>NW_024096620.1:0-600000 GCF_016545835.1 Crotalus tigris | reverse complement strand
ACTACAGGGCCCAACATTTGTACCTTAAATCACATTGGCTGAATCTGATAGGAACTCTAATTCAAGCACATCTAGAAGGCAACTAGCTCCCCACCTTGAAACAGGGAATATTTTCACATACAAGAAGACCTCCTGGCAATATTTTAGCTATTGATGCTGGACTATCCTCTAAAAAATAGGGCCATAGTATTAGGATATATTTAAGAATTTAAGTTGATATAATTGTGATTGATTTGAGATCTATCAATTAGTTGGAGTTTTAAAATTCAAGGAAATGGCAGTAATAAAACAAATATCTATGCAAAACATGGAAGGAATAATTTACTTTCAAAAGCCTTCCCTAGCATTAATATTCTTACCTTATTTCCTTGTATGCTATCTCCTGGAGCACCTGGAGATCCAGGAAAACCCTTTTGCCCCATAATACCCTATTTAAAAAAAAAAGGGGGGGGGGGGTAACAGAAAAACTTTTTAAGAAATTCCCAAACCTCACTAGAAGTCAAAAGAAACAGACCCAACAAAAGAGGAGGTGGAATTGCATTATACATAAAAGATCACTACATGTGTACAAAAATACACAAAACCAAGGATGAAAACATCCTAGAATCCATATGGGTCAATATAAAAGGAAAACAGAATGACATTGCTATAGGCCAGTGGTGGTGAACCTATGGCATGGGTGCCAGAGGCGGCACTCAGAGCCCTCTCTGTGGGCACACGCACTGCCACTGCCAGCAGCTTGTGCAGGTCCATTAAGCTGCCACTGCTGCCCGGAGCAGCAGCCCCACCCGGCACAAAGGAGGTGAAGCAGCCAGCTAGCAAGCTCGAGTAAAGGTGGTAGAGCATGCCCACACCCAGCAAGCCAAAGGCCACTCTGAGCAGGAAAAGCCAGATCCCCATCAGTGCCATGGCCCCCCAGTCCCAGCTAGGATTGCGTGCCTCCTTCCCATCTATGCTGGGCCTCCTACCCACCACCCCACCCACCAGAGACCCCCTGAATCTCCCGCAACCCTGCCTGGCCCCCATAGGCATCTCCCCATGAGCAATATCAAGGTGGCCATGCTCACCCCAGCCACGCCTGCCCAGTCTGCTGTGACAAGTGCAGCCATGCCCACCCAATGGGCCACGCCCACCCCGCTGAGGGCACCACAATGCTGATGCAGCCCTGGCACTTTGTGATAAATAAGTAAGTTTTGGGTTGTGGTTTGGGCACTCAGTTTCTGCTATAGGCGTGTACTACAGGCCACCCAACCAAGCAGGAGAAATAGATAAACTCTTTGCCAATCAATTAACAAATGTATGTAGGAAACATACCACAGTAGTAATGGGAGACTTTAACTACCCTGATATCAACTGGGAGACAAACACTACAGCAAGTGGGAGATTGAACAGATTTCTAACCAACTTAGCTAACAGTTTTGTCACCCAAAAGGTAGAGGAGGGAACTAGAGGTAAAGCTATACTAGACCTAATTCTTACTAATAGAGAAGAAGTGATAAAGGGAGTTGAAACTGCTGGAACCTTGGGCAAGAGTGACCACGTCATACTGGAATTCAATATAATGCAAATACAGAAAATAGAATATAATCCAACCAGTGTCTTAAACTTTAAAAGAGCTGATTTTAACAAACTCAGAGAAAGTCTAAGTAAAATTTCATGGATAAAAATCCTAAAGGGGAAAACAACTCAAAAAGCGTGGGAAATACTGAAAAATACAATCATAAAAGCTCAGTCCAACACAATATCACTAAAAAAGAAAAACAAGAAATTCAAGAATAGTTGCACAAAGATCTCTCTAATAAACTGAAAGACAAAAAGAATAAGTACAAATAATGGAAAGAGAAACACATAACTAAGACAAAATATCAGCAGAGAGCCTGAATCTGCAAGGATGAAATCAGAAGGGAAAAGGCTCAGAATGAACAAATACTTGCAACAAAAGTCAAAGATAATTGAAAAAAAAACTCTTTCAACATATAAATAACAAAAAAAGTCAAGGAAACAGTCAGTCCACTAAAGAGAGAAGATGGCAAGGATGTAACAGGCAGAAGAAAGAAAGCAGAACTGCTCAACTCATTCTTTACATCAGTCTTCACACAACAAGAAACTATAGAGCAGGCATGTCAAACTTCCAGCCTGCCGAATGGATGCGTCATGCTGAAACTGCACCCACCTCATTGCCCGCAATGGGGAAAAAGTTGTTAAACGTCACATGATGTCACGTGATGTCACAATTTGACATGCCTGCTATAGACCAACCTACCAAAAAACATAAGTGTAAAAGATGGACTAGAAACAAAAATTAAAATAAGCAAGAAAATGATAAGAGAACACCTATCCGACCTTGATGAATATAAATTACCAGGACTTGACAGATTACATCCCAGAGTTCTGAAGAAGCTGGCAGATGTTATCTCAGAATCATTGTACCATATCTTTAAAAAATCATGGAGCACTGAGGAATTACCAGAGGAATGGAAAAGAGCTGATGTGGTTCCCATTTTCAAAAAAGGAAAAAAAAACAGACCCAGGAAACTACAGACCAATTAGTCTGACATCAATACCTGGGAAGATACTGGAAAAAATAATAAAAAAACACATCTGTGAACATTTAGAAGCAAATAAAATTATAACTAGTAGCCAGCATGGATTTGTTAAAAATAGATCATGTCAAACCAATCTTATTTCATTCTTTGACAAAGTGACAAATCTAGTCCAACTCCCTGCTCAGGCAGGAAACGCTATACCATTTCAGACAAATGGCTGTCCAGTCTCTTCTTAAAAACTTCCCGTGCTGGAACATTCACCACTTTTGGAGGCAGGTTGTTCCACTGATTAATTGTTCTAACTGTCAGGAAGTTTCTCCTTAGTTCTAGATTGCTTCTCTCCTTGATTAGTTTCCACCCGTTGCTTCTTGTCCTGCCTTCAGGCGCCTTGGAAAATAGCTTGACTCCCTCTTCTTTGGGGCAAACCCTGAGATATTGGAACATTGCTATCATGTCCCCCCCTCATCCTTCTCTTCATTAAACTAGACATACCCAATTCCAGCAGCCTTTCCTTATATGCTTTAGCCTAATCATCTTTGTTGCTCTTCTCTGTAATCTTTCTAGAGTCTCAACATCTTTTTTACATCGTCGTGACCAAAACTGGATGCAGTATTCCAAGTGTGGCCTTACCAAGGCATTGTAAAGTGGCATTAATACTTCACGTGATCTTGATTCTATCCCTGTTAATGCAGCCCAGCACTGTGTTGGCCTTTTTGGCAGCTGCAGCACACTGCTGGCTCATATTTAAGTGATTGTCCACTAGGACTCCGAGGTCCCTCTCACAGTTATTACTATTGAGCAAGGTACCCCCTATACTATACCTGTACTTTTGGTTTTTCTTGCCTAAATGTAGAACCTTACTTTTTTCACCATTGAATTTCATTTTGTTAGATAGCGCCCAGTGTTCAAGTCTGTCCAGATCCTTCTGTATCCTAAGCCTGTCTTCTGGAGTGTTGGCTATTCCTGCCAGTTTGGTGTCGTCTGCAAATTTGATGATTTCCCCATCTATCCCCTCGTCCAGATCGTTGATGAAGATGTTGAAGAGCACTGGGCCCAGAACAGAGCGCTGGGGCACCCCACTACACACTTGCCTCCATGTAGATGCGGTTCCATTGAGGACCACATGCTGAGTACAGCCGGTCAGCCAGCTACGGATCCATCTGGTGGTGATGCTGTCTAACCCACATTTTTCTATCTTATCAAGTAGTAGGTTGTGATCTACTTTATCAAATGCCTTACTGAAGGCATTTAGACTTCAGCAAGGCATTTGACAAGATAGACCACAACCTATTTCTTGGTAAGTTAGAAAAATATAGAATAATAAACAGCATCACCACCAGATGGTTTTGTAAGTGGCTGACAAATCATACTCAATGACTAGTCCTTAATGGTACTACATTTATATGTAGGGAAATAACCAGTGGGATACCACAAGGTTCTGTCTTAGGCCCAGTAGTCTTCAATATTTTCAAATATATATAAAGATAAATCTGCTAAATGTTGGCAATGCAATCAAATACCAGGTTCGTATTACCACATGTGGTGGACATGTCCCAAAGCAAAAAAATATTGGAATAAAATTCATGTATGGTTGGAAGCAATGACAAAACAACATATAGATTTAAAACCAGAGATATTCTTATTATTTAGTTTTACATATTTTAACAGCAGCTAAGATAGTATATGAAAAATTTTGGAAAAATGAAGAAACTCCTACAGAGGAGAATATAATTAAAAAAATACTGGAATGCACAGAAATGGATAGATTAACATTAAAAATTAAAGAAAAAGAAGAAACAGAATATTATATGACATGGGACTTATTTTACCAATGGTTAGCTGATAAAAACAGAAGTTAGAATGTTAGAAATATGAGAATATGTGGATTATGTGAGCAAGATTTATAATGGATTAGTAAATATTTTGATTGTTATATAACTAATGTTAATGTGGGTAATACCATTTTTAATATTTTGATTGCTATTTCCTAGTATATGATTGTATTTTGATAAATTATGAATATGATGATTATTATATTTTAATACTTATATACCTAGACAACACATTATTCAATGTAGAAATTAAATTTTTAAAATAATAACACAATTTTTTTAAAAAAATATCTTCATAAATGACTTAGATGAGGGAATAGAAGGGTATCTCATTAAATTTGCAGATGACACTAAGCTGGCAGGAATAGCAAACACCCAAGAAGATAAACTCAAAATCCAAAAAGATCTTGACAGACTTGAACAATGGGCCCTATCCAACGAAATGATATTTAATGTGGAGAAAAGCAAGGTTTTACACCTGGGCAGGAAAAACCAAAGGTACAAATACAGATTAGGTGAAACCTGGCTCAAAAAAAGTAATTGTGAGAGAGACCTTGAAGTCCTAGTGCAGTGATGGCGAACCTATGGCACGTGTGCCAGAGGTGGCACTCAGAGCCCTCTCTGTGGGCACGCACACTGCAGCTACTAGCAGCTCGTGCAGGTCCATTAGGCTGCTGCCACCTGGAGCAGCAGCCCCGCCCAGCACAAAGCAGGCAAAATGGCCGGCTAGCAAGCTCGAGTAGAGATGTTAGAGCAGAGGTAGTTAACCTTGGCTCTTTTATGACTCGTGGACTTCAACTCCCAGAATTCCTGAGCCAGCTGTGCTGGCTCAGGAATTCTGGGAGTTGAAGTCCACGAGTCATAAAAGAGCCAAGGTTGACTACCCCTAAGTTAGAGTATCGAGGTGGCCACGCCTACCTGGCCACACCTACCCAGTCTGCTATGACCACCCTGGCCACGCCCACCCAGTGGGCCACACACCCCACCCTCCCTGAGGGAATCACAATGCTGATGCAGCCCTGGCACTTTGCAATAAATAAGTGGGTTTTGTGTTGCAGTTTGGGCACTCGGTCTCTAAAAGGTTCGCCATCACTGTCCTGGTGGATGATCACTTAAACGTAAGTCAGCAGTGTGTGGCAGCAGCCAAAAAAGCTAATACAATCCTTGGTTGTATAAACACAGACACAGAATCAAAATCACGTGAAGTATTAATACTATTTTATAAAGCCACATCTGGAATACTACATCTAGTTTTGGTCATCACATTACAAAATAATGTTGAGACTTTGAAAAAAAATGGAAAGAAGAACAACTAAGATGATTAAAAGTCTGGAGACTAAAAGATATGAAGAATGGTGGCAGGATTTGGGAACGGCCAGACTAGAGAAAAGAAGGACTAAGGGGGACATGATAGCAGCATTCCAGTATTTGAGAGGCTGCCACAAGGAGGAAGGGGTCGATTTATTTTCCAAAACACCAGAAAGCAAGACAAGAAACAATGGATGGAAACTAATCAAGGAGAGAAGCAACCTGGAATTAAGGAGAAACTTTCTAACACTGACGAACCAGTGGAACAGCTTGCCTTTAGACATTGTGGGTGCTTCATCACTCTAAGTTTTTAAGAAGAGACTGAACAGCTACTTGTCTGAAATTATATAGGGACCCCTGCTTGAGCATGGGGCTAGAGTAGAAGACCTCCAAGGTCCCTTCCAGCTCTATTCTGATTATTATTATTTATTAAGTCTTCCAGTCAATTTTGAAAATAGAAAACCAGTAAAATTTTGATAAATTTACAATGTTATTATATTGAAGTAAAAGTAGATTCTGCTGGTCTGTCTCTGGATGATTTGCTTCAAACATTTTATATTGCTGTCATTTCACAAATATCAAAATTATTCCTACCCAACACACACAGAGACATGTACACACAGAGATACAATGACAGCCTATCTCACACAATGATCCTAGGACATTCACATCAATAAAAATAACAATATAAAAACAGACCAAAATCTTCCCATCAGACAAGATTATCCATACTGTTGATCCCTTACTCATCCCAGTTTGATATAATTCTGTGACTTTCTTTTTCGGTTTATCTTAGAATCATAGAATCACAGGTTAGAAAGGACCTTGATGTCCTTTAATCAGTGAAGATAAATTCATGCCATTTTGCAGAAAGTCAGTTTTTTATTGAAAACTTCCAGTGATGGAGCATCACTGGGGGTAGGATATTCCACTATTTAATAACTTTAAACCAGTGGTTCTCAAGCTATGGGTCGTGACCCCATTTGGGGTCGAACGACCATTTCACGGGGGTTGCCAAACAACGCAGTCTACCATTTTTCCCCCTTTTCCTTAGCTGTGCTACTCCCTTTTATTCTATTGGCTTTTGAAAGCCAATAGAATAGACTCTCTTGAATAGAATCTAATTCTATTGGCTTTCAAAAGCCAATAGAAATTGTCCAGGCTGTCTCTGCCCTGCTGAGCCCACCAAAAGCCTGGTGCTGCAAGTTGTCTGCAGCGAAGGTGAGCTGTCTGGAAGTTTCCACCCCTCCCTGCTGAGCAACTACTAAAAATGTAAGTAAAAGAGGGCCAGGGGTGGGAGATCGGCGGGCGCAGGGAGGGTTGCTGGTGCGCGTGGGGCCCGGTGGGTGCCTTACCTCCCTTGGGCTGGGCCAGCTGGTGGCCCAGCCAGTGGTTGGCCTGCTCCATCTCTGCCGCTTGCCAGCTACGCCTTGGCCGGCACAGGGGGCGGCACCACTCATGCGTAGCGCTCCCGGGCAGGGAAAGTCCTCGACTTACAACCGGTTGGGTAGTCCTCGACTTACGACCGGTTGGGTAGTCCTCGACTTACGACCAGTTGGGTAGTCCTCGATTTACAACCGGTTGGGGGTCGCGGCATTAAAAAGGTTGAGAACCACTGCTTTAAACATTATTTCAAGTTTTGATCTCTCTGTGTTAAGTTTCTACCTGCTGATCCTTGTCTTGCACTTGGGTGCTCTGAATAATAAGTCCATACCTTCTTCCGGCTGAAATCCCTTTATACAATATGTGTGTGAGGTGACTGGTGTCATATATCCATTTAGTCTTCCCTTCGTTAGGCTAAAATTACCAAGTCCTTTAACCTCTCGTAGCATTTAGCATCCAAGCCCATTATTATCTTTCTTGTTCTACTATGCACTCTTTCTTGTTCCACAGAACTATTTTTGTATGGACAAAAATGGGACATACCGTATATGCCGGCGTACAAGGCGACCCGACGTATAAGACGACCCCCGTCTTTATCGCCGGGCCGCATTCCTAGAACGTCATCTTATACACCGGAAACTACCAGTATTTCTGGCGTATAAGACGACTCGGCGTATAAGACGACCCCTGTCTTTGGCGCTGATTTCAGCGCTCGCGGAAGTCGCCTTAAACGCCGGCATTTACGGTAATATTCCTGGTGTAGTGTGAGCAATGCACATAGACTAGCATTAACACATCTTTTGATTTTGACATTGTACTTTTATTAATGCAACCCAATACTACATTGGCTATTTTGGCAGCTGGAGAACATTGCAACTAGTACATAATTGGTGATTGTACTAATATACACAGACCTTACCATAGTTATTATTCCTTAGCCAGGTATACCTATCTGGCTTTTCTTATCTAAGCATTCCTTCTTTCTAAGTGCTTTGGTTTCTATTTTGTTCAGTGCTATCTCTGTCTTTTGTACCTATTTTAATATTATGTTCTTTGTAGCTAGACCTTTGCCTGCTTTTTTTTGTTCCTTGTAGGCTATTTTGATTTACATTTGATGAAATAATTTTGTTTACCATTGCCATTGCCCACAGTCCTTAAACTTAATATACACATTGTGCATTATCACAAGGATAAATACTCATACATTCTTATGATGAAGATTCATATTCTAGTAATATCCTAATTAGTTTTAGTTTCTGTCAAATTTTACATAGTAAGCCTGGTCTTTTAGCTCTGTTTGGATTTTATCAAATATGCACACTAGGTAAATAGTCCAACTCACTTGTAATTTTGCACTAGTCATTCCCTCTCAGCATAACCTAACTCACAGTGTTGCTGTTGTGGGGACAAAAAGAAAAAGGATCCCCACATACATCATCTTGAGTTCTTGGAGGAAAAGTAAGTTATAAATCTAACAAATATCACTACCTCTCTCCTCCTCATTACAAATAGACTGTGCTTAGTGATAATTCATTTAGTGAACGTTTGAATCTACATCACTGAAAAAAGTGACTTACAACTGGTCCTTGCTCTTATGGCTGTCACAGTATATCTGCCTTCACAAGATCACAATTTGATTGCTTGGCAACTGTTGCACATTTATAACTATTGCAGCATCTTGCAGTCATGTGATTTCCATTGATGACCTTCCCAAATCACAAGGTCATATGATGTGCTGCTTATCAATTGCAAGTGGTCACTTAATGATCAATGCAGGAAAAACTGTCACTAAGTGGGCAATTATGTTTTGCTTAATGATCATTTCACTTAGTAATGGAGTTGTGATCTCAGTTAGGTTATTATATGGGGACTGGCTATCTTGTTGTTGTGTTTTTCCAGATTACTTGTCAGAATCCAATTATATTTCATCTTTAATTATCAAACATAGAAACTCCCAATTCTGCCTTCTCTGGATTCTGCCATAAGAGGGAGAAAAGGGGGAGAGCAAAGGGGCTTTATGGCCCTCACTTCCTTCAGCACACTTCAAAGGACTGAATGTGTGTTTATTGTGGCCTCTAAGCTTTAACATATCAAAGAAGAGTAATTGCCTTTCATGTAGTTATCTGAAGTCTCCATCCAGACGGAAGAAGAAAGGGGATGGAATTGTGATACTTGAAACTATCACTGGAAGGGGGGTTGATTGGGTGGGACTACTGGGGAACCCCTTAAAACCTTGAATGGGAGAGCTTGAACCCCAAGTCCTGTCTAGCATGCCTGCAACCATTTTCTCTTAATAAAGGATTCCTGTTGGAAGAGCTATTCCAAGAGTTCTGTCTTCTTAAGATGCAAAGTGGGGTGGGTCCTTACATTAGACAGGACTTGCAAAATTAATCCACCTGGAAGGTAGACCCTTGCCGGGGGATTTTGCACAAATTTACCATGTCAGACAACGAAGCAAGAGAGGGAGAAAACTCCCTGGAAAGAGAGCCGCTGACCCAGTTGGAACCTTGCCAGATGTTGGGATCCGAGAGGCCAGATTTCTCAGAAGAAGAAGTGGTGGAGACACAGGACCACAAGCCTCGCTGGTCGATGGGCGTTGGAAAGAAAAGCGAGTGGGGAAAGGAATCAAGAAAAGTGACCCTGAGACGGGGGACCAAGCAACCAGAATGGAAGCAGGAGATGGAGAAATCCCTGCACGCAAGTGAAGAGGGAGGAAGCTGTATGCCGTACTCAGACTGGATCCTAGAGAGAGCTATTGACCTGATGAAGAGAACTCTCAGCTCCCTAGGAGAGGAGATTCCTGAGCCCTACGCCCGCCCCAGTTCCTGGAGCCACAAAGGGAGAGACACCGAGGGGGACGTGGAACCTGCAACCCCAGGGACATTTACTGATCCAGGAGCTCCCACCCCCTACCGGACCACAGATGGAAATCTGGACGGAAGACACTACCACCCACAATGGAGGCACCGATCCATTCCAAGACGTCCACCGTTGGAGGTGAAATTCAAAGGGGAGCCAACACGCTTGGGGTTTTTCCTAACCCAAGTCCTCAGCTACATGGAGGAATATGGGCAGGACATCCCCAGCGACAAAGCCCGCATCCGGATCGTGCAATCTGCCCTGGATGGACCAGCTGCAGATTGGGTGGTGAACCTGCATGACTCCAATGCCCCAGAACTCAGTAACTTCAACCGTTTCATGTCCTCGTTGAGAAGACGATTTGAAGACCCCCTGGCTGATCGCAAAGCCCGTGAAAGAATAACAACGATGAGGCAGGGCAAACGCCCAGTGGCTGAGTATACACAAGAATTCCGAGCCATTGCCAGCAAACTGAATTGGCCAGAAGACATCCTCCTTGGCCGTTTCAAAGACGGACTAAACTATGATCTATATGATGCTTGCCTGCCCCGAGGAGACCCACATCGACTTGAGGAATGGTACGTCTTGGCAGAGGAAGCAGAGATCGACATATTGAAGAGGCATCGCCGAGGAAAACAATGGAGCCGCCCCCCGCCTGAGCTGACACACCAACCGGTGAAATCATCGGATACAGCCAAGAAGCAGATGGGGTGTTTCAAGTGCGGAAGAGAAGGGCATCGAGCTGTAGAATGCCGCTCAAAGGCCCCCCAGCACAACCCAGACAGATCCCCAATCAACAAACCCAGAGGGTATTCAGCTAAGCCAAAAGAAACAGCCATGAAAATGATGGAAATTGCAGAAAACCCCACCTCTGCTCACCAAGGGGAAAGAACTCCAGCCTACACCACAGGGACGGTGGATGCCTCAGATGACAGCTCGGAAGGCGAACCCCTGGTAAGTGGACGCATCACACCCATCTTCAAAACAGTGACTATATTAATCCCCCCCATGCCCGAAGCTGTGAAGGTGAAAGCCTTAATAGACTCTGGCTGCACCCGCTGCCTCATTAGCCCAACACTAGTGGGGAATCTGGGCATCCCATCCAGGAGACTGGAACAACCAATCTCATTTGGCCAGCTAGATGGATCCATAGCAGGGGGGGTGCCAGCTACCCTAGCCACTCTGCCAATACACCTCTCCCTGGGCAACCATGAAGAGGACTTAACGTTTGTGGTGACCCCAGGTATGGAATGCCCAATGATTCTAGGGATGGAATGGTTGAAAAAATGGAACCCCTGGGTAAATTGGAGGACGACAGAAATCAAATTCCCGAAGGGGGACCCTATGGACTTAAAACCCCAAGAGAGGCTACCAGAATCAAGAATAGAAAAAGCATCCATAGGAGAGGAAAAAAGATTAACAGAAATACCAGAGGAATATAGGGACCTTGCTGAAGTCTTCAGTGAGGAGAGGGCGAATGAGCTTCCCCCCCACCGACCCACAGACTGTACCATTGAATTCAAGCCTGGGGCAAAACTCCCGAAACCCAGATTATACTCCATGAGCCCAAAGGAGAAGGAGGAAATGGAAAGATTTATAAAAAAAAACCTGGAGAGAGGTTTCATTGAACCAGCTAAGCCTAAAGTGGCTGCCCCGGTCCTTTTTAGAGAGAAGAAGGATGGCTCTTTACGTTTATGCGTGGATTATAGGGCCCTGAACACAATCAGTGAAAGCAACCTATACCCGCTGCCCCTCATGAAAGACATGCTGTCACACCTATCGAAAGGGAAAATTTTTTCTAAACTAGACTTAAGGGAAGCTTACTATCGCGTGAGAATCAAGGAAGGGGACGAATGGAAGACTGCATTTAACTGCCCCATGGGGTGCTATCAATTCAAAGTCTTGCCATTTGGATTACAAGGGGGCCCTGCAGTCTTTATGCAATTAATCAATGACGTTCTAAGGGAGCACCTGTTTAAGGGGGTCCTTGTTTACTTGGACGACATTCTTATCTTTACCGAAACAAAAGAAGAACACGTCAAACTTGTCAGAGCGGTTTTAAAGAAGCTGCGAGCCGCTCACCTATATGCCAAACTCTCAAAATGCGAATTCCACCAGGAAAGGATAGACTACCTAGGCTATCGCATATCCCCACAGGGCATTGAAATGGACCCAGAGAAGGTCAGAGCAGTATTAGAATGGGCACCACCCCGCACAAGAAAGCAACTACAAAGTTTCCTGGGCTTTGCAAATTTTTACCGCCAATTCATCCCCTCATTTGCACAGATAGCCTTGCCCCTCACCAACTTACTAAAAACGAAGGGAACATCCTCAGTAAAACCTAGCCAGCCACTAACATGGACAATGGAGTGCCAAGCAGCGTTTGAGAGACTAAAGAGACTTTTTTCTGCCGAACCAGTACTAAGGCACCCAGATATGGACAAGCCCTTCATAATACAGGCAGATGCAAGTGATGTGGCAGTGGGGGCTGTGCTATTACAAGAAAATGATGATGCAGTATTGCAACCCTGTGCATATACATCTAAGAAACTCACGGAAACAGAACAGCGCTGGCCCGTATGGGAGAAGGAGGCTTATGGGATACGTTGGGCATTACTCACGTGGCGACAGTTCCTGGAAGGCAACAAAATCCCCTTCCAGGTATGGACTGATCACAAAAATTTAGAAGCCCTGAAAACTTCCAGGAAACTCAATCCCAAACAAGCCCGCTGGTCCCAGCATTTTCACCAATTCCAATTTAAGCTCAAACATTTACCAGGAAGAAAGAACTTCCTGGCAGATGCACTATCTCGCATGCCCCAATATAACAGCGCACGAACCACAGACTCTAGACCAATAATGGCAGAATCACAACTGGCAGCGCCAGTAACCACAAGAACCCAAGCCAAAATAAAACCACAACTGGACAGCCAAACTGGGATTGAATTCAGAAAAAGTTTGGAAACAGATGATTGGTTCCAGAAAAACAAACATGTGTGCACAATGAGAGACGGATTGCCTTGGGTAGGGGAAAAGTTATATATACCAACAACTCAAAGACTAACTTTCATGCAACTTTGCCATGACACAAAATCAGCAGGGCATTTTGGATTTGTAAAAACTTTACACTTAATTAAACGGCAATTTTGGTGGCCATCAATAAAAAAGGACATAGAAAGTTATGTTGCCAGCTGCCCAACCTGTGCATCAGCAAAGAGGTTGCAAGGGAAATCGCCAGGGCTGTTACAACCAGTGGCAAGTCCCTCAGCCCCCTGGAGGGAAATAGCCATGGATTTTATAGTGGAATTGCCTGAAAGCAATGGGAATACTGTTATCTGGACAGTCACGGACCTATTTTCCAAACAGGTGCACTTTATCCCTTGCCAAAAAATTCCCACTGCAAAGGCCTTAGCAAAACTTTTTATCCAGCACATTTACAGATTGCACGGGGCACCCCAACGCATCATCTCTGATAGGGGAGTGCAATTTACGTCTACATTTTGGAAGGAATTTTTATCCCTCTTAGGGACCACTCAGGGACTGACATCTAGCCATCACCCTCAGACAGATGGACAAGCGGAACGCTGCCAGTCGGTACTTGAGCAATATTTGAGATGTTTTTTAAATTTCCAACAGAGTGATTGGACGGACTTACTTCCTTTTGCAGAAGTTGCCTACAATAATGCAGTCCACTCCAGCACAGGCTACACTCCTTTTCAAATAGCCAACGGCCAAAGTTTCAACCCTATGCCAGAGTTAACCCCAAAAGAACCAACGATCCCTTCACTGAAAGAATGGATGGAAAACCTACAAAACACCTGGCCAATAGTCAGAAAATCACTAGATGAAGCTAGGCGGGCATACAAAGCACAAGCCGATAAAAAAAGGGTTGAGCCTACACCATTCATTATAGGAGAAATGGTGTACTTATCTACAAAATACCTAAAGTCCCTACAGCCCTGTAAAAAACTTGGACCAAAATATATAGGACCTTTTCCAATTAAAAGGATCATAAATCCAGTAACAGTAGAATTAGAATTACCCAAAAACCTCAGGCAAATACACCCAGTTTTTCATTGCAGCTTGCTGAAAAGAGAGCATCAGTCACCTCTACGGCCAAAAATCCCCCCCCCACCACCTCCAATCATGGTGGAGGGGGAACAACACTTCGAAATCACAAAGAGATCCACTCTAGGAGATATCGTGGAACAACTCAGTACCTAGTTGCCTGGAAACACCTCCCTTGCCTCACAAAATGAGTGGGTCCATAAACGTCACGTCAGAGCCCCGAAGCGATTGAAGAAGTTTCACACAGAGTATCCTAAAAGCCTAACCTGTACTTGTGTTTTCTTTCAGGTGGATCTCTCTTATTGTTAAGAGGGGCCGGATGTCAGAATCCAATTATATTTCATCTTTAATTATCAAACATAGAAACTCCCAATTCTGCCTTCTCTGGATTCTGCCATAAGAGGGAGAAAAGGGGGAGAGCAAGGCTTTAGGGCCCTCACTTCCTTCAGCACACTTCAAAGGACTGAATGTGTGTTTATTGTGGCCTCTAAGCTTTAACATATCAAAGAAGAGTAATTGCCTTTCATGTAGTTATCTGAAGTATCCATCCAGACGGAAGAAGAAAGGGGATGGAATTGTGATACTTGAAGAGGTGGGACTACTGGGGAGGAAACCCCAAGTCCTGTCTAGCATGCCTGCAACCATTTTCTCTTAATAAAGGATTCCTGTTGGAAGAGCTATTCCAAGAGTTCTGTCTTCTTAAGATGGGGTGGGTCCTTACATTACTTCTGTTTCTTTTTTCACCTATTGGATTAGTTATATGGGAAATGAAAGTTTCTAATGTATTCTTTGGGTCAACGTGCTCTGAGACCTTCACTGATATATGGCCAAAGTTAATCATGATTGCTTGTGATAGAGGGATGGAAAACTAATAAATCAGATGTAGAAATGTTGTATGGATGGATTTTGGATAGTTGTCACTGGATATGCAAACATTTAAGACACTTATAGTCTAGGAATCCAGACGGGAGGAATTTTCCCAAACAAATGTAGCTATTTGTAACAGGGGATGCAAATTTAATCCTATGATGAGCATATAATTTTTCTATAGTACTAATCAGTGTAGTCTGAATTATTTAAAAGTGACCTGTATTGTTCATGTGTTTCTTGATAAATATAGTCAAACATATATATCTAATTCCTAAGCTATTTTGGCCAGGATCATCACTGATCAACAATCAGTAAGGAAAACTACTAAAATCAATTCCCGTATAAAGTAGCTGTCTTTAACTTTAACAATGTCTCTCTCTTGCACATTTCTTTTGTTGGCTCTTAGGTTATAGGTGAAAAAACTGGCAAAACCAGTAAACCTGACATCTGCTGAGCTTTGCTACTAAGAAGTAAGATCATTGCATTTATTTTATTTGTTTATAAATAAATACTATTTATAAATACTAGTATAAAACTTACTGTTCCTATTACTAAAATCCTCCCTCTATTTTATGTCACTGCAGGCACCCAAGATGTGTCAACATATAACAAATTATACACATCAACAGACTGCCCTTGGATTGTGTTGGAATAAAAAAGAATATGCTATTTAACTAAATCTGCCTCTCTTGTGGACTGGGGACAAGATGAAACAATTTCATGGAAAGAAATCAGAAAAGGAACTGGCCACAGACAAAGACATCCAAGCTTAAGGTTGTTCTGGCCAATATCTTGTCCAAATTTGTGTTTTCATTATTTCTCAGAATAGGTGAGAAAGGTGTAACAATAAAATGGTCAAAGTAGATCACTCTGATCTATAAAATGTAGATTACAATTAAAGTTTTCCAAGAGAGTAGCAGCCAAGGAGTAAATCAATACTAAAATTGGAATCATACAATGTTCTCTTTTCAGTATGAAGAAGCCTATACTCCTTATGAGAATTTTAGAGTACAAATAATATTGCAAAAGATAATTAGTAAAAAAAAAACCTAAAGTTGTTATTGACTATATGAAGTGGTCCTATTTTTCTAGTGAAACATTGGATTTAGGATTGACTGGAGAGGAGGGAGTAAGTTGTAAGGCAACAGAATCAAGCCTGGTACATGATTTTTCTCCAAATATTGATTAGAGCAGTGGTTCTCAACCTGTGGGTCGGGACCCCATTTGGGGTCGAACGACCATTTCACGGGGGTCACCAAACAACGCAGTCCGCCATTTTTTCCCCTTTTCCTTAGCTGTGCTACTCCCTTTTATTCTATTGGCTTTTGAAAGACAATAGAATAGACTCTCTTGAATAGAGTCTAATTCTATTGGCTTTCAAAAGCCAATAGGAATTGTCCAGGCTGTCTCTGCCCTGCTGAGTCCGCCAAAAGTCCCGTTCTGCAAACGGTGCTGCACCAGTTGAGTAGTCCTCGACTTACGACCAGTTGAGTAGTCCTCGACTTACGACTGGTTGGGGGTCGCGGCATTAAAAAGGTTGAGAACCACTGGATTAGAGTGTCTAAACTGAGACATCCATAGAGTTTGAAGTCCAATTGAAATGTTCTCCTCACCTCTGTTATCTCCATTTACCCAGCAATCAAATGAACATCTCACTGACCTTTGGCCCAGGTATTCCCACTCCCCTTTGTCCAGGAGGTCCTGGTGGTCCTCGTGCTCCTTGTTCTCCCTAATAGAAAGAAATTAGACAGGAATTATAATCACATACATTTATGAATGGGAAGGAAGGAAGGAAGGAAGGAAGGAAGGAAGGAAGGAAGGAGATAGAAGATAAGGGCAATCTCATTGCAATCTCATAAATCAAACATGATTTCAAAGCAAATTGTATTAGAAGTAATATGTGGCATTTCGTTCAAAAAAGCAAAGCCAAATATTTCATGTAATCTGCAATTTCTGTTTCTTGTGATTTAGAGCAAGGCTTGGCAACTTTAAGACATGTGGATTTCAACTCCTAGAATTCCTCACCCAGCAGCACTTCATAAGGCATCTTCCATCAATAAAACAAATAGGAATTGGATAATTCATATCTAAAATTCTTTCAGCACTAACATTGTCTCTTATCTGGAAACTTTCCAAAAAATTTCATCTGCAAAATTTGTCAGGAATTGGGGATCTAATACTGGATTTCCCCTTCTGAAAGCAGAGCTGTGATATGATAGAAAACTGAGCCTTTAGACCAAGGGTGTCAAACTCGCGACGTCACGTGACGTCGCGCAACGTATTGGGCCGGTTTTGCCATTGCCGGCAATGGGGTAGGCGCAGCTTTAGTATGATGAAACCGGTCTGCGGCCCGGCAGCTTGACACCCCTGCCTTAGACTGCCATACCAAGCCTCAGAGGCAACGTTCTCTGGAAAAAACATGCTTAATTTATTTTTATTTAATTTCAAAAAGTGTATGCTGCACTTCAAAACCAGGTTTTCCAAAGGTATAAGTACAAGGCTGGGATATTGCCATATGCAGCCATACACCACAGATACCTTGGGAAACAGTTTTCAAAAGATGAAGATCTTGGATCCAAGAAGGTAACTTTGCAAGCAATGAACCTCATATGTAATATAATAGCCTTATTCTGGTTTTAGCTCTTTTAACTTTTGGAAAAGTAAATTCCAATATTTGGAACATGGAAATATGCCGCGTGGTGGCCGAATTCAGTTAAAACTCTAACCAAAATAAAATGAAACAAATTATTTATTATAGAAATGATTTCCAAATGGTTTGCACTATCTCTACATTCTCTCCAGATGCTTCATATACTACTATAGCTACATTAATGCTTCATAGTAGCTATTCCCTACTCTATATATTTCCTCTATGTTTCTTTTGTGGATGTTCTGTCTGTTCCTTCCCCATTTTTGTTTAATCCAGTGTTTCTCAACTTTAGGGACTTTAAGACCTGTAGATTTCAACTTTCAGAATTCCCTAGAGAGCATGACAGGATAGGGAGTTGAAGTCCACACATCTTAAATTCCTGAGGTTGAAAAACACTTGTTGAAACCAAATTAGTAATGGAGAGAGGGGCCCAGTACCCAGTCCTCTGTGTTATTTCATCACTTCAAACCACGTTTCTCCCACACAGAGACTTTTCATGTGCTAGAAAACTCATGATAAAGAAAATAGCAGGAGCAGGATTTGGAGTAATTAAAACTGTCTGCAGTATGTATTATCTCTATACGGTAGTTCTTTTAATGCTTCAAAAAAAAATGAAAGGATATACTACTTCAAAAGAATTTAGCACTGTGACAGCTGGTGATATAGTTTCGATTGCTGAATTTACTTTAATTCCATTTTTCTACGTTATACACAGTCTGCAATACATGCTGATACTGACCAATTTAAGCTAAATACTTTCCATATTGAAATTAGGGATCTGCAATATGATATCATGGTAACAACGTGACCACAGACACTTCCTTTAGGGCTTCCTTTGCTCCCATTTCACTTTTTTAATTGATTTTTGAGTTAAAATATGAAATAAGTAACTGTCATGCTCATTCACAACAAAGCAGTATCTCTAGTATCATTTCCACTTATCAGAATTTCCTTGGACTTGACAATATGCAGCCCAGAATTTTTCATGGAGGTGAGCCCACTGTCCAGCATTATCCCACCATGAACACACAAAGAGGAGCTAACATGGTAGAAAACACAGAGAGGCATTTGGGTGTAGAATTGTTTCTCAAACTCACTGCTTTAAGATGAATGGAGTTCAACTCCCAGAATCCTCTAGTCAGTGAGGGAGAATTCTCAGAATTTCCATCCAAAATTCTGGGAACTGAAAGCCACCTGTCTTAAAGTTGCCAAGTTTGAGAAGCCTTGGTGTAGCAGTTAAGCAGTGGTATATAAATCAGGAAACTATGAATGCTAGACCTCTCCTTGGCATGAAAACTAGCTGAGTGACTTTGGGCCACTCTCTCTCTTAGCCCAATCCTTCTCACAGGGTGGTTGTTGTGAGGAGAAGAAGTGAGAGTATTAGGTATGAGTGATACACACATACACAAACCTTGAATGATACACACACACAAACACACACACACACACACACACACACACTCTAACCCTAACATAACTCCAGAGAAAGCTAATTTCAAGTAGCTTTAGTAAAGACACACAATTAGAATTAGCATTAAATATAGATAGTTCTCAATTTACAACCATTTATTTAGTGAACGTTCAGAATTACAATGGCACTGAAAAAAAGTGACTTACAACCTGTGCTTGCACTTACAACTGTCACAACATCATCACGGTCACATGATCAAAATTTGGGCACTTGACAACTGACACGTATTTATGATGCTTGTCATGTCTACAAAAACAAATGACTGCCATTTGTTATTTTCCCAGCTGGCCTCCAACAAACAAGTAGGAAGCTGGAGTCACTTAACAACCATATGATTCATTTAGCAGTTATTGTGATTTGCTTAACAACCACAGCAAAAAAAGTTATTAAATTGGGTATGACTCACTTAACAACTGTCTCACTTAGTGATGGATGTTTCAGTCCCAATTGTGGCCATAAGTCAAGGACTACCTGTATTTGTGTTGAGATTCTCAGTGTGCTAAATATTACCAGTAGGGGGAGCCAAATGATTCCTAAATTACTCAGATAATTTTGCATCTGAAGACATTTGTGGAGTAGCCAAGAACGAGCACACACGGTGCATTTTAAACTACAATTCTATGAATTCATGCTTGGGAGAAGCTGCTTTCCATTGACGTATCTCAAAATCAGTATAAATGAGTTTAGGCTGCTTACTATTATATTTTCCCAGCAACTTTGCACCAATCTCTTGCATAATGTATATCCCTTTTGTGTCTCTTAAGACTGTTTTGCATGGCACGAGTCTCTGCTCCCTGGATCTATAAATGTAGCTAAAGTAAAGTCATGACTCAATAGCATTCACATCTGCGAACAAAAGAATTCCACTAACAACCCCCTTGGACATTGAACTATCTTTGCCAGAACTCTTGGAAAAACAGAAGTTCTGATCCATTTCTTGTGTCTCTACCATTCTGTTATTTTATATATATAGTCATTTGCACAAAGATTCCTCTCATTCCATAAGCAGGGCAGTAAAAGGAGGATGGGAATCAGATGGAGCAAAACATCATTCCCATTTTGCATGGCAGAACCAGCCAAATCTGGCAGGTTCAGCCTCTTAACTAGATTTGATAGATCTGATCGACCATGGTTCCTCGAAAGTAAAACCTACCCCGAAAATAAGTCCTAGTTTTGGGGTAATGCGCATATGGGGGTGGGGGTGGATCTGCCCCATGTGCCCTGCACTCACTTAGCTTTGCAGCCAGTCTCCCATGAATTGACATCTGCCTCGCCCACTTCTTCTGCGGCACCCCCAACCCATCCTTCATTTTGCCATAAGAGGCCTTTCCAGAAGGCCACTGATGGCAAAATGCAGGCCAGGGAGGATTGCCATGTGCAGTATTCCATGTGTGGCCTTACCAGCGTGTATAATATATATAATAATAAAATTTCTAGGCCACCCAACTCCAAAAGGCTGAATGGCTTACATACAAGAGCTATAAAATCAACAATCAATGGTTTGCCCGTAGGGAACAGAAGCCAAACTTTCTCCTCCACCATCAGACACAAAACAGACAAAAACAAGCAATGATGGTAGTGTTTTGAATGCTTTATAATAAAGAAACAAAATAGCAGTATTTAAAATAAATAAGATAACAGTATAGTAGATACATTTATAATGCATGTATAGATGCATGTAATTGCATATAGTTATCAGAAAAATTATGTAGCTGGGCCAAAACTTTAAAATTCCACCCACTGCATTCCATATTGCCAGCCTCACTATTAGCATTAGAGGTTGAAGAACCCTGGTTCTTATGCTTTTCACACATTAGATCCTAAGCCAGTGGTTCTCAACCTGTGGGTCGGGACTCCATTTGGGGTTGAACGACCATTTCACGGGGGTCGCCAAACAACGCAGTCCGCCATTTTTTCCCCCTTTTCCTTAGCTGTGCTACTCCCTTTTATTCTATTGGCTTTTGAAAGCCAATAGAATAGACTCTCTTGACCGGTTGAGTAGTCCTCGACTTGCGACCGGTTGGGGGTCGCGGCATTAAAAAGGTTGAGAACCATTGTCCTAAGCCCTCTAAGTTATCCAACAGACTTAGATGCAGCAGAGAACATTCCATTGTAATCACTGGTCTGTCTCTTCTGGTAGCAACATATTCTGAGCCAGTCCAGCAATCCTGAATAGTTAGTAACCGTGAGATTAGTAGGATGCCTGGAGTGAGAAACAGCCAGTCTGCTCTTTTTGGGAGTTCAGCCAGAACCTGAGAGGTCACAATTTAAAAAGGCATTCTTTCAGCAGCTGGCCTAGTGTATCTCCTAGGGACGATGTTGGTGGTATAGGTCTTTGATCTGCTTTACAGGCAGAATACTTTAGAGCCTCTGCCACTGCTGTGCTATTTAAGCTGCAATTCCTTGAAAATTATGCATTTTATTTTCGCTTGTGATTACAACTATGCTCCTTTACTGTGTAATGTCTCAACAACAAGGCGGTGCCCATATAGTTCATGCATCCCACAGGCAATTTGGTGTGAATTGAATCTCTGTTACAACAAATTCCAGTTCTCTGCTGGATATATGTGTGAGCCATTTCTCAAGCCAAGAAAACAGAGCCCCAACTGATCTTCAAGGAACATTCTTACACTGCAAAATTTAGAGGCATTCCAGCTTGACTTGTATGCAAATTTATTAATGGGGGCTTTTTAGTTAAACAAAGCTGTTTTATGTATCTGGGGATTAAAGCAGTGCAGTTTAAATTAGCAATTGGGGTCGTATCAAAAAAGATTTCATCCTTGCACAATGCCAATAATGAGAGAAGAAAAACAATGTCTTTGTGGAAAAAAGAATAGTAATAAGTATAATATATTAATATTGGGTACTATTTTATGGACGAAAATATCCATAGTGCTATCTTTATGAGGAAAGCAAAATGAGATGTTGACAGCTTTTAAATTTTGCAGAAATTAAATTTATCAAAATACTGCAAAATCAGGGGATAGGGAAGCAATATTAAAGTCTAAAACCCAGACTGGATGCTTCAGCTATGTGCTATGCAGTTTAAATTCAGTAATCCTGATATAAAAAGTGTTGCCACTAGTGACTAAAGCCTACGTACAGTGAGGCCACTAGTGTTGCTGCCCTAGCAATATGGAGTACTCCTTTCAGAGAAGCAATTGGGGATTCCTAGGCAATATTCTAATACAATATTTTCCAAACTTGGCAACTTTAAGATGCATGGATTTCAGCCCCTATAATTCCTCCGCCCGACAGTTAGTCCTATAACTCTGGATACAGCTTCCTGCCTACTTTCTGAATGTAGGGTACCTTCAAAGGCAGAGCTAAATAGAAGAAAGCCTGCCCTTACATGTTCTTCTCCATGCAGAAGGAGACAATCACTCTCTGTCTTCTCACGCATGAGAGGAAAAACACTCTGTCTTTCTGAAGACAACAAGGAAAGACCTATGCGAGGCATTTGATCAAGGCTGACTCAGACTTCTATCCTTCTGAGGAATATGTATTGGATATGTTCATCACCTTGAGCTATTTGTAAAAATAATAGAGGTGGGATACAAACAAACAAAAAAATAAATAAAAACAAGCAGGAACCCTCTCTTCCACACCACACTGGGGTGAATTTGAGTGTAGTTTTCTGCCCATGTCTACCTCAAAGAGGAAGAATAATCCACGAGCAAAATAAAGAGTTAATTAGTAATGATGGCAAGGGAGAAGAGACTTTACATAAGATTGATAAGATTAAGCTCTTATGCCAGTGTTTTTTCTGGTCAGTAATACGAGACAGGAAGAAAATGATGTGGCATAGAAATCTCTAGATTTCTTATATCCATAGATTCATGCCATTTCCAATATCAGATATTAAATGATATGATGAGAAATATAGCCCTGAGGTTCAGGAAGGTCAAAATAGGCAGTGCCGGGCTATGAGGGCAAACAAACCAATATGACTCGTGCAAAAGACATCCCATGTCTTCTTCCTGTCCTTCCCTCCTTTTCTCCCTCTCTTTCTTGCAATTATGCTATATTCTAGTTTCAAAGGCGAAAGATTTTGTGCTTTAGCTTAGTGTTTCTCAATCTTGGCCAACTACAAGATGTGTGAACTTCAGTTCCCAGAATATCTCAGTCTGACTGGGGAATTCTAGGAAGTCCACACATCTTAAAATATCCAGAAACACTGCTTTAGCTCCTTGGTAGAGATCATAGATCAAACTGTTCACATAATTGCAATAACACTTAATACAACTTCGCTCCTCCACTAGGTAACCTGTTCCTTCATACAGGGGCTTTCTTTATACCACAATGTGTGTAGTGCTTTTTAATGTGTATTAATATCAACAGCTTTCCTTAATGTGAATCCTATTCATACAGCCAAAGGCAAATCACATTTGAGAGAATGTTCTGAATTACAAGAACATGACAACTTAAAATAGAGACAGAGTTTATTCTCAAACTTAAGGCTTGCAAAAATATCAAAATCTATTCAGAACTTTTTGATTTTTTCTAAAATTTGCTGAGAACTTCACTTGTGGCGCCAATTACATGGAAGTAAATGGTAGCTATACAAATGCAATTTGTGTTTGTCAACACAAATAACAGCAAGTCTTTCCTGCATATAATTAGCAGTTCTAATTCTCCAAATGGCATGATACTGTTAGAATGTTAATTTGACACAAAGAAATGTAGAAATCCATCCAAATATTACAAGCGGATTAAAGCCAAACTAATAATAATAATGTTGGAAGGTACCTTGGAGGTTATCTAGTCCAACCCCCTGCTTTACATCTGCCAAAAAATGCTGTAGGACAATTTTTCTCAATCTTAGCAACTCCAAAATGTGTAGATTTTAATTCCCAGATTCTGGGAGTTGAAGTCCATGCATCTTAGAGTTGCTCAGATTGAGAAATACTGCTGTGGAAAAGATGCTTTCTCAAAACAATACTGAAATGTATAAAGACATATACTTCAAAAGTAAATAAGACCACTGCATCTGCACCTTTTGTCCCGGATCACCGGCTCCTTTAAGGCCTCTTGGTCCTGGAAAGCCAGGCAATCCTTGAGGTCCCTAGCAGAGTTAAAGAAACAGACAAGCAAATCAGCTTTACAGAACAATAGAAAATAGAGGTGGAGCAGTGGTGGAATTCAGCTGGTTCACACCACTTCGGCAGAACTGTAGCTATTTTTTTGTTGCCCAGGCCCAGAATGGACTTCTGGAAGCGGCATCCACACAGAGAACCAGTTGTTCACATATTTGAACCCCACCACTGGGGTGGGATTAGGTCTTGCATGAGTGTCTGTTTCCTTGAATTGGAGAAGGAGACATTTGCAAGTAGAAGATTCCAAATTCAATTCCTGGTGTCTCCAGGAAAATCTGGGGGAAAGCCTGAAATTCTGGGGAGAGAGGACTAAGAGCAACATTTTTGACCTAGGGGTTCCCACTTAACACCAAGACCTAATATGCGTTGTTTCTTTTTGTTTAACACAATGTGCACACCAAGCAACTTTTACTTTTTCAATAACAAACCATGATTAAAAATCATTGATCAGTATTATATGTGTTCACAACCTGTATAAGGCTATAATATAAGCTTCTTATATTATTTATTTGTTTGTTTGTATTTAAAACATTAATAATCCTTAAATGCCAGACAAGAACATATAAGTGAAATTACACTTACTGATGGACCTGGAAAACCATCCCCTTTGGCCCCAGGCGGTCCGGCAGGTCCAATAACACCTGGAGCACCCTGAACACAAATCATAAGCATTAATATAAATTCTCTTCATTAACACTGAGATGTTATTGGAATAGAATAGAGCTGGAAGGGACTTTGGAGGTCTTCTAGCCCAGCCCCCTGCTCAAGCAGAAGAACCTACATCATTTCAGACAAGTGACTATCTACTCTTTTCTTTAAAATCTCCAGTGATGGAGTGCCCATGATTTCTGGAGGCAAGCTGTTCCACTGGTTGATTGTCCTCACTGTCAGGAAGTTTCTCCTTAATTCCAGGTTGCTTCTCTCTTTGATCAGTTTCCAAACTTTGTTTCTTGTCTTGCCCTCTGGTGCTTTGGTGAATAACATGACCCCCTCATCTTTGTGGCAATCCGTCAAATACTGGAATACTGCTATCATGTCTCCCCTATTTATTCTTTTATTTAGACTAGCCAAACCTAAGTCCTGCTTTTCTGTGAACTTTTCCAAAGTCTCAACATCTTTTTTGTAGTATGGTGACCAAAATTGGTTGCAGTATCCAGATGTTGTCTTACTAGGGCTTTATAAAGTGATACTAATACTTCACATGTTATAGTTCCGTCGGCAGTATATTATGTCATAGCATACCAAATTGTGCCTCTGTATGGAGTACAAATGAAGGAAAGTGTAAAACCTCTTATTGAACAATGCTATTAGGAAAAGTACATAAGATTCTGATGCAATGTGCATTCTTGAATCTGAGAATGAACAACCATGTATGGCATTGAACTAATAGTTGCAATAAAATTACAAAATAGTTACAATAAAGTGTTACAATAAAGTGTATCAAAAGTGTCACCTCCAGAATCCTGTCAAATGTTGCTGCCAAATTATGTTAATGGTATTTTGAGGAATAAAATAATTAAATATCAACCTGCCTCCAGAAGTGGTGAATGCTCCAACACTGGACAGAAGAGACTGGACAGCCATTTGTCTGAAATGGTATAGGATTTCCTGCCTGAGCAGGGGGTTGGACTAGATGACCTCCAAGGTCCCTCCCAACTTTATTATTATTATTATTATTATTATTATTATTATTATTATTATTATTATTATTATATCAACTATGCTAAATTTAATAAAGTTTGCTTCCTGTATTTAAATTACATTACATCACATTTAGTTTTTGTCCTATTCTTGCTTTCATTTTGAAGACACATTACTCATTAAAAACAATGGTAGAACACTGGAAAAGACAGACAGAGAAAGCCAAAATTCATATTGAATGTACCAAAGGATCCTCTGGAATGCTGCCAATCTTTCATATATCAAATACTTTCTTGGTGAAAAATTTAAGGGCAAGATCTCTGTATTCTGACTTCCAAGTTCTTGTATAAGACAGAGTTGCCAAACATATGGTTTTATTTTATGAACATCCTATTCTTAAAAACTGACTATTTTGTCCAATAACTTCCTCCTGAGATTAGAAGAACAATTTTTCGGAAATGGTACTTTTAATTTCTCCAGCACAAGGTCAGAATCCTCACTGAATGTAGATAGTCATTTCTAGTGTGCAAGTTCAAAGGTTTAAATGTTCCATTTTTCTACATCTTTGCAAATAGAGCTATTGTGTTCTCATGCAATAGAGCATATGCACTATGTCTTACTATAGTGCAATATAAGGACTTTATGCACCATGTCTTACTATAGTGCAATATAAGGACTTATCTTAATCATGCTTCTTTTAAAAGCTTCCCAAGTAGAGAATAATATAGATCTTATTTGTCCTGGCAGAGTGTGGCACCAAAACTGCATATGAAATAACTGAATTTTGTTTAGTAGCTATGAGGGCAAGTTTTCAGTCTCTGTCTGACAAAGAAGAATACCTATCAAATTCACTGAATCTGCTAATGTCTGCTAATGCAGGTCTAAGATAATAATAAATAACATACATATTTGAAATTAGGCATTAAGGATGGAAAGATATTTTTCTCAGGTATTCATTTTAATTTTATTTCATTCATTAGCATATTGGTCTATGATTTTTGTTAAACACACACACACACACACATATTCAAAAATACAAGAGAATCCAAGTTGTAAAACAACAGGTATGAATGTCTATGAGAAATTGGAAGCTAAGTTAATCAATATTGATGGAAGAACCTGAGTGAATAAGAACTCTGAAAGTTTGATCTGCTTTCTAGCTTTACTGTATTATTTATTTTATTCTTATACTGAGATTATTCTGAATAAAAAAATGTTTTAGACTTAAATCATATGCTGCATCAGCCTGGTAAATAATTCAGAAACTTCATGAAACTAAACTTCTAAACTTCATTCTTTAGTGCTTAGGAATAGGAGAGTAGGATTGCAAATTTTGAAACAGAGTACTGTATATAACTAAGCAAGTAGATATTAGAAAATAGAAATCTAAAATATAATATGAAAAAGAAGGGAGAAAAAGATACCAGATATTAACCAGAAATTAATTAAGAAGAATATTTTGAGAGGAAGCCCTTGTGTTTTCTTTTTTTTCCTTACTGATCTTAAGCCATATTGATTTATTTATTACCTTAGGTCCCACAATTGTATGTCCAGGGTTTCCATCATTTCCAGGAGGGCCTGGGTATCCTTGTTCACCCTAAACAATACAAATATGAATAAATTAAAATAATCACATTACGTTTAATTTTTTTTAAGAAAATGACAACTTCAGGTGTTGATCTGAATAATTTTGACGAGCAGTTATATTTCAAACTATGACTAGGACAAGATCCATCCACCAAATATGACAATTCCAAAACTACAAATAAAAAGAATTTATTTCATATGTTCTATACATCTCTGCTGCTTGCATACACTAATCCTGCTTTAAGGTACAATGTTACAGGTTCTGTGCAGATTTTAAGCATTTAAAATACTTTAGGTACTTGTGCCTCAAACTAGTCTTAATGAGCATTTAGTTTGATATTTAAGAGTGCCTTGCACTGTGATAGATTTAGTTAGCCACATACTAATCTTTATGTTCCCTTGCATCCATTAATTTTTATTCTGCCTTCCTATCTTTTCATCTGTTGTCTTCACATACATGTTATATATGAAATATAACAATGAAAAAATGCTTGTGTCGAATCTAACAATTATTTGGTGAATGGCCACTGTCAAAAATGTAATTGTCACTATTGTACCTTGTATATTGCATTTCTCTTAAATTCTTCTTCATTATTTTTCCCTTTCTTGCATTCTATATATGGTGCTCTATCAGAAAAATGAGCCATGCATTTGGTGAAGGGGACTTTAATTTCTTAAAACATGTGCCATTATACAGCTTTTTTTCCCAGGTGAGGGATCCTTTGTGGTATCTGAGCTTGGTTGTTTTCTTGAGACATTGTTAATCTCTTCTTGAGACATGATGTTAGTTTGGTTAATGAAATGTCTGCAAGAAAACAAACAAACACCAAGGACTCCTCATGTCAACCCTGAACTATAAATATTCTCCTTTTTTGGAATTTTTAAAAGCATCAACATTTTTTTTGCTGTAGTCTACTAATGGCTATTCTTTTGGCAATTCCTGTTTTCAGATGCAATGGTATGAGGGAATGTCCTTGAGAGACAGGGAGGAGAGGTGCATGTAAAAAAAGTCTCAACCAACAGAAGAAGCACGAGTGTGGGAAAGGGCCACTTCATAGTTTTCAGAGGGATACTCCCTAGTTTTCTTCAGAGTAAAAAGAAAGAGAAAAATATTTCCTACTTGGCAAGGTTCTGTTACTGTACTTACAATAAAAATAAAGTTAATATTCCTGTTTGTGCTTCTTGCCTGCACTTCCCTGAAGGTCTAACATCAGATAAGTAGTCTTCCTATTAACAGTCAATAGCTTATATACCTTGGGGCCAGGTAGCCCACGTACTGAAGGTCCTGGAAAACCAATGTCACCTTTGATTCCAGATTCTCCCTAAAAGAACAAAATCTGTTTATGTATTTGTATATCAACACATTTTTTTATTTGTATTTTAAATACTCAATGAAAAGAAAACTCTCTTTTTCAGTTCTCTATAGACTCTTTTTATAAGTGCAGAAATAAGTCAGTTGATATTACAGGGGCCTTAACTCATATTTCAAACATACTATAAAATCTATAAAAAACATGCAGATTCAAAGATAAATACAGCTTTTAGAAAGATGACTATGCTCATATAATATCTGACTACAGTTCCTGGGTCTTTTTCTGGGAAAAGCATGACACTAAGAAAAGCAGAAGCTGCAGACAATTTCTGATAATGCACTCTGAAATATCTTTTAACCTTTAAATCCAAATCACATGTAGCCCTAAAGTCAGTGGAACTCAATTTATCATAATTGTCAGGTTTCATGTTATAAATTACTTTATTATAAATACCATTGAATTAGAATATTAAGCAGAATATTACAAATGATCTCAAAATTCTAGATAAAAACATTTAGATTGCAGTTATTCCTCTTCTTCCTTAGACTTATTTGAAAGCAGCTAACATTTAACACATATTTAATTCCATATTTTCCTTTTTGTTAATTCATAAATTAAGAAAATCATTTGTAGGATATGTATTAGTGATATCCTGTCTATAAGACTTTGATCTTTGATCTTACTTTGAAGTTCATGAGTTTTTGAAATGGTTGAACTAGTATCCAGATTATTCTAAACAACTATAATGATAGCAGTGGAATTCACCAGACTTTCATGATTTGCTAATCAATATATGATCTTGCCTTTTCCAGCAAGATGTTTTCCAGATATGCTAGACTATAACTTACATTCCCCAATAGACATGCTATCTTTGATCATTGAGGCTATCTAATAACTGCATTATATGAATTGTGTTTAATAATCTGCATGCAGAATACTGAATGTCATTATACAATAACAATTGAGAAATGTACCTAACACACCTTTGGTCCTGGAGGGCCTGGAATACCTCGTGGTCCATCTAATCCTTGGACACCTTTCTGACCATCTTCACCCTGATATATATATTATTTTTTTTAAAAAAGCAATATTAACATACAGAGGTTTCCACCTAATCTACCTAAATTGACAACTTTCATTTAGGAATATTTTTAGAATAAAGTTATGCTATGGGGGCAAAAAGCAGTGAATATGTGATGGAGGCTTTAGAGGCTTAAATTCCAGATGTTTTCCATGTTCAAATATTAAAAAGGGCCCAACTTCTTAAGCAAACTATTTTGCTAGTTTCATGAATCTGTTTCAAGATATTGCTCCTTTGCCCTGCACCTGAAGCCTGCATAGAATCTAAGAAAACCTAATACATTTAAATCTCTTCTTTCTTCATGTAGTTCAACATCTAAAACAAGAAATACAGTAAAATCTGCTTTACATTCAGCTTGACTCTTGTTACTTTTATGGGCATTAATAGTAATATAGAAGTTGTTTGCCATCACTTTTTTCCATTTATTTTTAAGATCATGGCTCAGCAACTTTATCACTATCCCCTTGCTTAATAGTCTGCTTGATATAGAATCAATGAACTCAAGTTGTTACATATGAAGTATGATAGATATTTGGTAGATTTTTTCATGCACAATATGACTTCCTTAGCTTTTGAATTAAATTTGTGACCTGTGAATTATAATCACAGGTCATAATTTGGCAACTAAGGTTTGCACAGAATAACCCTATCCCTCAGATGATACTCTACATTATAATTATCTTGAAAAAGCCTTGTAAGAAAATCAATAACAAAGGATTTTTTTTCTCTCTCCAAGTCCAACAGATATGGAAAAAAGTCAGCAAGCCATATCTGAGCTGCAACTTGGAGATTCTTTTAAATGACAGCACCTTTTTTCTGTCATCTCAGTTCAAATACGATGATTGCAATTTTTTGTTCACAAGTTTTTTTATATGAGCTATATTGAAAATATTTAAACTTGGAAGCATATTTGAAAAAGCATCATCTTGGATAAAAATATACTACTGCATATGGCTTGATTCTTCAAGAATTTTTATTTCTCTGCTCTACTACTTAATTATAAAATAAATAAATTAAATCATACCTTTGGACCCAAGTCCCCTTTCCCTGGAATTCCCTCTGGGCCTCTTGGACCAGATGGTCCTTGTTCTCCCTATTATCAACAAAAGTAAGGTATTAATTCCATTCAGCACTATAAATATATTCTGTATTATATCAAAAACAAACAAAACACATCTGAAACAACAACTCAAACATGAAAAATTTAGTAGCTTTAACATAATAATTCAAAATATAAAAAGTGCAAGTGTCTAAAGCATTCACTCTATTTTTTTTTTAAAAAGTATGAGAATGGAGGTGTGAGATTTAAGTGACCTAAATATATTCATAACAGTTTATTCTTCTTAGTATAAATTTGTGACAGCATAGAGAATAGAGTACTCCTTATTGCTTAAGGCCCAAATTATATTTTAAAAAAGCAGCTCATTAGGGTCTTTTATATTCAATCCATCCCATTTATGTGCAAGTGTGGGGTGATGTCCATGTGCTGCAAAGAGTCAAAAGGGTATGCAAGCAAGAACACTGAAGCCTCAACTGGCATTCCACTCCAGCCACTTTTCTTGGTTCTTTTCTCTAGGTCAGACTGATTTCCAATATCATAGTTTTATTCAGAAAGGTAATGTAATGGTCTGTAGATATAAGCAATAAACAATAAACTTCCTGTCTTCCACATGTACGGCCATTTAGCTTTTCCAGTTATCTTCCATCCTTGGTTCCCTACTTTCATAGGTCAAACTCTACGGTCTCATTATAATTGCATATAACTGGCTCATATCCCAACACATTTTTGACAGATAAAGGGAATGTGAAAAGGCCCCCACAGGATGCTATGGCTGATCTACAGGACCACATCCATATTCTCATTATTATAAATACACATAATATGGTAGTGTGGATAAAAAAATACAACTAGAACTTGATCTCTCTAAAGCTGCATGAGTGGGCAAAATTGGTGGGGAAGAAAGAAGTGTTAACTGAAACTTTTTGTTTTAGGAAAGGATCTGCAGGATCTTTCAGATATAAGCCATCAATGGAGCAAATAGAAATGTACCCCCTCCCTATTTCCTTAGTACTCCTCTTGTACATGAACAAGCATGGTAGATTCCCAACTTCTTCTTGCTTCAAACACATAATGATGATGATGATGATGATGACAGGGGCATAGGGACATGAAGGGATGCCTTTCCCTCATTCACTTGATGGATCTGCAACCTGTCTTGAACCCACATATATTAAACAAACAAATCAATTACCTTTTTTCCTGGTATTCCTTGTATTCCTGGTTTCCCACTTTCTCCTGGAAATCCTGATCTTCCCGGGTCTCCCTTTAAAAGAATCATTTTTTAAATGCTTTTTTTTTTAAAAAAAGTTCAACAGATTTGCATTGTTTGGGGAGGATGATTACTTCCATTCTAATTCTTTAAATATGTGAAATTCGGTTAATAACTTTTGCTTTTATCTTGAATGAAAGTGAGTACATTAACTTACTTAGATATTGTCAGATATTGAATCATCAATAGTTTTGTGTTTTGCCAATATTGAGAAATATTTGTGTGCTATATAACAAATATTCCTACTGCATTCAAAGAATTGTCCCCTTGGATAATGCAGTTTCCAGAATCACAGCTCATAGGGAAGTTTCAAGTCTTCATTTCATTAAACAAAAATTAAATTTTAGATTTATGAGTGCAAAACAGGCTCACTTTAGGTCCAGGCTGCCCAGTTCCTGGTGCTCCTATATCTCCTTTTTGTCCAGATGGTCCCAATTCTCCCTTGTAAAAATAAAAAATATTAATGAATAAATATTTCCCAATAACTTATAATTCATACACTATCTATTTATAGACATAAACAGATGCACAATTTTTTTCATGTAAAGAATAGAGCATTCACTTTGCATGTTGCCTTCTCAAGTTTAAACTGACTCAACTCTCATTACTAGATGTGGAAAAGCATCCTCTCACTCACTGCTTCATTCCTCTGCTAAAGTGTTTCTCTCCAGATTTTGGTGTTGCCACACATATCTAAGGCAGAAGTGTAGAAAAGCGATGGGTGGGTTTCTGGTTGACAGGAAAACATTTACTAGCTGTTGAGCTTTAAGGAGGAGACAAGTTTTGATAGATAATCAAAGCTGGTCACAAGTTATTCCACTTGTCTATCAAGCACAGGAAATCAGGTTTAATATGTTTATTTAAAAGCTTAAGATCTCTATAACAGTGGTTCTCAACCTGTGGGTCGGGACCCCATTTGGGGTCAAATGACCATTTCACGGGGGTCGCCAAACAACGCAGTCCGCCATTTTTTCCCCCTTTTCCTTAGCTGTGCTACTCCCTTTTATTCAATTGGCTTTTGAAAGCCAACAGAATAGATTCTCTTGAATAGAGTCTAATTCTATTGGCTTTCAAAAGCCAATAGGAATTGTCCAGGCTGTCTCTGCCCTGCTGAGCCCGCCAAAAGTCCCATTCTGCAAACGGTGCTGCACCAGTTGAGTAGTCCTCGACTTACGACCGGTTGAGTAGTCCTCAACTTACGACCGGTTGGGGGTCGCGGCATTAAAAAGATTGAGAAGCACTGCTCTATAAGAATCTGAACTACTAACAGTCAAAGCAAATTGATGGTAGATAGGAGCCAATGAATTCAGGTGAGTTGGACTTAGATCTCTTGTGGGCATGAAGGGATTTGAGACTGATGATGTGTTTGACCCCTTCCTTGGGCTCAGCCTAGTCATTTCCTGCATGTCTTTGCATGTATGATTCTAAACCAATGCCTGAATTACAAGAGATAGATGGATATGATGAGAACTGGAGAGAATGGAATGAGTGGGAGGAATTTCTTTTAATTACTCCATATGGCAATGCAATCCAGATATCACAGTGAATCAGGAGCCAGAGAAGATGGAAAGGGAAATGGGGGAGTAGCTCTTTAGCATCTCCTCTACCTATACTTCTGACAGACATATTTCAGATAAACCTTAACCTTTTTAACAAGAGAGGCAAGAAAAATGGAGAAAGATGCCTTTTTGATAAACGAAAGAAGTGGGCCTAAAGTAGAATAGCCCTGGAAAATAATGGCCAGGGAACAGAATAAAAAAAAATGTGTCCACAACAGCAGAAATGTCTTACAGGAGCTGACTAGAACCTAGCATCACCAGCATCATGCTGGAGGCATTGACATCATTTAGATGGCGAGGCATGTACTGGGGGGGGAACCCTTTACTTCCAAACTATAATAGCTAACTTCAAATGGGCATTCCTAATTCATGCAAGTCATCTGATATTCATATTTTTACTAAATTATTGTTTGAATGTTTAAACTATCTTTACTGATGTTATATGGATCACCTGCAATTTTTTTTATACTTCTGTGCTTTCTTTAATGTTGTTAATTGCCAATTATATTATAGGAAATTGTTGGGATTGAAATGGTTTAAATATATTTAGCAAAGTAATAATCCTGACATGTCATTATCTATGTTGTAGTGGAGTTAAATGCATACCACAAAAACTTCTTTTATGCTTTATTATTATTATTAAATTATTACAATCTTCCTAGTTGTAAATTACATATACTGTATTGTATCTACTGCATTTTGACCATTAGCCTGAAATTATTTATTGCAAAATATATTTATTTACTTCATGGGTCCATTTTGGGCCTTTTGAAATGAGCCCTTAAAACCTGACCACATCCCCAGGCTCTTGATTAGAACAGGCAATAGATATCTTATGAGATGTTTTTATCTTTTAATTGATTGTTGATTTTCTCTGGACATTACTTTTTGATTATATACTCTGTTTATTTATTGTGCTTTTATTGTTGTATTTTGTAAATGCACCAGAGTTCTAACAGATTGTTATCAGCCTATAAATTTAATATATGCATACCTTTGGTCCAGGCAGTCCTATTCCTCGTGACCCCTTCACACCAGGAGCACCTTTTAGCCCTTGAATACCCTGAAAATATAATTTTTCAATTGGCTAAACTTGCTCTTCCTCGGGTATCAACTATATTGACAGAATGGACAGTCATCATATAATAAAGAAAGAAAATTGATTCACAAATATTTGGTAACTTCTCCTTCAAAATGCAAGCTTAAACATCCTTTTATTTATCGTTGAAGATTAACTACACATCCCATAATTTCTATTACAAATGACATATTTTTGAATTTCATAATATCTATCCACAATTTTTTATGCAGTTATAGCAGCATCAGACTTTCTTGGACAAATATTAATGTGCTGGAACCAAATAATTTGAAGAATATTACTTCTAGACCATAAAACTACTATATTGGCAATTTGTGGGCCCAATCCAGATTTGTCCAGTCTGGCTGGTACAAGGTTGAAGGCCTCAGCATCTTTTATAGCACTTAGCAATAGCACTTAGACTTATATACCACTTCATAGTGCTTTACAGCCCTCTCTAAGCAGTCTACAAAATCAGCATATTGTCCCCAATAATCTGGGACAATCCTCATTTTACTAACCTCAGAAAGATGGAAGGCTGAGTCAATCTTGAGCCGGTCAGAATTAAACTCCTGGCAGTCAGCAATTAGCCTGCAATACTGCATTGTAGCCACTGTACCATCACGGCTTATGTCACATCTTATCTCACATCTAAGCTTAACTGCTATCTTGACATACTAAGAATTGAACCTAAGAATTGGTGCATGTAATGCATGCATTCCACCTTTAATTTACAATGAATTAAAACTCAAGGGATTGGTTTGGACAAAACTCAGCAGCACTTTTTCGTGCAGCTGCTGATAAAAACAGGATCGCCAACATGATTGTCAATGTCCAATAACGGATATGGCACAAGAAGAAGAAGAAGAAAAGATACTAGGTTGTGAGACCTCTTTAAAGTAATCCAGATTTAGAGTTACTGATGGATGAAAGTTTCTCCTAGTTTTTAAATCAACACTAATGTTTATCCAATGTTAGAGTGTTTGTCTTGATTTTAGAGATCATTCACATTTATATACAGAAGCAAATTTTAATTTTCTGCACGAGGAGCAAACTGTAAGCATTTTATTTAGATTTGCAAATAAACTCAGACATACATTAAGTTACAAAAAATATAATTGACTGTAATTGAATAAAAGCATGTAAACTAGACTGGTCCTATTCAACTATAGATCTAAGAGTTTTAGAACAATTCATTGCACTCCAATAAACATCCAAAATCAATTTGTTTACTTTTGATGATACCTATAGCTATTCTTAATGTTTGCTATAAATTATATCAAGAAATATAAATTGTTACATTTCTTTAATAAATTTATATTAAGAAATATAAATTGTTATGAAAAGATACATTGTTTTCATTCTTAAAATGACAGTGCTGTAGCCCAATGATGAAATGCCAGTTCTGCATACATTGCTTCCCTGGTTCAATCCCAGATTTCTTTTGGGAGGCTTGGAGAACTGCAGTCCGAAACCCTGGGAAAAATCTGGGTAATTATGTCACCAATACAAAGGCAGATGGACCAAGAGTCTGACTTGATATAAGGCAGCTTGTATATTGATTGGTTTTGCTTTAACATTAAGCCTGCCTCTTTTTGGGGAAACAGTACAAAATTAAAGGTCTATAAACCTGCTGGGCAAATCTAATTTGCTTGGAGTTCTTAAGACACTGTGACTTAAATCAATACCCTGGAATTATAAATTAACCTGCAGATATGCAAATAGTCCATGGTCACATATTGTAGATGTCTTCCACAGACAAATTTGTAATATTTAGGGCAGGATGGATTGTGAGGTGATGGGACCAAATGAGATGTTACCTGATTTCCTTGGATGCCAGTTCCAGGTGGTCCCATTGGGCCCTGCACTCCTTCCAACCCTCGTTCACCCTATATGAAAAAATTATTGCTTTAATTGAAGTATCACCATCATGATGTTAGGTTCAAATTTGAAAGTCACGTGCATTCTGATTGCAGTAGTTTACAAAGTATTAAAAAGGAACATAACTGTGCTGAGTGGGAAAGAGTAATGAGAGAAGAACAATTTGGAAAATAATGAGACTATGTGACAAGGCAGCAATATTGTAATTATCTCATGTTAATTAATGTTGCAACATCCATGGGAAAATTCCAGATGGCAGTTGTGGCAACATGATCAAAAATCTTGCCTTTTTGTATGTGCATAAAACACTGTATGTTGCATATGCAAAAGTGAAAGAGTATCAGTTACAATGTGAGACCACCATCTTGACTTTGCCTCTAAGCAACATCACAGCTTAATAAGTTGTTCTCTAAACCAGGAGTGTCAAACTCGCAACATCACATGACGTGTCGCAACGTATCACAACTTTTTTTTTCATTGCCGGCAATGGGGTGGGCGCAGTTTCAGCATGACGCATCTTTGAATTTATTGTTTTTCCTTTAATTCTTCTCAGGCATTTTTCATGTGGCAGATTCACTGCTGGTGGTTCAGCAGTATTGCATTCTGTTTATACAGTCAATTGTATAGGGTACCTTATCTCCTTTGATGGATAGGCCTGGGGCTCCAACTGGTCCAGCAGGTCCCTCAGAACCTTTATCTCCCTGGAAAGATTTGTTAAGATTTTCTGAGTTGATTCAGGACCGTACTTAACATTTACCACAGAAGGATAGTTGATTAAATTACCTTTGAACAGCCAGACTAGCAAGGACCAGGTTTTTGGTACAGGTAGCCCTCAACTTATGACCACAAATGAGCCCAAAATTTCTGTTTTTAAGTGAGACATTTGTTAAGTGAGTTTTGCCCCATTTTACGATTTTTTTTGTCACAGTTGTTAAGCAAATTATTGCAGTTGATAAGTTAGTAGCCTGGTTGTTAAATGAGCCTAGCTTCCCCATTGATTTTGTTTGTCAGAAGGTCACAAAAGATGACCACAGGATCTTGGGACATTGCAACTGGCATAAATATGAACCAGTTGCCAAACATCTGAATTTTGATCACATGATCATGGGGGTGCTGCAAAGATCGTAACTGGGAAAAATGGTCAGAAGTCACATTTTTCAGTGCCATTATAACTTTGAATGGTCACTAAACGAACTGTTGTAAGTCAAGGACTACCTGTATAAAGTTTATGACTTAAACCAATGGTTCTCAACTTTTTCTTTACCATGTCCCCTTTAAATATCTTTATTGTCATGGACCATGGCCATAAACCCCCAAAATTTAAGATTTAAATCATAGTAATTTTTTCAAGCATTTACACACACCCTGTGACAACTTCACCTTCCCATATGCATGTATAGTAAAATGAATTGGTTTCAATCTAATTCTTGCTAAATTTTGTCATTAGAGTTCCCTCAATTAAATATGAATAAATTGTAAATTGGAGAGGAAAAGCCTGTAGAAAAACAAATGAGCAATCTCAATCAGCAGGAGGTCATGAATCTTCCAGTGTATATTGGTCAGTACAGGATACATGTGGGAAGAGGAAATAAATATTGCTTTAATTCCCACAATTAAATCATTATTTTTAAACTTCTTTGTTACTTAGTAGCTCCACATATTTTACTTCCAAAAGCTGGTAATGCTCCATAAAAATATAAATGTCCATGGAGATTCATTATAACATTCCTTGGGTCCCATTATTCAAATTCAAGGTTGAATGAAACAAAAAGTCTGGGAAAACATAAGAAAGCTAGGGATGTTCAGGATAGAAATGTTTGTTGGTTTCACTGGAAAAGACTTTAAATGATTACTAGTTATGGTACTATGCAGAAAACATACACATTTTTTCCTGTCAAATGTCACTCAATATGATGTGAATGAATTTGCTGGTCTATTTTCTTCCTATGAAGAAGATCAGTGATACCAGCATGGATAGAAAGCAGTAGGTGATTTTTATTTAATTACAGAATCCTTATTTTCATTGTAAAAGCTCAAGTGACCTGCAGTCTCCTAGCTTCCATTAAATTTTAAAGAAATATGGGGAAACCATTCCTTCTGAACTTCTTTCGAATAGAAAAGCTTAGGGATCCAGGGAGGTTTTAGAGTAATAGATAGATATACAACAGAAAATAACAATACCAGTAGCAGTTCCATGTGCATTTGCAATGGGTGGGCCAAGAGAGCCCAAAATGATGGTTTGAACTAAGATATATACTATGCTGACATATGTACAAAAGGGTAGGGCGTTGACCCACAATTATGCTCACCATTTAGACTTGCTCGACCCTTAGCACAGAAACCTCTGAGTGGCACTCTCTGTTGCCCTTCTCACACTAAAATAGGCACAATACAGCCCAAGAGAAATCCTTAAACACTAAAATAAAAAAATAATAAAAGCCTTCTTCACCATTGATAAAAACTGAGAAATTGCAAGGTAGACATTGGAAAAATAATGCCACAAATCTGCTATGAGAAAACCCATTCCTCTGAATTTCTGCTGAAAAACATGAGTGCAAAGGCACTATTGTCTACTTCTTTGTAGGCATCAGGCTGGTTACTTGAAAAAGTATTTTAGCATAGCTCCTGAACTACTTTCAGTACTTTTTAAAGCCATTCAGGTTGAGTTTTTGGTCATCACTATGTTTTATGGAAAACAAACATTTAAGTATACATTACTTGCAGAAATTCCCTTTATCTGTTTAAGCCCCCTGTTATTCACTTAAATACTGTAGGTGAACTGATTTCTAAAAATATGCATAAAGCTGAAAAACGTATCCCTAATTACTTGTTCCGTACATCATTTTTATACCTCTAGGAAGCCCTGTGTCTTTACTCAACTTTACTCAACAAAATGTAATAAGGCTTCCATCAGACTGAAGAATTGTCATACCCATGCTGTCTAGAAAATGAAAAGGAGGAACATGTTTTCTTGCATTTCAGGGGACAAAGAAATGTTTTAAAGTTGAAAAACCTAGTGGCAAGAAGACATTGCCTGTGAACAAATTCCTAGAAAGAAATAATTAAAACAAACAAGAAATAATCACTCTGTCTAGTTGGAAGTCTATTTGTTTTAAATAGAATATTTACCTTCCGTCCTGGGAGTCCTTCCCCAGGTGGACCTCTTTCACCCTGCATTCCCTCAGGACCACGTGGCCCCTGAATTTCAAAGAAAAAAAATCTTGTGAATAGATGATACAGCTCTCATGTACACACTATTCTCTCTATATAGACCGCCTTCCTCAATGTTGTGGAATATTCCCATGACACTAAAAAAATCCTCACTGAAGACTTTGATTTTTACTTAATTTAAATTCCTTTGCTGCAAAGTATACAATTAGCTTAACTTCAAGCATACTGTTTATTTTCATTGTCTTTTTGATAAATGGCATTTTTAGGCTACCAAACAGGAGTTTTTTCCAGACTATCCATCATTTAAAATTAAATTAATACTATAAAAACAATACTATACCAGCATTAAAAATCTTCACAAAGAACAAATCTGCATAAGATCAGATCAGGCATACCAAAATAATTGCAATCAATATGGAATAGAATCATAATAAAGCATTAACAAAGTTTTAAAGTATCAAAATTGTTCTTTCGATATTTCAAAACTTTAAGACTGCATATTTGATCAATCATCTGGTATCATAATTTATTAGGCAAGGTTTTTAGAACATGTTCTCAAAATGCCAAATGCACTTACCAGACCAAACAAGTTGCTCACTCCCATTGAAGATAAAAGGGAAAACAGTAAAATTGCTATTTACATGTCAAAGTTAATTATTGTAAGATTGCCAGACAGAACACATCATTCACCATTGAGGTACTACATGTATTATTATTCATATACTTTAATTATTATTTTTAAAAATAACACATAAAAAGTGTTTAACAAAAAGGTGAAAGAAATATGACAAAGAAAAAAACCACAATTATGATACTTGTGCATCATTATAACAATAAACAGTTACAATTCTATATATACTTGTCTAATGCAAATATTAATCAAATACATATACACAAACAGTATTTCTAATAATTTATACAACTATCTTTTTTTAAAAAAAATCTACTGTATTCTGCATAAATGAGTCCCATATTTCATTATACATGTCTATATAAAGTCTATGTCTATAGGCAATCTGTTCATAAAAGGCAAGTGCAATCAGGTCTTCAACCCATGGAATAAATGGAGCCATATACTTATTTTTCCAGAGCTGCAATATATGCAATATCAGCCTTTTAGCCCTAGTAAAGGCACAGAAAATCAATCAGTGTTGTTTGGTTGTCAAAGTCCATATCCATTCTCTGAAAATGTTTTAGCTTCTATCTCATAATCATATTTATACAATTTGCTAATCCCACCTCCAAACTTGGTAAGTGTAGCAAAGCAACATTGTACAAACATGTTTTAAAGAAGTATAAATATTATTACATCTTCAGTGAACTGTTGTTTTTGACAGTCTCTTTTTATTCAAACATAATGTAGCGCAATAGCAATAGTCCTTAGACTTATATACTGCTTCATAGTGCTTTACAGCCCTCTCTAAATGGTTTACAGCATTAGGATATTGCCCCCAACAATCTCGGTCCCCAATAAATTATACATATTTATAAATTATAAACATTGTTTTTTGTTGTTTAAGTCACAATTTGAGATCCATTGAGACTTACTATAGAAGTTAAGATACTCTCCCATTGTCTAGGCAAGGGTCCCAACCACTGGACCGCAGATTGATGCCATTGGAAAAGGGCCACGCAGGATTAGATTGTGCAAGCAGTGGGCAGGCACATCAAGTTTTATTTACGCATGCAGAGGATTAGATTGTGAAACCATTCCCTCTCTCCCATTTCTGTTCCACTGCCAGTCTGCGGAGCCCAAAAGGTTGGGGACCGCTGGTCTAGACAATATAGGAACCTCTCATTTTTTATTGCACTCAAGGCTTAACATCTGCATATCCAGTTTTTTGATAGGTTTTTTAGTTTTAAAGGATTTAACAAGTTGCTTTAAAATTTTAGATGTTTCAGAACCCAAGAATGCTACTGGATATTATATTTATTAATTAACTATTCATCACAATTAGTTTAAGCTGCCTCTCAGAATTCATTGCTATCTCAAAACTTACTTTAACAATTACAAAACATAAAAATGTAATTTTTAGAAAAAATATTTACAAATTTACTTACTGTTAAGCCTGGCTCACCAATTCCAGTTGGTCCTGGAAACCCAATTCTTCCTTCTTGACCTCTATCACCCTTGTAAAATAATTTTTAAAATGACACTTGTTGTTGCTCCAAATAGATTTTCCAAGACAATTTCTCTACTAATCATTTATTGTATCATCTAGCTATTAAGGCCCATGATAATCACTGTTCTGATAGATTAGTCATGGTTGGATGACTGCAGATGATGTGGAGACTAGGGACCAGCATGGAAAGTATAATAAAGTCACACTTTTAATGTACTTCTTCAAATAAAAATATATCATAACTAAAAAATTGCTAGAATTAACGGACAGTTATTATATTATAAGCCACAGGTTATGTACTATATTGGAATATATGTAAGTGAAAAATATAATTTTCTTATGAATAAAAGATGCATTTACCATCAAAATAAGATTTGTGCCTTTATGCCATTGTTATGCCTTAATTGATCACAACTATTTCTTTAGCATTTAAGCTAAACTTTCATCTATCCATCATAACATTTCACTTTTATGACTTTCTGTATCACTATTTATACAAATATACTTCCATCAGATGTTAGTGCTGAATAAAATAAAAATAGCACAGATTAGCACTGTGTGTTGTGCATTTTCTATCAAAGAACCCCAAATCCTACCAGCTGCAGACACAGATCTTTAGCATAGTGATTTATCATAGTAAGTAATGAAAGTAATATAAACAAATTGAACTTCATTATAAGGCCTTGTTGAAATTCTTAGAATGCAAAACTTCCCAGAGAAGTAATTTTTTTTTCTAGACATTCATCAATGTCTAAATGTCTAAATCCTCCACCCCAAAATTCTTATATTAATTCTTTATCTGGGTCATCATGCAATACAAGATGGATTCCTGCTTACATCCTCCCATCAGTCTTCTCCTATTCTTAGGAACCGTGAGAGAGCTATCACAGACATCACATTTTAACTGGCATGAAAGGTTTTAGTACATTGGATAAGGAACAAGTTGCTATTATTACATTTTAGCTGTCAAACAATGAACCAACAAGATATGTGCTTGCAAGATTGCTTTGTCATATTCTGAAATAATTTGGCTGGCTTTACATCTTAGATACATTAACTTGTGAGAAAGACATCATTGATGTTTTTCCTTGCCAACAAAATGGAACTCTGGCCACTGGCTTTTTGATTGCACATGAAGAGACACATTCTAGCTCATTGTTCAGGTCAAAGAGATGTTTCAGTCTCTTCCTTTTATTCTGAAGAAATGACAAGGACACTTCCTTTGGATGGCCAGGGACAAATTTAGCTTATTAGAACCACAAATTTAGCTTTTGTGAGAACCACAGTGCGGATGATACTAAATGGCAAGATTAGAACTTTCTGGGTTCTTTTCTTTCTTTTTGTCAGGCCTATTTTCACTGTCAGGCCTATTTTCACCTGTGTTCAAAAGGTGAGAAAGCAAATCAATATGTGATTAAAAAGTAGAAATGTAAATCAATGAATGGCTAAAAACAGCTCCATTTGCCTATCCATACAAGGCAATAATATATAAATTGTCCTATCTGCAGTCTACAGAGCTGCAGTCTAACTGCATAATTGAAGTAGTGCAATAGACTTGATTGTATTACCTTAGGTCCTGGATATCCAATTCCAGGGATTCCTGCAGGACCATAAGGACCTGCTGGTCCTGGTTCTCCCTTAAAATGGATAAAAATTTAGTTATTAATTCTTTGTATCATGGAAAAATAAATGGTAAGAAATTACTTTGGGATTTTGTGTACCCCAGATTTGCAACAATGCTAACTTGATCCATTATTAATTCATCCTGATTAAAACTTCAGGCAAATTAATTAATTAAATTCATTCATTCATTCATTCAGTTTGTATAGTTGACCAGTTTAAACCAGTAACTCTGGATGGTAAACAATCATAAAACAATTAAAATAGTTAAAACACAACACAAAAGAGAAATTTAATACAAAAAACAGCTAAGAGATATTTTTTATTGAAATTTTTTTATTTTTTAAAACATACAATCATTTATAAAAATACAATAAAATTTTAAAATAGAGAACCCCCCCCCTTACCCTCCCTCCCACCCCCAACCCCCCTCCCTTCACTTCCCAGAGCAGAATACAGAGTTTAAAAAAAAGAAAATTATAATAATTAAGAAAAAAGAAAAAAAAGAGAAAAAAAATATCATAATTAACCTTTAACTCCATAACCTATAAAACAATTCTCTATAATATTTGATATTCATTCATAAAATAAATCAAACTTTTTAATTCCATACTTTTTCTGAATATAATCTATCCACCTTCCCCATACAGTAATATATCTTTCTTGTGTATGATCCTTTAAATAAGCAGAAATTTTTGCCATTTCTGCAAAACTAGATACTTTAAATATCCATTCTTCTAAAGTAGGCAAGGAATCTTTCTTCCAATATAAACCTACTAGTAACCTTGCTGCAGTTAATAAATTCAACATCAAAGTAGTTTCTTTTTCATTTAAGTCAACAAAAATACCAAGTAAAAATAGTTGAGGAATAAACTTTATCTTTTTTCTAAAAATCTTTTGAATGTTCCACCAAATCATAATCCAAAAAGCCTTTACTTTTTTACAGTTCCACCAAATATGAAAGTATGTCGCATCATTATTGCCACATCTCCAACATTTGGGCTGTATGTTGGAATACATACAAGATAATTTTTTAGGATCTAAGTGCCATCTATAAAACATTTTATAAAAATTTTCTCTCAAATTTTGAGCTTGTGTAAATTTAACATTTCTTATCCAAATTGTCTCCCATAAATCCAATGAGATCGGCTCCTGTATATTCTGAGCCCATTTAATCATACAGTCTTTAACCAATTCTGTTTCCGAATCTAACTCTAATAAAACATTGTATATTCTTTTTATATGAGCCGGACCTTGGTTTTTAATCTGAATAACCAATTGTCTATCTTCTAGTGTTATTCCCTCTTTCTTGTCTACAGTCCATCTATCCATTATTTGTAAATATTGAAACCATGACTGTAGAATATTTTGCTGCCTTAATACATCTAGGGATTTCAAATGCCAATTCGAACCAGAACAAATTAACAATTCTTTGTACGAGATTTTATCAAAATTTGTCCCCTTAGAAGTTCCCTCAATTGCATGTCTGGGAATCCCCCAGATAGGTATTTTATAATTTAATCTATAATAATACTTCTTCCAAACACGAAGTAAGGCATTCCTCAAAATATGTGATTTAAAAGTCCGATCAACTTTCTTATTAAAAATTAAATATGCATGCCAACCATATATTAAATCCCAACCTTCCAAAAAAAGAATATCCATATTTGTTAAATTAAGCCAATCACTTAACCAAGTTAGGGCAGCTGCATCATAATATAATTTCAAATTAGGTGCCTTAAGTCCCCCTCTTTCTCGAGCATCCTGTAATATCTTAAATTTAACCCTTGGTTTCTTCCCGGCCCATATAAAATTATTGATACCCTTTTGCCATTCCTCCAAATTTGCCTCTTTTTTAAGAATAGGTATCATCTGAAACAAAAAAAGAAACTTTGGTAGAACATTCATTTTTACAGCTGAAATTCTCCCCAACAATGACAATTGCAATTTTTTCCAATCTCTTAAATCCTTTTGGACTTTTGCCCATAGTGGTTCGTAATTGTTCTTATACAATTTTCCATTTGAAGCAGTTAGATATACTCCCAAGTATTTAACCTTTTTTACCATCTGAAAACCTGTGGCTTTAATCAAACTTTCCCTTTCTTTAACTGACATATTCTTAGATAATATCTTAGTCTTATAATTATTAACTTTAAAACCAGAAACATTCCCATACTGTGTTATAAGTTATAATAAACCATCAATCGCCTGATTCGGCTGTTCCAAAATTAAAACCAAATCATCCGCAAATGCCCGCAATTTATACTCATTCTTCCTTATCTTTACACCCTTAATTAACTTCAATTCCCGAATCTGAGTCAATAAAATTTCCAATGTTAAAACAAATAACAATGGGGATAATGGACATCCTTGTCTTGTCCCTTTTTGAATATTAAAATTCTCAGTCAATCCCCCATTTACAACAATTTGTGCAGATTGCTGCTGATATATAGCTTTAAGTGCATGTAAAAAATTATCCCCAAAATTCATTTTCTCTACCAAAGAAAATAAAAATTGCCAGTCCAATTGATCAAAAGCTTTTTCAGCGTCCAAAAAGATAAAAGCCACAGGAATCTGATTATTCTTATCCAAGTACTCAATTAAGTTAATAATTTGTCTAACATTATGTTTCATATATCTCCCTGTTATAAATCCTGCTTGATCACTATGAATCAAGTCTTTCATAACCTGCATTAATCTATTTGCCAAAATTTTTGTAAAGATCTTATAATCAACATTCAATAATGAAATTGGCCTATAATTCTTAGGCTCTGTAAGATCCTGATCTTCCTTCGGAATCAGTGATATAAAGGCTCTTTTCCAAGAAGGAGGAACTTGCATACCCAACAAAATACTATTAAAGAGTTCCTTTAATGGCTCTATCATTTCTTCAGATAAGATCTTATAATACCTAGAAGTCAGTCCATCTGTTCCAGGAGACTTTCCAACCTTTAACTGCTTAATAGCTAAACCAATTTCCTCCACAGTAATTAAACTATACATCCCATTTTGTTGTTCCTCTGAAAGTCTAGGAAAATGTACTGATTGTAAATATTTATCTATATCCAAACCCCTTATATTATCACTTGAATATAATTTTGTGTAAAAGTCCAAAAAGCTTTTTCTAATCAAATCTTGCTGAAAAACCTCAGTACTAAGAGATATTATAATCCATCAGTATCAACATAAGGGGCCCTTGGAATTACAAGTTCAGGGCCTTTGGAACTACAAGCATGTAGCCAGTCAGAATATTAAAACTCAACATTTTTTTTCACAACTAATGGTTTTACTCATAAATCATTCTATTGATTCTTCTGTTCCTACCTTTAATAAGATATTTTCTGCATTTATTTTTAATGTTTCCCCTGCTAGAGGAAAAAAATTTATAAGGCGATACATACTAAAAATTGCTTTCCACATGCTTCCAGATGAAATTTTCAATTGAATAATTATTCTGGGAGATTAGCCTAGATGATATTTTGCATTTATTTGCATCTGCCAATAAAGCTTCTTCCATTTTTCTTTTCTTAAAGAAGGATAAAGAGAAATCTAATGCTTTCTAACTGTCTGAACTATATAGACCAGGGGTATCAAACTCGCAACATCAAATGACGTGTCGCGACATATCGTGCTGGCAATGGAGTGGGCGCAGTTTTGCTATGATGCATCCAGCCTGTGAGCCTGCAGTTTGACACCCGTGATATAAACAAAAGCACCACCTTGTACATGCTGTTGATTACAAGTCTTATAACAAATCACCCATATATATTTATCAGCAAATTCCTGCTCTTCTGAGTTTTTTAAATTGTTTTTTAAAACATTCATTATTACTATATATCATATGTAAAATTATTATCCAGGATATTGTTATTGTAGAAAATGTATATCTCAAATAAAAAACTGTATTTATGATATAAAATCTATAATATGAACATAAGTAAAAGAGAAAAAAAACACTAAAAAATCTAAGGAGAAAAATACTAAAAAGAAAAAAGAAAAGAAGGAAATGAAAAGAAAAAATTAAACACACATACATATACACAGATGAAACAAATAAATATATACTATACAATATTGTTTCTTCTTAATTTAATGCAATAAAGTAGTGTAGAAAGGATGTAAAAATCAATTTGCATTCCAGATCCAGATTTTATCAGTATTCCTATCATTACATATTTCTTCTCTCCATACATTAAACCTATTGACTTCTAATCCTTTTCCCACTATAAACAACAAATGGGGACATTATCTGCTATTTTTGTAAGCTTAAAATCTGCAGAAATTTCAAAGCTGTACCATATTTGGTAACAATCTTTGTAAGATTTGAAGCTTAACTTTTGCAGATCAAGAACAGTACTGCTGATAACTTTGGGTCTACATATCATATATATGTATGTCTTTCCTATGATATGTGTTTATTTATATATATATGATATAATACATATAGCAAACACTGTTGCATATAAAACCTGATGTGAAAAAACAATGTAATGTATGTTAAGCTGCAATGATCATTTTCAATTGTAAAAATTTATGGTTCTCATATGTTAAATGAAGGACTGATTTTTTTTTCTCCCACATTTAGGGTGATTTGTGAATCCAGTTTGGTGGTAGAATTGTCTCTGAACAATATATTAGTTTTATTTTGCCATATCCCTTTCAGCCATATCCTTATCCTTTTATTTGTGTTGTGTTGATAGCACAGTATCTGTTTTTAGGGAGATCAATTAATTAAAGCTCTGTTCTTAATGTCTCAAAGCTTTCTCCCTACTGCTTCTTCTAGTTCTTTTTCGTGAACTTCACTGAATAATACCAGGTGGTCTGACATATTACTATCTTCCCATTCCAGGAAATACTTCCTTTCCCAAGGATTGTTTTTATGCATGAATTTTCAGTTATATGTTTATTTTCCATGGAGCAATTAATTAGGACAAAGAGCCTTTATTAAAGCTTTCACTTTAAGAAGGAATAGAAGCAAAAACAACAGAAACTGTAACAGAAAGCAAATCAACAACCATGAATGGATGAGAATATTTGAAAACAAATTTTCCACCTTTGAAAAGACTAAATTTATAAACAGAACATGCTAATTTCATAAAAATGCCCATTTATCTACAATAAATTAAGTTCTCAAAAATAAAGCAAAATCCAATTAGAATAAAACTCAATTCTTTCACTGTTCTCAGTAAGAACAATTTAAACATCCCTTTGATTTCTCCTTTGAAGTAAATGAGTCAAAATAGAGAAACAATTTCTATCTGTTTATCTGAAAGTAAGTGGAAATACTGTATATGTTTATGCACACATGCACATGCACACACATCTTCAAGTTATGGTTGATTTCTGGAAGTGGTTTGCTACTGCCTGCTTCCTAAGTCTGAGAGAAAGGAACTGGTGGTCCAAGATCACATAGCTGGCTTCAAGTCTAAGGCAGAACTAGAATTCACAATCTCCTGTTTTCTAACCTGATGCCTTAACCACTAAACTAAATTGTTTCTCTTGCAACTATATTTAAGGATAGTATAGTTAGTGTTGTAATCTAAGGATTAATAATAAGATTTGCATTTGGTTTCAGGGCAATGGTATACATTGTGAGCAAATACAAACCTCATTATTTTTTTATAACAGGTATCCTAACGTTCTACCTGCATGCAGAAGAATTTTTCCAGAAACCATTGTAGTGGAATCAATTAAATTTCAGCATAGGATTGCATCCTTTAAAATACTTTCTTTCAATATCAATATTTTCCATCAGTTTTATTCTGTATATTTTATTAAAATAATATGAACTTATTACAAATCTGTCCTCCATGGTTCCTTGAGTAGATAAAAGTTAATGCTTTGATGTTAATTATCAACAAAAAAAAATCACTTTTCCCATCAGCATGGAATAAAGAAAAGCCAACAATTAACAATGCCAATATGTGTCTACTTCTAATTATCTTGGTGAAATTTCTATGCTGACAGAATTCCTATAAAGAATCGTATAATTTTAAAGGCAACAGAAACACCAAGTATAGCATTTTGTTAAAATATGGTAATTAAATCCAATTTTAAAAAATCTAATATTGTTGAGTAGATATATTTTTGCAATCAGTTTCATATGTTCAGTTGATATACAAATGAAAAAAACATATATATTGGGATACATGAAAACAAATCATTCATTCCTTTGTGACCAGACAAAGCATTGTTTCCTTCAGCAATGATATGGTCATTATGGACAAAATCATTTATTATCTATAAAAGATAAATCACTTATAATATTAAGTTTCCATAGTTCTCTGGAAAAGGTTGTAAGGCTGGGAAAAATGGAACAAAAGAAAAAAGTACAACCAACAGCAAGTCCACCATTGGAAGACCTAAAAGAACAGGTAAGAGACACATCAACATGGAGAACATTTCTCCATGTTGATGTGTCTCTTACCTGTTCTTTCAAGTCTTCTCCATTTGGTCAGTAGGATTCAAAAATGACTTAATAGCACATAACCAATCAATTAACAATCAAATCAAATGAAATCAAAAATTTACAAATCATAAAGATGGGATTATAAATTGTTATCAAAATTAAGAAATCTCCCTATGAAACCGTGCTGATTTATTTAAGCATGCATGCATTTGAGTTTTAAGATCCTGTTTCAGATTCATGTCAACTAGTTGTTCACCTATTGAAACTTGAAATACGCTTCTAACTCAAAATGTAGTTTTAAGTTCAAAACATTTGACTATGTACAAATGTTTATATGCGGATCTATTTATCCCCATGCACTCAAATAATGACTAATTTCTCCTTACTCTGATTGCTGCCAACCAAGGTTCAGTGGCCATCTGCACACATTTTGGTAACATAGCAATGCTTAGATAAAAGGGAAAGAGAAACACCTTAACAACATAGCCTTTTTAAAATTGGCATTTCCTTAATCTAAATAATAGAATCAGAATTCCTAAGTAGTGGAATTATAAAATAAAGATAAGCAGGCATTTACTTTGGCACAATCTACATGTTGATTCTTTTCAGCCAATAATTCATAGATTATTAAAAATAGGCCATTTGAATAGATCTGTTCTTGAAATCTCTAAGTCAGCGGTTCTCAACCTGTGGGTCGTGACCCCATTTGGGGTCGAACGACCATTTCATGGGGGTCACCAAACAATGCAGTCCGCCATTTTTTTCCCCTTTTCCTTAGCTGTGCTACTCCCTTTTATTCTATTGGCTTTTGAAAGCCAATAGAATAGACTCTCTTGAATAGAGTCTAATTCTATTGACTTTCAAAAGTCAATAGGAATTGTCCAGGCTGTCTCTGCCCTGCTGAGCCCACCAAAAGTCCTATTCTGCAAACAGTGCTGCAAGTTGTCTGCAGCGAAGGCGAGCTGTCTGGAAGTTTCCACCCCTCCCTGCTGATCAACTACTAAAAATATAAGTAAAAGAGGGCCAGGGGTGGGAGGTGGAAGGCCGGCGGGCGCAGGGAGGGTTGCTGGCGTGTGTGGGGCCCGGTGGGTGCCTTACCTCCCTTGGGCTGGGCCAGCTGGTGGCCCAGCCAGTGGTTGCCCTGCACCGTCGCTGCTCCTTGCCAACTATGCCTCGGCCGGCACAGGGGGCAGCACCACACATGCACGGCGCTCCCGGGCAGGGAAAGTCCTCAACTTACGACCGGTTGGGTAGTCCTTGACTTACGACCGGTTGGGTAGTCCTCGATTTACGACCGGTTGGGTAGTCCTCGATTTACGACCAGTTGGGTAGTCCTCGACTTACGACCGATTGGGGGGTCGCAGCATTAAAAAGGTTGAGAACCACTACTCTAAGTTAACACTAAATCTGATTTTTTTTCCTGCAAAGTGGTCATCCTTTCAAGAAACTTTATTAAAAAAACCTACAGAGCATTTAATATAATTTTTTTTAAGAAAAGCACTTTCCTATTTCAAATATACAGAGATTTAGGTATGCCCTTAATTACCTGCCTGAGCAGAATGTCTATGGAGATTCTCAGTCATCCATGTCATGGTTGTCCCAAAGGTGCTTTTTAAAAGACAACTTTCTTTGTTTTTCCTTGAAGTTGTTTTGCTTCTCATACAAAAAGCTTTTTCAGTTCTGAAGAATGGATCCAAGAGCTGAAGAAATTTCTTGGATGAGAAGGGAAACATCTTCAAGGAAAAACAAAGAAAGTCCAGCTGCCTTTTTAAAAAGCGCCTGTATGACACTCTTACTAGAAGTTACTTATATATGGATATTAAGTTTCATTATTTGATCACTATGGATAGCCTATTTTGAGTGTTAAGTCATAAAGCATTGTTTTATACCAATTCATTAAAAATTTGGTCTCTGTAACCTAGTATTTCTACCATTTTACCATGAATTTAGACAAGGTGTCTTCACTTCATTTAACAACTAAACTATTTTACATGAAAACAACAGCGCTCGTACACAGGACTCTGTGTTTGAAAAACAGTGAGCTATGAATTTTCTCTATTCTTACAACATCAGCTTTTGTCAATAAAATGTTTCCTAGCTGTATCTGCTCAAAAACATATCTAATGACAACAATATTGTGTAAAAGTTTCTTTAAAAAGTATTAAAATTATTATTAAAAATCTACAGCAATCAATAACATGTATAAAAAAGCTTCAACAACAATGAAAATATCAAAGCTGGGAGAAAGAAAGCACATTTCATAACTACATTAATAATGTTGAAGCATGCAAATTATACAAGATAGTATAGAAAAAAACATCTGAATTGGTCATAAGGCTTTGCTCCATGAATTATCAATTTTCCTGACTGTGACTCAAAGAGAATATCAGGAACTATCAATCCATCTTGTGACCAATTGGCTTTTCAACTATCCACATATATAATAAAATAGCTATTTCTATATAGCACAAGAATGTATCAACAGAAGATCTGAGCATAGACAGTTCCAAGTGTGCGCCATATTTGTTCTGTAGTTGAAAAAAACATCTAGATCTTCTTCTGCAACTCTCCAATAATTAAGTATTCTCTTGGAGAAAGCCCTTCTATAGCAACTGGATTGTTCCACTCATTGGCATTATCTTGAGAACAGACTTATTATTTATATACTTGGAAAGAGTACTCATCGTATAAATAACTACTAGAATTCATTCATAAGTGTCTGGAAAGTTAAAAAGAATAGTTGAACGATCTTTCTATAAAGATAACAAAATTTGTGTCAGCCATCGTACTGACATGAAAACGGCACTGACCTTTTCTAGTTGAATGGGTAATTATTAACCGTAAACAATGGTTCACTTTACTTGATAATTTCTTCCTGAGTAAGGAATTCATTTGTCAAAAATTTAAAGAATACTGAACTACAACTATTTAATATTGATGGCTTTTATAACTTTATATATTTGCAAATCTAAAAAGTAATCAATGGAGATCTTCAAATATACAGCCTTGCAAAATCTTGGTTAAGAATGAGGATCAATTAGGCATCATTTTCTTTCTCCATTAAAACAAAATTTATTTGCCATGCTAGAAAGTTCACTTGCTACTTACTAAACAGAGTAATTAATAACAATAACAATAGCACTTAGACTTATATATAGCTTCATAGTGCTTAACAGCTCTCTCTAAGCAGTTTACAGAGTCAGCACATTGCCCCCGACAATCTGGGTCTTCATTTTACCAGCCTGTGAAGGATGGAATACTGAGTCAACCTTGACCAGTCAGGATTGAACTGCTGGCAGTCGGCAGAATTAGCATGCAACTGCATTCTAATCACTGCACCATCACAGTTCTTAAAGATTTTATACAGTCTCCCTACTGCCCATGTAATGTACCTTAAGTTTAACATTGCCAGTCTTCTAAATCAAATGTTTCAGGATAAAATTAATCTGTTCAAAGATGGCAATCTCTCCATACCTTAATAATATTGTGCTACTGGACAGAAGTTGACTCAGATGATCTATTCATTAGTTTTCTTGGCTATTCATTAGATTCTCAGGAGTCTTCTTTAAGTAGACGCAGAAAATAGACGCATGAATAGTTGTTCAATCCTGCTTATTCAAAGTCCAACTTTCTCATCCATAGAAACTATAGCAAAAATCATCGTCCAAATAGTTCTAATTTTTGTAAATATAGACACATTATGTCATATCAATATATTTTTCAAGGCCTTCCTTCATTGCTATTGTATTGCACTTATTTTCGACTACTGAATTCTTTTCTCTTCGTGTTAAATCCTAAAAAATAGAAACTATCCACCACGTCAGTGTTTTCATTATCCATTCTTACCTAGTTGCTCAACATTGGTTTAGTGCAGTGGTTCTCAACCTTCCTAATGCCACGACCCTTTAATTCAGTTCCTCATGTTGTAGTGACCCCCCAACCCCCCCCCCCATCCAGCTGGCCAGGGAATGGGAGCAGGAAGGTTGCTCCACCGGCTCCGCCCAGCCTAGCTGGAGAAGCACCATTCCTCTCTTTCTCTCTTTCCTCTCTTTCTTTCCTCTCTTTCTCTTTCTCTTTCCTCTCTTCTCTCTCTCTTTTCTCTTTCTCTTTCTCTCTTTCCTCCCTCTTTCTTTCTCTTTCCTCTCTTTTCCTGTTTCTCTTTCCTCTCTCTTTCTCTTTCTTCTTCCTCTTTCCTCTCTCTCCTCTTTCTCTTGCCTCTCTCTCTTCTCTCTCCCTTTCCTTTCCCTCTTTCCTTTTTCTTTCCCCATTTCTCTTTCCTCTCTCTCTTTCTCTCTCTTTCTTCTTTTTCTCTTTCCTCTCTCTGTTTCCTCCCTTTCTCTTTCTCTCTTTCCCCTCTCTTTCTCTTTCTCTCTCTTTCCTCTCTCTTTTCCTCTCTTTCTCTCTCTTTCCTCTCTTTCTCTATCTCTCTTAGGGCAACATCGTCGGGGGTCCCAGCTGCCCCCGGCCCGGCCTCCGCAACAACTTCAGCTGAACGGATGGGGAGGGTGAGCAGGACAGGAGGTAGTGGAAGTGGCGACAGCGGCGACCACTGCTGCATCATCAGGGGTCCCCACCGCCCCGGCCCAGCCACCGCCCCCACACTACCCAGCCTCATCCTCCATCAATCGATGGAGCCGCGGTGGGGGCTGGTGCTGTGCGGCCCGCCAGCCCCACCAGCCCGGCTGCTCCCCCCCCAGGCACCCCTCTTCCTCCTGGCGCCTGCCTGAGCCACCTTGGGGGCAGCAGGAGGAAGGAGAGGAGAAGGGCAAGAAAACCACTGCCGCCGCCCCAGCTGGGACTCCGTGCTGCCTGGCCTTGCTCTCCACCCATCTGATGGAGCCACAGTGGGGGCTGGTGCAGCGCGGTCCCTGCCAGCCCCTCCGCCAGCCCGGCTGCTCCCCCCAGGCACCCCTCTTGCCCTGGTGCCCGCGCAAGCCATCTTGGGGGCAGTAGGAGGAAGAAGGGGAGGAAGAAGAGGATGGCAAGGAAGCCACCACCAGCGCTGGGCCCCAGGAGGCAGCTCTCCTCTCCTACCTTTGCTGAATCTCCTTCTTTCTTCCCGGCAGCCTGGACTCTGGCGCGCCTTCCCAGCCAACAGAGTCAATGGTCGGGCTGGCTGGGGATCGCAGGGGCTGGTCTCCCTTGGGCCGCAGCTTGCAGGAGGGCTGGCCCGCTCAGCTGAGCCTCCAGCAGGCTGCTCCCAGAAGAGATCCCGGGGCTTTCCCGGGTGGCTCCAAGGCCATTAGGCCCTGGCCATGCTTCCCCCAGGGGGTGGGGCACCCAGGCGCAGGGCCAATCAGGAGCCCTGCAGGAGAGGGCTGAGAGAGAGAAAGAAGGGAAGCGAAAGTGCCTCTCTCTCTCTCTCTTTGCAAATGGCGGAGGCCATGCGGAGCGGTATCTCGGTTCCTAAGACCATCGGAAATATGTGTTTTCCGATGATCTTAGGCAACCCCTGTGAAAAGGTCGTTCGACCCCCAAAAGGGTCGCAACCCACAGGTTGAGAACCGCTGGTTTAGTGGGTTTTTATATTTAATTTTAATCATCCATTTTTTACAGCACTCCTATATTACTAGAACTTATTATTCACATTTGCAACACAGCATAACAATTAAAGTTTCTTCCTCCAGTTTTAAACCCGCCCTCATCTTCTTCCAATTCAGACTCCTTCAATATATGTTCAGTATATAGGTTGAATAAATATGGAAACAATATACAACGTTTTCTTATCCTTTTGTCAAGTTAGAGCCAATCTGTTTTGTTATGTTCTGTCTGGACTGTAGTTTCATAATCTATGCATAGATTTCATATAAGGACAATGAGATATTCTGGGATTCTCATTTTCCTAAGAACATTCCTAGCTTGACAGAGCTTCCACAATCAAAGGAATTTCTATAATCAGCAAAGCTCATACTGACTTCTTTTTGGTAATGTTTTTCTTACTTATCCAGTATGCATCAGCAGTATTATCTTGTTCCTCAAGCTTTTCAAAAACCATCCTGAGGAGCATGCATTTCCTTTCTATATAGGGTTCTAATCTGTGAAGAATGGTCCTCAGCATTCTTGGGCATCATGTGAAATTAAAGATACTGTACAAAACAAGCAGACCTTGGGATCTTCCGGTGGTCAGCGACGATGATGGCGGCTATCTTGTAGCCGTCCTCCTGGGACGGCGTCAGGTCTGCGGAGCACAGCGCGCATCAGCTGGCCCGCGGCTCGAAATCCCCTTCCCGGGCGAAGGGAAGGGGTAGAGACCACACGAATAGAGGTAGAACCTCTTAACCCCCCCGGATTCTTTTTTTGGGGGGGTAGAAAGAGTGTTCCCTCGGAGTTCGTGCTTTCTCCGCCTCCCAGCTGTCTTTGTTTCTTCGGAAACAAAGTGAAACGCCGCTACCATCTCCGCGCCTAAAGTTTTCTGGTGAGTGATTTTTAAAGCGGACAGAACTGTTTAAAGGATTTTACTTAGAGTTAGAGTTGTATTTCTTTTTATTTCTTTTTTAGCTTATGCTGATTTTTTTTCCTTTTGTTTTTTTTTTCGGTGGAGAGTGAGAGTGAAAGTAAAATGGCGTTTTGAAAGTGCTTTTTTTTCCCTTCCAGAAAGAAAGGACTTAAATGAGCACAGTTTTTTTTCTCTTTCAAGTTTCTTTTTTCCTTTTTCTTTTAAAACGCTTTGGAAGTTTTTTTTTTTTTGCACTCTCCCTGGTCCTTTTTTTTAATTTTAAGGATTTTAGTATCTTTTTTTTAAGAAGAAAGAAAGAGAGAATAAGACTTTTAAAAAAAATGGCTTCAAAGAGACAACCAGCTTCTATAGTCTCTAAGGTGGTTTCTTCTCCTGTAATTGCAACTGTACAACAACAACTTAAAGTTACACCACCAGTGCTGCAATCTAAGATTACACCTCCATCTTCTCCTCCCTTGCCAGCCTTGTCTGCACAAGATATTAAAGATATAACGGGAAATGCTGTAGCTCAAATCAGGGAGGAAATGAAGCAACTTCTTGAACAGAGCAAGTCTGAAAGTAAAGAGGAAATGAAGGACCTTTTTAAACAGAACAAAGATCTTCTTGAACAGAATAAATCTGAAACTAAAGAGGAAATGAAGGAGCTTTTAGTGGAGAATAATATTATTCTGAGGGAAGACATAGTTACAGCTTTATCAGGATTGGCTTCTGTGGTCGTGAAGTTGGATTCCAGAGTGGAAGAAGTTGCAGAGAAAGTAGACCTCCTTGAGTATAAATTTCAAGATATGGAAAAAAAGATGGAAACTTCACAAGAGGATATTCTTATGTCTCAGTATAGGCAAATGGAATATGCTTTGAGAACTAGGGGTCTTAAAGAAGACATGAATCAAGACCTGATGGAGATGGTGATGAATGATCTAGCTGTTGCTCTGAATAGGGATAAAGATGGATTACGTAGAGAAGTGGAAAAAATTTACAGAGTTAATTCTTGGATTGCGAAACAAAAGAATTTGCCAAGAGATGCGGTGATTTACTTTTCAAAGAGGTCTCTGCGTAATGAGATTATACAAGCTTTTTATAAGAGGTTCCAGATTGCTGCCCAAGATGTCATCATTCTAAAGGAAATCCCATCTAAAATTTTAAGAAATAGAAAAGACTTTGCTTTTTTAACTAATGAACTTAAAACAAGATTGATGCCATTCAGATGGGAGATTCCGATGGGTATTGTTTTGAGCCATGCGGGGATACGTTACAGACTTAATACGGTTGCTAAAGCCAAAGAATTTTATAATACGGTCCTGGGAGCAGGCTCATCTCCATCTATGATTCAGAAAGCTCTGGGTGGCAAAGAGGTCGAACAGCAGTCTGAAGGACTAGGTTTGATGGCTGCTGGAAAACCACAGGTGGAATGGCTACGCCAAACAGAGGTTAAAGAGCAGAGAATGACCCGCGCAGCACATAAACGTAAGGAAAAGGAACAACAGAAGAAAGAAGCTAAAGAATCTTCTCATGAGAGTGTTTCAATGCCGGTGGGAGGAGCAAGACCCAAGAATTCTGCAACACATTCTTCAGTGGCAGATCTTCAGGCAGTTTTCTCCAGGCTCCTGGTCAAGGGAGATGGCAAAGTTCCTGACCTGGAATGTTAACGGCCTCAATTCTCCGCAGAAAAGAAAGAAAATCTTTTATTATTTAAAGCAACATAATAATGATATTATTTGCTTACAGGAAACTCATATCTTACTTAAAGATCAAAAATATTTAGCTAATGCTCGCTTGGGATCTCATTTTACATCTCCTGCCCCTGGGAAAAAAGGGGGTGTGGTTATTTATGTTAAGTAAAGTCTATCAGCCTGCCTGGTAGAATCAGATCCTCAAGGAAGATATGTTATGATTGAACTTGGTCTATATGGTAAGAAAATACTTATAGTGGGATTGTACGCACCAAATCAGCAACAGGAACAATTTTATAGATTGTTACATCAGAAAAATTATTAACTTATTAGAATATTTAGATAAGAATAACCAAATCTCTGCAGGGCTGATATTTTTAGATGCTGAAAAAGCCTTTGACCAACTGAATTGGCAGTTTATGTTAAGATTAATTGAGGAGATGAATTTTGGAGAAAAAATATCACAAGCTCTAGGTGCTATATATCAAAAACAAACGGCACAACTTATTGTCAATGGGGGTTTGTCAGAGGTTTTTACAATAGAAAAAGGTACAAGACAGGGATGTCCATTGTCACCGTTATTGTTTGTCTTAACATTGGAAATTTTGTTGATTAAAATTCGAGAGTCGCAGGAAATAAAAGGAATAGAAGTTAACAAAAAAGAATATAAGAGCTTTTGCAGATGACTTGGTGGTTACTCTGTCTCAACCTACTTATTCTGTAGTAAAGTTACTACAACTGATTCATCAATATGGATGTGTTTCGGGTTTTAATATTAATAATAATAAGACTAAAATATTACCTAAAAACATGACTAACCGGGACAAGCAGATTTTGGTTAATTTAACAGATTTTGAAGTTGTTGATAAGGTAAAATATTTGGGGGTTACTTTATCTGTTTCTAATGTAAAATTGTACAAGAATAATTATGAAAAGTTGTGGATCAGGGTACAAAAAGATTTGAAGAATTGGGATAAGTTACAGCTATCTCTTATGGGTAGAATTGCAGTGATTAAAATGAATGTCCTACCAAAATTTCTTTTTTTGTTTCAAATGCTACCTATTTTAAAGAATGAGCTTAACTTAAATGAATGGCAGAAAGGCATTAATAAATTTATTTGGGCAGGGAAAAAACCAAGGGTAAAGCTTAAAATTATGCAAGATTTTCGTGAGAGGGGTGGACTCAAGGTGCCGAATTTGAAATTATATTATGATGCTGTGGTCTTAACATTGATTAGTGATTGGGTAAACTTAACAAATGTAGAAATACTCCATCTGGAGGGTTGGGATTTACTTTTTGGATGGCATGCCTACTTAATTTTTAATAAAAAAAGTGGATCGAGTTTTTAAATCACATATTATAAGGATCTCTTTACTTCGGGTTTGGAGGAAGTATTATAAGAGTGATTTTAAAATACCTTTATGGGCTATACCTTGGCATGCGATAGAGGGGATAAGGAGAGGAGTTAAAATGGATAGGGTTTCTTACACACAATTACTTAGATGGGATGGTCAAAATTGGCAGTTAAAATCTTTGGAAGATTTAGTACATGAAAATATTACCTATTCATGGTTTCAATATAGACAATTAGTGGACAGATGGAAGATGGATTGTAATATGGGCTGGCTTAGAGAAGATGAAAATCTTTTTAAACAAGTAAAGGATCAAAGACAAACTCACATTAAGAGGATTTACGGGGTTCTAGTGGAATTGGATTCAGAATCTGAATTAATCAAAGATTGTATGATTAAATGGGCACAAAATTTTGGTGAACCAATCCCACTGGATACCTGGGAAATTATCTGAGTGAGAAATGTTAAATTTACACAAGCCCAGAACTTAAGGGAGAATTTTTATAAAATGTTTTATAGATGGCACCTTGATCCACAAAAAATGTCTCTTATGTACCCTGATTTACAGCCTAAATGTTGGAGATGTGGCTGTTTGGACGCCACCTATTATCATATTTGGTGGTCGTGCAAAAACATAAAAGCTTTTTGGATTAAGATATGGTGGAATATTCAAAGAATTTTTAGAAGGAGGGTAAAATTTACTCCGCAATTATTTTTGTTAGGTATTGTTACTGATTGTGATGCTAAGGAGGTTATATTGATGTTAAATTTGATTACAGCCACAAGGCTGTTAGTAGGGCAATATTGGAAGAAGGAATCTTTGCCTACCTTGCAAGAGTGGTTTTTTTAAAGTTTCCTATCTGGCGGAAATGGCAAAGATTTCAGCTTTTTTAAAGGAGCAATCGCAAGAGAAATTCTTTGTTGTATGGGAAAAATGGATAAATTTTATACAACATAAATTGGATATAAAAATATCATTTAGCTTTTTTATAACTTGTATATAATTTTTGATATTTTATGGATTGTTTTCTCTTTTTTTCTTTCTTTTTCTTTTTCCTATTTTTTCCTCTTTCTTTCTTTCTTCTTTTCTTTTTTCCTTTTTAAGTATTTTTTCTTTTTAATGTTTATGTTACTTATATTTTATTATTAACTATTTTATAAGTTGTTAAAACTTGTTTAGGTTTCTTAAAATTTTAATTAAGCCTATATTCAGCTCTGGGAAGCTCGGGGGGGATGGAGGGGGTGGTTTGGGAGGGGTTGGGTGAGGGTTGTTTTGGTTTTTTTTTTGTTCTTTATTGTTCCTTTTTTGTTATTTGTAAAAAATTTTAAAAATTCTCAATAAAAAAAAACAAAAAAACAAGCAGACCTTGACCATAATGGAACCTGCCCATCACAGTTATACATTATGATGTCATAAAATTTTATGACTTTTTTTACAGTGGTTCACCATAGGTGCAGTTTTACTGAAAACCAGATTTTATTGAAAACCAGAAGCAAATACTGATTTTCAGCAAAACTGTTGAAAAATGCAGTCACATGCCATGGGATGCTTCAAACAGCCATAAATGTGGCCTGGTTTCTAAGAACCCATAGTTTTGTCATGTGACCGCAGGAGAGACAACTGTCAAAACTTCAAATCCAGATTGTAACCATCCCCAGGTAAGTCCAGCATACTTCAATAGTAGCTAAGCGAGTCAAGGACTACTTGTAGTTTGCACACACTATCAAGTTTCCTTTCTTTGATATTGATATATAAATTGATCTCTTCCAATTTATGGGGCAGTGTCATTCTCCAAATCTGCTGAAAAAGTTTGGTTAGAACTGTATTGATTTTTCTGTTACTTGCTATATTTCTGCAGTTATTCTACCAGTTCCTATAATTTTCTGGTTAACAACCAGAGCCCTTATCTAACCTCCTTTTCTAGTACTAGAGGTTCTGGTAAGCTTCTAAGGTATTTTGGATGCTGTTGTCCTTAATATAAATATTTCAGCATATTTTTTCCATCTTTGTTTGATCTTCAGTTAGTACCTACCCATCAGCATTTTTTAACATATCATTTTAGGTTGAAACCTCTTTATATGTTTGGAACTGTTTGGAAAACTTTCCTTCTTTTTCATTTTTTTGTCTATTTCTATCTTCAATGCCTTTACAGATATAATACAAATACATAATTCATAATGCTTACAAATTTTATGAGATCATTTATCTTTTTTACTTCAGTTTCTCTTCATTGTTTGGCAATTTCCGCTGTTGGCTCATGAACACATATGAGTCAATGAAACAAATTATGCATATTATGATTTCTAAATATCTTATGGTATGTTTTGCAAACTAAGATTAAAACAAATCATAACTTAATCTGTATTTAACAGTATGTGTTTACTTCTTTAATGGTCTATTTCTTACCTTCAAAAATATTAAGCAAAAATAAAAACATTAAATGTTCTTTGATCTCAATTCCTTGAGGCAGTTTCCCAAATATATTCTTAGGAAGAAACTAAAAAGTGGATCTCTTCATAACAACTATCCCAATTCAGGTGGGCATCTCTATAGCAATTTAGGGGAAAGCTGAGGGCCTATCATGAAGAAAAAGGGCTTGTACTACAATTAGCACAGTTGCAAGTGCCCCCAGCTGAATCCAACCCATTCGATTTAAAAGCTCTAGATTCATTAATGCATGGCATTTATCCTCATAATCATTTGCTTATTTATTTGTTTGCTGAAATAATAGAAGTGATCTACAGAAAATATGACCAGCCAAGGATAAAAATAGTCAACGCAAGGAAAAAGCAGAAGAAAGACCAAAATTCCAAAATCTTTACTGTCACAAATGTGGTCTGCTTAAAGTAAACCATTTCTCTGTGTCCTCAAATGTTCTGGTTCCCTCAGAAATAAGGCCAAGATATTTCACATCAGGCACACCCACATATACTGCAATAGAAACTGCATTCATTATGAGCACAGTAATTTAATCAAATGCAAAACAGGAGTATTAGCACTATATTTATAAACATGTTGATATTCAGAACTTGAATTGATGTGAAAAGTATCAAGGGTAATATTGATATAAATGTGTACCAGAAATAAAAGATTGGGAAAAGGAAAAAGAGCTATGTCTGCAGTTTTCTTGCTACAAATTAATTTAATATAACAACCTTTCATAACATTTTAACTTGAAAACTATGTCTAGGAATGTTTTCCCCTCTGCAAGCAACATACTTAAATTTTTACATCTCATTTCCATTTTAAACTGAGATATTGAAAAAAGTATTGCAAAAGCAGAATTAGTTCCTATTATTTCTGTCTCTTCCATATAATTAGACAGAGTAGGTGTGCTCTTGGCTGTGTCCCCTTATGGGATCAAGGAAGTATGCCTTTCTGTCATAGCGTCTGTCCTCTGGAACAGCATCTTCATAGAGATATGTACAGATTCCACTCTTCAAATATTCTGGAAATCTTTTAAGATCTGGCTATATTTCCCTGCCTGGGATTTGGTGTATAGGTAGTCCTCGGATTACAACAGTTCATTCAGTCACAGTTTTGTTCCATACAGTATTAATCTTGTGAACTCTAAAGCTTTCTCCTTCCGTTATGTGTTCAAGATGGACAGTGATTAATATTTGTATGTTATTTATATGTAAGGGTGTAGAATTATATATATGTTGTATATAGTATGTTTAAATGTATGCTACATATGTGTACACTTTGAGAACAAGCAACTAAATTTCATTTTTAATGTGTGCTATCGCGCCCACAGTAAAAAAATGACAATAAAGGTTATCTATCTATCTATCTATCTATCTATCTATCTATCTATCTATCTATCTATCTATCTATCTATCTACTTATGACTGTTGCAGCATCCCCATGAAGAAAATTCAGATGCTTGGAAACTGACTCATATTTATGATGGTTGCAGTGTTCCAGGGTCACATGATCACCTTTTGTGACCTTCTGAGCAAAGTCAATGGGAAAGCCAGATTCACTTAAGAATCATGTTAGTAATTTAACAATTTCAGTGATTTACTTAACTGTTGCAAGAAAAGTTGTAAAACTGGGCAAAATTCATTTAACAAGTGTTTCACTTAACAACAGAAATTTTGGGCTCAATTTTGGTTGTAAGTCGAGGACCACCTGTATTTGGAAATCCTGGATATTATTTAAGTGCATTTGTCTGGGCAATTATCTTCTGTCTCCCCGTCTAACTATTTGTTTCTGCAAAAGTGTAGAAAACATAAGATAATTATGCCAACACTCTCAAAATTTCTATTTTCAAAAAAAAAAAAATCTTTCCCCCAATTTTTCTATTATCTAAACATTACTTGAAGTTTTACTTGTGATATATCAACCAATTTAACATTGATTGGGGGGAGCTCATAAACTATTCCATTATCAGAGAACATTAAGTAACCCTTTTGAAAAAAAAAGAAAGTTATGAATTGTGGTGGAAGGGGTGGTAGAATATCTTGGAAAAGGACATGATTAGTGTATTACCGTATTTGTAAAATAATATATGATATGGCTCTTACCTTGTTTCCTTGAATGCCTTTTGGGCCAGGTTCACCTGATGAACCACTAATACCCTTTAGCAAAATAAAAGGGGGGGGGAGAATTAAATTTTCTACCTATTGACATATATTTATTATTACATTTATGAATCATGCTTTGCTCATCAGAAGTTGTATTTTTCTTAGGTATCCTAGATGGAATTTAGTACATAGTCTCAATAACAGCAACAAAAGCAACCAGCAAACAAACATAAAGTCTTGAAATACAACAAAGTGAAGAATGTTTTTTATTACAAAAGAGATTTTGTTCTATTGTTCTACTTCTCCTGTCTGAATTATATTTATTTATTTATAGGATTTATATTAACTGTCCCTGTATATAAGTGACTATGGGCAGCATACAAAGATTAATCACAAACATATATATGTATGACATACTGCATAACCCCAAAGCCAACATGGGTTTGTCAAAAATAGATCATGCCAGACAAATCTTATTGCATTCTTTGACCAAGTGACAAAATTAGTGGATCAGAGGATTGCTGTGGACATAATTTACTTGGACTACAGTAAGGCATTTGATAAAGTAGATCACAACCTACTACTTGATAAGATAGAAAAATGTGGGGTAGACAGAATCACTACCAGATGAATCCGTAGCTGGCTGACCGGCCGTACTCAGCGAGTGGTCCTCAATGGAACTGCATCTATATGGAGGGAAGTGTGTAGTGGGGTGCCCCAGGGCTCTGTTCTTGGCCCAGAGCTCTTCAACATCTCCATCAACGATTTCGACAAAGGGATAGATGGGGAACTCATCAAATTTGCAGACTACACCAAGCTGGCAGGAATAGCCAACACTCCAGAAGACAGGCTTAAGATACAGAAGGATCTGGACAGACTTGAACACTGGGCACTAACTAACAAAATGAAATTCAATGGTGAAAAAAGCAAGGTTCTACATTTAGGCAAGAAAAACCAAATGCACAAGTACAGCATAGGTGGCACCATGCTCAATAGTAGTAACTGTGAGAGGGACCTCGGAGTCCTAGTAGACAATCACTAAATATGAGCCAGCAGTGTGCTGCAGCTGCCAAAAAGGCCAACACAGTGCTAGGCTGCATTAACAGAGGATAGAATCAAGATCACGTGAAGTATTAATACCACTCTACAATGCCTTGGTAAGGCCACACTTGGAATACTGCATCCAGTTTTGGTCACCACGATGTAAAAAAGATGTTGAGACTCTAGAAAGAGTACAGAGAAGAGCAACAAAGATGATTAGGGGACTGGAGGCTAAAACATATAAGGAACGGTTGCTAGAATTGGGTATGTCTAGTTTAACGAAGAGAAGGGCAAGGGGGGACATGATAGCAGTATTCCAATATCTCAGGGGCTGCCATAAAGAAGAGGGAATCAAGCTATTTTCCAAAGCACCTGAAGGCAGGACAAGAAGCAACGGGTGGAAACTAATCAAGGAGAGAACAACCTAGAACTAAGGAGAAACTTCCTGACAGTGAGAACAATTAATCAGTGGAACAGCCTGCCTCCAGAAGCAGTAAATGCTCCAACACTGGAAGTTTTTAAGAAGAGACTGGACAGCCATCTGTCCGAAATGGTGTAGGGTATCCTGCCTGAGCAGGAGGTTGGACTAGATGACCTCCAAGGTCCCTTCCAACTTTACTACTATTATTATTATTATTACATTAGTCATTTGAAACAATTGCTTAAATTCTATTATTTTTGAGGTGATTAAAGTCATATAAAGAAATATATAATATAGAGGAAACATTTGTGATAAAAATAGTACTAAAAGCTAACTATTACACAGGAAGTATTTCTATGAAGTAATGATGCATTTTCAGCATCTGCTTTTCCTCTTATATTTAGTTATTATGTCACACCTTAGAACCACATTCTGATGGATTTTCATTAAGCATAAAGATCCAGTTTATGAAAGAGTAAAAAAAATGAAGTGAATGTTGCAGACATGTATAGAAAATGCTTTAAAAAGATAATTTATTTTCTCAATGTAAGATCATCTTTCTCTTTTATTAACTGTATATAGAATAGATGACTTATATACTGTTTTTTCACTGAGAATGATCAAACACTTGCACTGGTATGTGTAATATTAAGAAACAAAATATAAAAAAATTAAAGTCATTTTAAAATTTGACAATACTAAAATTATTAAAATTTAAAGACCTGGCTACAAATATACATTTAATTTCTTGTTTAACTATAGAGAGAATAAAGATACGAGACAATGTTTTTCAAACATGGCAATTTATGATGTATGAATTTTAACTCCCAGAATTGCCCAGCAGGATGCATGAAATCCATCTCTTAAGGCTGCCAAATTTGAAAAACACAGATCAAAAGTAATTTACTAAAAAATAAGTGCCACTGCTGGGAATCAAAAGTAATAAATAGGCCTCTGAAAAACCAAGGAAATGGTCATAACTGTAATGATGAAAAAAATCATTAGATCTGGAAAGCAATTACCAATCTACTGCACTGCAGTGATAAGAAATAGAAGCAGTATATGCAGGCCTACATATAATTATTCTTTATGAACAAACTCTGACTGCTACAGTTCCCTCAAAACAATACGAACAGTAGTCAATCAAAAGTTATTACTCACATATAGAAATTGCTAACACACAGTACTCAACTTATAACACAACCAAAGAGTCATTTCACTGTTTCTCTGGAATTATTAGAGTAGTGTTTTCAAACGTGGCAACTTTAATTGTGTGGGCATCAACATGCTTGTCCTGGAGAAGCCTGGAAGCTAAAGCCCACACACCTTAAAATTGCCAAGTTTGAAAAACACTGAACAAGACCAAGAGACAGGATCCACTGGTCACACTGTCATATGGTCAAATCACCAATATTCAGCAACAAAATTTCAGAATTGCAATTACACAATTTTCAAATAATAATATAAAATAGGATTGGGAATTTTATTTGGAAATATCATGCTCTTATATTCAAATTCCACAAAAAAATAACCAAAAAAGACCATCCGGTTTGGTATTTCAAAGCAACAAAGGCATGAGCCTAGAGGCCATGGTCAAGAATGCTAGGATGACAATCTAGAAAAACTGCCTTAGAGTCATAGGCTTCTCCAGTCTTGTTCCATCTGGTATGGTTGATTGAACTAAAGGGTTTTGAAATCCAAAACATCCAAAAAGTAAACTCCAAATCAACTAGGGATGTTCAGTAGCAATACAACTCTCTACCATGGGAATCTATCTTAAACAGAGAAGAATAAATATGGAGAAATGCTAGATACTTTTTCTACTAAAGGCTAAAGAATTGGCAGGGAGAGAAGCTAGCAATTCCTCCGAGAAGACAAAAATGTTCTCACAGTATTACTTCAAGCTAAGGACTGTACAACAGAATACTGAATATGAATAAATGACAATCCAGAGATTGATAGCTGTTAAAAATAAAAGCAGAGACAAAAATCTGTGCATATTTAAGAAGGCAACATTACAGTGCTCTCAGTTATTTGAGTTTCTCGAACAAAAAAAGTCTTATGCTATGATATTGGAATGCACCCAGCGTTCAAGCATCTGGGAACATTAGCCAGATACCTCCATGAAAATCAAGCCAAACAAGAATTTTTAAAAATTTCATTTTTATAACAATTTTAAGATTACATGCAGGCAAGTTATTGTCATGTTTCAAATAATGTCTAAATGTCTTTTGTAAAAGCCATGCTATTTGCTTTCAGCAAGGTTTGTTATTTGTTATTTAGTATTAGGATTGCTTTCTATTTTAACCTGTAAAGTATGCTTCCATATAGTAGATCTTCAGGTTAAGTGGGTTGGGTAAACAATATTGTACAAATTTATAAATGGGTGGCTGCTTTATAAGGGATGAGGAGTTTATTATCTCCGAAATATATTTAGCAGTATTCAACCAGGAGGAACAATTTATGTATATGTCTGGGGGTTTTTAATGCACTTTTTTGGTGTAGTTTTGTCTAATTTTGCTTTATTTTTGTATTTTTTTGGAGTTTGAATTTTAATGTCTAATAAAAAATTGATTATAAAAAAAAGATTGCTTCACATTCATTCTCCAAAAGTTTGCTGCATTTTAACATTTAAACCCCCTTTATGGATTACTGCCTTGTCGTGGCGAAGGGACTTGCGTAACTCAATGAAGCTATAAACTATGCCGTGCAGGGCCACCCAAGACGGACAGGTTATAGCAGAGAGTTCTGACAAAATGTGATCCACTGGAGAAGGAAATGGCAAACCACTCCAGTATCTTTGCCATGAAAACCCCATGGACAGTACTAAAAGGCAAAAAGATATGACGCTGGAAGATGAGCCCCTCAGGTCGGAAGGTGTCCAATATGCTACTGGGGAAGAGCAGAGGGCTAGTACTAGTAGCGCCAGAAAGAATGAAGCGACTGGGCCAAAGCCGAAAGGACGCTCAGCTGTGGATATATCTGGTGGTGAAAGGAAAGTCCGATGCTGTAAAGATTTTTTCTCCATAGGAACCTGGAATGTAAGATCCATGAATCAAGGCAAGCTAGACGTAGTCAAAAAAGAGATGACAAGACTGAACATCGACATCTTAGGAATCAGCGAACTAAAATGGACAGGAATGGGTGAATTTAACTCAGATGACCATCAGGTATACTACTGTGGGCAAGAATCCCTCAGAAGAAATGGAGTAGCCTTCATAGTCAATAAAAGAATAGGAAAAGCAATACTGGGATACAATCCCCAAAATGACAGAATGATCTCAATTCGAATCCAAGGCAAACCATTCAATATCACACTAGTCCAAATCTATGCCCCAACCACTGGTGCTGAAGAGGATGAAATTGACCGGTTCTATGAAGCCCTACAGCACCTTATAGAATTAACACCAAAAAATGATGTCCTTATCATCATGGGGGATTGGAATGCTAAGGTAGGAAGCCAAAAGATAACTGGAATAACAGGCAAGTTTGGCCTTGGAGTACAAAATGAAGCAGGGCACAGGCTAATAGAATTTTGTCAAGAGAATACGATGGTCATAACAAATACTCTTTTCCAACAACCCAAGAGACGGCTCTACACATGGACATCACCAGACGGTCAACATAGAAATCAGATTGACTATGTGCTCTGCAGCCAAAGATGGAGAAGCTCTATACAGTCAGTAAAAACAAGACCAGGAGCTGACTGTGGCTCAGATCATGAGCTTCTCGTTGCAAAATTTAGGCTTAAATTGAAAAAAGTAGGGAAAAGCACTAGGCCACTCAGGTATGAACTAAATCATATTCCTGATGAATATACAGTAGAGGTGACAAATAGATTTAAGGAACTGGATCTGATAGACAGAGTGCCTGAAGAACTATGGATGGAAGTTCGCAACATTGTACAAGAGGTAGCAACTAAAACCATCCCAAAGAAAAAGAAATGCAAGAAAGCAAAATGGCTGTCTGAGGAAGCTTTGCAAATAGCTGAGGAAAGAAGGGAAGCGAAAGGCAAAGGAGAAAGAGAAAGATACACCCAATTGAATACAGAATTCCAGAGAATAGCTAGAAGAGATAAGAATGCCTTCTTAAATGAACAGTGCAAAGAAATAGAAGAAAACAACAGAATAGGGAGGACCAGAGATCTCTTCAAGAAAATTGGAGATATGACGGGAACGTTTCATGCAAAGATGGGCATGATAAAGGACCAAAATGGCAGAGACCTAACAGAGGCAGAAGAGATTAAGAAGAGATGGCAAAACTACACAGAAGAACTATACAAGAATGAGCTTAACATCCCAGATAACCACAATGAGATGGTCACTGACCTCGAACCAGACATCCTAGAATGTGAAGTGAAATGGGCCTTAGAAAATCTGAGCAACAACAAAGCTAGTGGAGGTGACAGTATTCCAGCTGAGCTATTCAAAATCTTAAAAGAAGATGCAGTAAAAGTGCTACACTCAATTTGCCAGCAAATTTGGAAAACTCAACAGTGGCCACAGGATTGGAAAAGGTCAGTTTACATTCCAATTTCCAAAGAAAGGCAATGCCAAAGAATGTTCAAAATGCACCATTGCACTCATTTCACATGCTAGTAAAGTTATGCTTAAAATCCTACAAGCTAGACTCCAGCAGTATGTGGATCGAGACCTACCAGAAGTACAGGCAGGATTTCGAAGAGGCAGAGGAACTAGAGATCAAATTTCCAACATACGCTGGATCATGGAGAAAGCTAGGGAGTTCCAGAAAAACTTCTGCTTCATTGACTATGCAAAAGCCTTTGATTGTGTGGATCACAACAAATTGTGGCAAGTTCTTAAAGAGATGGGAGTACCAGACCATCTCATTTGTCTCCTGAGAAACCTATATGCGGGTCAAGAAGCAACAGTGAGAACCGAACACGGAACCACTGATTGGTTCAAAATTGGAAAAGGAGTCCGGCAAGGCTGTATACTGTCGCCCTGCCTATTTAACTTATATGCAGAGCACATCATGAGAAAGGCAGGGCTAGATGAATCAAAAGTTGGAATTAAGATTGCCGGGAGAAATATCAACAACCTAAGATATGCAGATGATACCACTCTAATGGCAGAAAGTGAAGAGGAACTAAAGAGCCTCTTGATGCGGGTGAAGAAGGAGAGTGCAAAAGTTGGCTTGAAACTCAACATTAAGAAAACCAAAATCATGGCATCCGGCCCTCTCAATTCCTGGCAAATAGATGGGGAAGAAATGGAGGTAGTGACAGATTTTATTTTTCTGGGCTCAAAGATCACCTCAGATGGGGACTGCAGCCAAGAAATTAAAAGACGCTTGCTTCTGGAGAGGAGAGCTATGGCAAATCTAAACAGCATTCTAAAAAGCAGAGACATCACCCTGCCAACAAAAGTGTGTATAGTCCAGGCCATGGTTTTCCCAGTTGCAATGTATGGCTGTGAAAGTTGGACCATAAGAAAGGCTGAGCGCAAAAGAATTGAGGCCTTTGAACTATGGTGCTGGAGAAGACTCCTGCGAGTCCCTTGGACTGCAAGGCGTTCAAACCGGTCAGTCCTAGAAGAGATCAACCCCGACTGCTCTTTAGAAGGCCAGATCCTGAAGTTGAAACTCAAGTACTTTGGCCACCTAATGAGAAGGAAGGATTCACTGGAGAAGAGCCTAATGCTGGGAAAGATTGAGGGCAATAGAAGAAGGGGACGACAGAGAATGAGATGGCTGGATGGAGTCACTGAAGCAGTAGGTGTGAATTTAAATGGACTCCAGAAGATGGTAGAGGACAGGAAGACCTGGAGGAACATTGTCCATGGGGTCGCGACGGGTCGGACACGACTTCGCAATTAACAACAACAAACATTTAAACTGACATGAGAACCAGAACCTTTTGGTTCCTGAGAAGTTTGATGTGTTCTCTATTACAGTACCTTAAGAGTACCACTTGCAAGTTTATAATATTTCTCTGCCAAATGATGTAATAGTTAATATAGGTGGTAACCATGGCTAAGAGGACCTTTGCACCCTTTGGGTGATGCACTAGTTGTGCCCATTCCTGGATCAGGAAGCTCTGCTCCTTGTCACACATGCCCACATGTCCTCCCATCTGCAGTCCTCCTATACTGCAATGCATGGAGTTGTTCTTGAAGAACATTTAGAAGCTTCAGCTGCTGGAGTAAATGTATTGGTTACCTGGCACATGTAACACTTTGTGACTTGCATTATTTGCCCTGTGTTTCTAAATGCAATTCAAGTTGCTGATTGTCATCTTTAAAACCCTCCATGGCTTGGAACAAAGTTACCTGGTGGACCATCTTTTCCCAATTGTGTTTACCTCTTTAATCCAATGTGGCAGAATGGTATCTACTGATACCAGTATAATTTAATTTACAATATAAAAATATCAGTGTCAGCTTCATGAAACTATCAATAATCTATCATGAAATTATTAACAAAAATCAGTTTGTTTTTTTAAAGATGAATTAAATTAACATAAGAGAAAATAAAATGTAAACTTAAAAAGCAAATGCAGTTTTATATAATAAAGGCAGAATAGAATTGTTAAAAGCCAAGAAATGATAACATTTTCAAAATTCTTTTTAAAAGGTAAATAACTGAAATGATTACCTGCTTTTTTCTTAATTATAAATGTGAGATGTCTGATGGTTTATAAGAGCATATAAGGAGATCAGTTCCCAGATCTTATATGATAGTTGTCTCCAATTTTTCTGGCACCAGGGACTGGATTGGTGAAAGATTGGGGGGTGGGATGGGGGGGGAGATGGCTTTGCATGCAACCTAGATCCCACACATATGCAGACGAAGGTTTGCTCGCTCACCCATTGCTTGTGCAGCCTCGTTCCTAACAGACCATGGATCAGGACCAGTCCAAGGCTTAGGGGTTGCGGACCCGTTATGTGAGATGGCATGAAATAACTTATGAAACAACAGTATTCCCAATAGTTTAATGAGAGCATTTTTATTAACCTCACACTTCCTTCTAATATATTTTGCCCAAGCTCAAATTACCTCTGAACCATTGCTTATGTAAAGAAAACAGGTGCATATTCAGTATGATGGGTAGTTTAGCCCAGAGAATTAGAACAAAATATTATTTTTTAATACAAATGATAATGAAATGTTTGGTAGAATTTAAGAATCTCACCTGAGGTCCTCTAGGTCCTTTGGGGCCAGAAGGGCCATCTAGACCCTGTTCAAATAAAATAATAAAACTGTAAGTGTTAATAGTCAGTTCTGGCTTAAATGATGCTTTTTAAATCATTTTCTCTGCTACAATGTATTTGTTCATTACAGGAGAATTTTCAATCTTCCCTTTTTCTCAGTTTTGTTCTTTTTTATATTATTAGTTTTTAGCTATCACCTGTGAAGACATGTTATATGAATATTGAATATCTGTACAGTGTTTCTGATATATCACCCCACTTACTATATTGAAATGTAGCAATATGGAGCATACTATACTCAAGGTATAAACTAGTTAATTGCCGTGAATACAATGCTCAAACAGTGGCTTGCGAGGATTAAAAGCAGATAAATTAGTTTCATCTTCTCATTTTTAACTGAACCTCCCAATAATTGTGTGTGAATAACATCTCTAGATGCTGAAAATGGTTCTATTTTTGACATGATCTCCAGCTGCTACTTAGCCTACTAAATGATTAGCATTTGCACTAAAAAGTCAAGATGGCAGGTACAATCATGCAAATGATGCCAGGCTCTGTTTTACATGCATCTTACATGTAAGACCAGTAAAAAATAAGTAGGTCATCAATCATAAGACCATAGTTTCTGATCTAACTTTTCTGACCCACCACCTCTGGATCCCCTGTACCCAACAACATAATAGTCGCATACTTTGGGTTCCTAGGAAAGTAATATTGTTTTCAGCAGATTTCCTATGTCTTTATGACATTTAATTTCCCAGATTTTCTTGAAAAGCATAAATGAGAATTCCAGCCATCAATCACAAGAGGGTAAACTGAGGATTACAGATAGTGTTCAGACTATGACCACTCATTCTTAGCAACTGTTGAAAATTATGACAGAGTTGAATGAGGGGGACTTATGACTGATATATAAAGTTACAGCTGTAGCAGCCTCCCATGTTTACAAGATCACAATTTGTTGCAATGCACTGCAGTCATGATTGCCATTTATAGCATTCCCTGCTGGCTTCAACAATCCAAGTCAATGAGGAAACCAACATTAAAGATCATAAGTTTCTCCTGCCAGTTTTAACTTACCTACTCACTGACTCCTGTTCCATGATATCTATCCATGGTACCCCCAATCCCCAGCATCCATCCACTCATCCACAGCATTTGTGAATACAGCTGAACTCCATAGTATCTGCCCAACGCACCTGCTCACTAACCCACAGCACCTACCTCCCTGGCCATGGCACCGTATGTTGTTCATGCTCTGTAGCACCTGCCCATGTCTATAGACCCTGCTTCCGGCCCCCATTCATTCTCCCATAACTGTCCTCTGCAGCTCTCACCAGCTGGCCAACTGGCCTGAAACTCCCACATCTTCTCATGAGATGTTAACTTAACGACCCACATGGTCCTGGGTTTATGACGGCAACCGGAATTGCTGTTGTTAAGCAATGCAGGCATTTGACATCATGCTTTACAACCACATTACTGAGAAACAGAAATTCCAGACCCAATTGCCATGAACGACAACCTGTATGTTAAACATTAACAACTTCTTTTTGCACCATTATATGATTTAGCACAATCACAAAATCATACAGTGTCTAACAATATTAGTTTTTTGAAATGTAAACACTTGTATAAAACTAATGAAATATTTCAAACTGTAGAAGCTACATAATATTTCAACTTAGCTAGAGTTTTGTGATTTTAATTTTTTAAAACACTGGTTTTCATTCTCGGTTGCCATCTGTAATATCATTTCAATGCCAACAATTTCTTACATACTGTACAAGATTTAATTACAAGAATTCAAAATTCCCCTGAATTAAGACAGGGGGAGAAGTATTTTATACAGGAAAAAAAGAGACGAGTGTGTGAAATTCATTAGAATGATTTGTTTGGGTCCTGGAAATGAGTACATAATGTTTTCTTTATCTGACAAGTATAAGCGATTTCTTTAATTTAACCATACACAGCTTGTTCTCTGAAAATCTATACAAATAGTCCATGTCAACTTCTATATTAAACCAAGGAGCAGTCATCTATTAAGCTATTATGAAAGCTGGAATTCCAAATGTTTTTGGGGGAAGCCTAAAATTAGGGACAAAGGGAAACATCAGTAATGAATTATCTAAATACAAAGGAAGGGCATACAACAGTACAGCCATTATATTGTAATGATGATCTGTCCAGACTGTAAATGGGTCCTTGAAGATTGGAACTGTTCCCTTAATATTTTCCTCTGTGTTCCTGCTACATGTCTGGTTATTTCCCCATAGTATAATTTCTGTCTTTCTCTTGTGTAGAAAAAAAAGAGCTTTTGGCAAACCCTTTTCATCTTTGTCTTGCAAGTGGGAATCTTGTGGGTGATGAGAACTCTGGACAACTCAGAAACTTCTTTGAATGCCTAATCCATTATGGCTTTTTAATCCTTTGCAGATGTTCTGTGCCTTTTTATTCTTTGCCCTGAACAAAAATCTGAATGCCCAGACAAAGCTGTTTCCTTACATATCTACAATCTGAACATATGGTATGCATTTCTCTACCAGTTGCTATCTAATTTGAATTTTCTCTTTAAGGGGACACACATAGAGACACATATTTCACTTTATCCTGTACTATGGCTTTAGATGCTCTCAGTATCAATGGACAATGTGATAATAATATGCTAAAAACTTTATGGATCATATAGATTCCTGATTATCAAATTAAACATTTTTAACACAAAACTTTTCTCCACAGATTTTTTAAAAAATGGTTAGTAGAAGAGATTAGGTAAATGTTTAATGGCAGCCTCTCAACAGGGAATCATATTGCCAGCTATTGGCAGAAGACAATGTCTGAAAATAATGTTAAACTACTGAGAGTGACGAGAAGCTACATTTGTCATGTTATGTATACCAACATGAAATTAACATTGGAACTGTTTTTTTCTGAGGAACTGCACATGTCCACTTTTTTAACTAGATACACAATTATTGATCTGGGAGTACATGTTAATTAATATAGTGTAGTACTGTGACTCCTTGGTGCTCTCCGAGTTTGTTTTTTTTTGCTTGTAGACATTTCAATACCATACAAAATATTCAGAACACCAAACTCAGAGTGCACTAAGGAGTCCACAGTTCTACATAACACTCTTTTCTATTGATGATATTGTATTTGTATATTTATAATATGATTAACTGCCACATGCCAAAGCTTTAAAAGTAAAGTGCCATTCACATCAAACTCTTGTTCTAGCAATTAGGTGAATACAGCCTCTGTTTTGTTGTTTTGTTTTCTAATTTTTTAAACTTCCTGTTCTAGTTTATATCCCTGAAATTCCTTGGTTCTCTCATTCAAACCAGCTTAGCTATTTCAAGGTCAGATTGCCCACTGCTATGATACATCAGTACATATCATCTGGGAGAATCAGAGGAAGAATTTGAAAAAAAATCATTGAAACTAGAGAAGCATAAAAGTCCCAGTAAATAAATAAAAATAAAACAAATAGGTGCTCTGTTCTTTTCTTTTTAGAGGAAACACATGCCATAAACACAGTACTGTAATTGCCAGAGAACAGGAAGAATCATAAACTTCCCCTGAGTATGTTCGTTCATTCGTTCATTCATTCGTTCGTTCTTTCGTTCTGTCTGTCTGTCTGTCTAGCCAAGGGCATGGTCATTAGAACTTTTTATTTTAAAATGGATTCTTTTATAATGAAAATATGTGTTTAATAGGTTGGGCTTTGCACATCTTTAATCAATATATAAATATTGTATGAATCAAATCAAGTCAGATTTAGACTCTGTACCTTTTACACTCTCTAATTAATGTAGCCCATCTTTCTTATGCTGGTCTATGATCATATTAAAAAATTGATCTGATGAGAAAATTTGTACAATCTGTGTGTGGTGAAGTGTAACTAGCAACTATCCATTTTCCAGTGATTCTATATTTAATAATACTGCATTCCATATTGAATTCAATCTTGAAGAAGACATGTTATTGTTTCTGGAAATATCTTATTCATCCTGAATTCTGTAAGAGTGAATTTCAAGTTATTTTAGTCAACCTTACTGGTTTATTAAGCCATTTTATATAATCAATATGATTCACTCTGGGTTTTGGTTTCATTTTTTAATAAAAATTTGTATTATCAATTATGCATTCTACAAAACCAGTATAATGTACAGATATGAAACTTCACATCAATTAGGATTCTTTAAGAACTATTGATATTGTCTTTTTCATTAGCAAAAAATCCCCACTTTTTATCTTCATGTAGTAAATGTTTTAAACAAAAAGAATAATCAAATAATAATTTTAACTTACTCTGTCGCCTTTCAATCCTGGTGTTCCACATTCCCCTCTGTCACCCTGAAAAAAATATTGTCTATTTTAATTATTTTACTTATTTATGGATCTGAAATACAATAATGCCACATTGTCATGAAACTAATAATGATATACAGTACACACACACACACACACACACACACACACAAATATGTGTCGAAACATCGCCAAGACACTTCCAATTTTACGCGGGAGAAAACCCGAATAACCAAAGACCTATATACAAACACCCGCAAAAACTTCAGAAAATATGTGTGTGTGTGTGTGTGTGTGTGTGTGTGTGTGTGTGTGTGTGTGTTTTCTTAAGAATACCAAAAATAAAAAGGTGATTCCTGGGTAAACTCATGTTTAGCTAGCAATAAATGTAAGAACACCACGAAATTATCAAACTATAAAAAGTTTTAATAAATTTAAAACACCAAGCTTTCGCCAGCAACTGCCGGCATCGTCAGGGTGGTTTCCAGTTGATGGGAGAGGCTATCTATGGCTGTGGCGTTCTTTGCGCCCAGCTCATGGATCTCGTCACGGGCCCCAGCCAATCCATCTGCACTTTGATCCTAATTTCCGTGTTACTGATTGTTGTTTTCTTGCTTTCCTTTGTACCAACATTCTCATCCTTTTTCTCCTCATGTGGTCATGGGTTGGGGGAGCTTGCACGTTTTCGCTGTTTGTTTTCCTTATCCTCCTTCCTGTTACTCCCCCTTCTCATTCTCCTCCCACCTTCCCTCTTTCCATAGTCTTTATTCGCAATTATCACCTCATTGCTTTCTCCTACATAACCAGCTTCCATTTTAGTTGTCTTATCGTGACTCCCATTCTCTGATGTTACTTCACTAACTTTCATTTTCTTGTCAATGGGGGCATTTCCAATGGTACTGTCAGGGTTTGTAACATTCTTAGCCTGGCTGTCACTCCCCCCTTTGCACAAAATCCTCAGTGTGGGGGTCATCCCCTCTCCGTGGCTCATGCTCCTCTCCATTCCCTGAGGGTGAACGATCGTCTTCAGGGGAAGGGAAGGGGGCGGGTTTTTTTACGGAGGAAGAACACCAGTGTAAACTGGCATTTCTTGATGTTCTGGTTCACTGTCAACCAGACGGAACCCTGAGGACCCAGGTTTATCGCAAACCCACGCACACTGACAGAATCCTGCATTATGACAGTAACCATCCAGTGTCCCACCAGGTCAGCTGCATTAAGAGATCCTCTTTAAGAGGGTGGATTCCCACTGCAGCACGGCTAAGGCTAGGATAGAGGAGAGGAAACATCTTCTCAAGGTATGCAGACGCAACGGATATCCCATGAAATTCATCAGACGCCATAGACTGCCACTTAGACCCCCTGCTAGGTTTCAAATGGAAGAGCCAACACCACAAATTATCCGGGTTACTCTTCCTTATATTAGTAATGTCTCAGAGGCCACAGCTAGGTTATTGGCACCCTACAACATGAGGGTGGCAGATAACCCAAATCAGACGTTACGATCCAAGATAATGAGACCAAAGGACCCACCTCCCATCACAGAGAGGTCCAGCATCATTTATAAAATCAACTGTAAAGATTGCCCCACGAATTATGTGGGAGAGACATCCAAACGCGTTAGAACTAGGATTCATGAGCACACGTTGGCTGTGAGGAGAGGCGATCAATACTCCCAAATCGGGGCACACATGCTAGAGTCAGGACATAGGTTTGACTTCGATAAAGTCCAAGTGATGGCTAATGACAACACGAAAGGGGGCCGACTCCTTAAGGAAGCTTGGCTTTCAAACAATGAGTCTATCAACCGGCATATAGACTTATGTCCTGCACACATAGCGTTAAGAGGATGGGCCAGAAACAGCCAGTCCCCCGGAAAGAAACAGTCTAATACTACAACGTGCCTTCTGGGAGGAGGGTTGGTGGAGAGAAAGAGCCCTGGAAACGCCCGGATAGAGAACAGCTTACTATTGAGCAACTCTCCGTGTGTGGAGGCATGTGCTGACTCCCAACAAGTGGAAAAACGTATTAACAGCTGTGAGCCTACTGCTGGTGAATCTGAGGTCTCCCCATGCCATATGAATAATTGTGTAATGACGCGGTCCCGTACTGGCACCTGGACGTGAGACAATCGTGAATGGAAGGGCTGTAACATCGCCCCCACCCTGCCAGCGGCTCCATGATTAACCCCATCCATGATGGCATCTTAACAATGTGGTCTCACCTCGATAATGCGAGCGAACCATGGGAGGGTGAAGATCGCTCCCAACATTGCAGCTCCCGCACGCCCCAGGAAACATCTCAGAAGGGGGATTCCCTCTGGAAATAGGCAGGGAGTGAGAAACCGGGAACTGAAAAACCCGCCCCCTTCCCTTCCCCTGAAGACGATCGCTCACCCTCAGGGAATGGAGAGGAGTATGAGCCAGGGAGAGGGGATGACCCCCACACCGAGGATTTTGTGCGAAGGGGGGAGTGACAGCCAGGCTAAGAATGTTACAAACCCTGACGGTACCGTTGGAAATGCCCCCATTGACAAGAAAATGAAAGTTAGTGAAGTAACATCAGAGAATGGGAGTCACAATAAGACAACTACAATGGAAGCTGGTTATGTAGGAGAAAGCAATGAGGTGATAATTGCGAATAAAGACTATGGAAAGAGGGAAGGTGGGAGGAGAATGAGGAGGGGAAGTAACAGGAAGGAGGATAAGGAAAACAAACAACGAAAACATGCAAGCTCCCCCAACCCACGACCACATGAGGAGAAAAAGGATGAGAATGTTGGTACAAAGGAAAGCAAGAAAACAACAATCAGTAACACGGAAATTAGGATCAAAGTGCAGATGGATTGGCTGGGGCCCATGACAAGATCCATGAGCCGGGCGCAAAGAACGCCACAGCCATAAATAGCCTCTCCCATCAACTGGAAACCACCCTGATGATGCCAGCAGTTGCCGGCGAAAGCTTGGTGTTTTAAATTTATTAAAACTTTTTATAGTTTTATAATTTCCTGGTGTTCTTACATTTATTGCTAGCTAAACATATATGTATGTATGTATGTATGTATGTATGTTTTCCGAGGTTTTCACGGGTGTTTGTATGTAGGTCTTTGGTTATTCGGGTTTTCTCCCACGTAAAATTGGAAGTGTCTTGGCGACGTTTCGATGAAGTCTCATTCGTCATCTTCAGGCTGGTGCTTTCGGCTTCGTGTTTCTAGGAGCATGAAGCCGAAAGCACCAGCCTGAAGATGACGAATGAGACTTCGTCGAAACGTCGCCAAGACACTTCCAATTTTACGTGGGAGAAAACCCGAATAACCAAAGACCTACATACACACACACACACACACACATTATACACACACAGACGCACATATATACATATATGTGTGTGTGTGTATGTGTATGTTTGTGTAAGAGGGATATAAATAATTCAATTTAATCATTACATGAAACTCAAGAGAAAAAAATATTTCAGTTCAACGTCTGAATCTAAATCTTGATCCAGAAAGACTAATAATTATGCTCTCCATTTTGATTATCTATAAAAATACACAAACTCATATTTAATTTTAAGTACTGCATTTCTGAATATGTAATAACACTGTGTATGAATTGTGAGAATAAGATTTTTTTCAGCTAGTTTACCTTTTCCCCCTTATATCCAGGATTTCCCTGTTACAAAATATAATTAAAAAATAATTTATCAAGGATACGTTATTAGAAATATCAATAATGTAATCATATAATAACTAGATTGGGCATTTTGGAGAAAAAAATGCCAAGCTTTAAAGGGAAGAAAATACACATACAGCTTTTATATGCAAATATCCCTAATCATTTCAATTTACATTTATATGCAAGAAAATAAAAGAACAGACACTGCCTGACTTAATAAGTAAGTTTTCATTATCCTCTTTATACCTGACAGATGTGTTATATCAACTTTCTAGACGTATCCTCTAGATGTGTAGATTTCTTGCATGTGAATTCTGAAAATATCAAACTGCATACTTTTGGAGAGTGTCCAGATTTGGGAAGGCTAGTATGCGTATTTGTCTTCACATGTCATTTCCCCTAAAACACTAAGAGGAAGTTGATAGATAATGATTGGTCAAAAATCATCTAATATGTTTAATATCTGAATGAAAATTTGCAGCTGGGTCTCTACAGTTTAATTCCACTGTTCTCATAACACTATGCTAATGAGTTTTTCTTATCTTATCCTTAGGAAAACAAAACTGAAAGAAGACTAGATCCGATTCTACCTCTTTTAACATCAAAGCTATTAAGTGAAGCAATATCCAATACTTTCATTAAAATATAAAAGCAGCAACACACCATTGCAATACAAGCTCTATTAATTTATATTTTATTTATTTATATATCAAATTTGGAGTCTGCCCATCTTCCTCAAAAAGCAACTCTACCTCTTTTCTATAAGCATACAATATTATATATACAAGAAAAACAGGTTGCCATTGCACTGGAGAAGAGTTTGCATAATTTGTTCCTAACAGTGAGGACAATTAACCAGTGGAACAGCTTGCCTTATCGTGGGAGCTCCATCACTGGAGGTTTTTAAGAAGAGACTGGACAGTCACTTGTCTGAGATAGTATAGGTTCTCATGCTTGAGAGGGGGGCTGGACTAGAAGATCTTCAAGGTCCCTCCCAGCTGTATTCTATTCTTCTTCTGCTTACCTGGGATTCTTCTAGATAAGTAAAAAAAAATAGAATATCTCTTCTTTCAAAAAAACTGTTGTGATACCAGAGCAATGAACTAATGACATCAGATAACAAGCTGGCAGAGAAGATACTAATCAGAAAACTTCTTTTTCAAGAACTGACAGTTCATTATATAGGTGGGCTTTTAACTAAATGGTCATTATAATGATCCATATACCTCTGAACCTTTTTCACCAGGTTCTCCTTTCTCAGCCTCGCCCTGAAAAAAAAGTAGAAACTAATTAAAAATTGTCTTTCTATTTGGAAAAATTATTACCTTGCATATGCTACAATTAACCAAGTATAGAATCCAAACTGATTATGATTTCATTTAAATATATTAACCAAGATCCAGACAAGTGTACTGATCATTGCACAATGGAATGATAACAAGTACATATTTCCCACACTCATGTTTATATTTTCTCACTGATGTGAAATCCTTCATTAAAAAAAATATGCTCTGAGCATTCCCTTAAGAGCCATTTGGGTGGCCATACTGATCTTGTTTTTCTTCTTAGAACAGTGGTTCTCAACCTGTGGGTCGGGACCCCATTTGGGGTTGAACGACCATTTCACGGGGGTCGCCAAACAAGGCTGTCCGCCATTTTTCCCCCTTTTCTTTGGCCACGCCCCTGGCATCCGGTGATGTATAAGTGGTTGGGGGTCACCACAACATGGGGAACTGTATTATGGGGTCGCAGCATTAGAAAGGTTGAGAATCACTGTCTTAGAATATCGAACTTTGAAGATGAATTTGATTCTAGCAGATATCAAGCAAGAATTGTCAAGGGACCAGATTTTTTTGAATTCAGAACAGTGGAACCCTAATTCTGATATAAACCAAGACCCAATAAGCATTGAGTTGGCTCCTAATCATGGAAGAAGAAATATTTTAGAAAAATTGTAATAGGTAATGTATCCCATGGACAATATGAAAGTGAAAGCACCATAACACAGATTTGAAATAAACATCCAAAGAATTACATGGGATGTAGGACTTATGTGTAACTTCTCAACAAACAATGTACATTTTTTTAAAATTCCAGTTCAGATTTACCTTTTGCCCCTTGGGTCCTTGTTCACCTTTATCCCCTCTTCCTCCATGGCCACCCTTAAGAAACAAAGAAATTATAAACTGAGTATATATTCAATGCAATTTAAAGCATGTCTAACTGGCAAAATGACCAGTGTTTAAAGAAATCAACCAAAAATTATGTAGAATAGACACATCATATAGTATATTGGCTTTTTTCAAGTGGTTGGATAATAATCACCAACATTTGTCCAACAAAATCTCAAGACAAATAAACAGGATATCAAAGGTTAAAATCCAAACATAGTTATAATGTTATGAAAGAACTGCCTCTACAATCTTAAGATTTGCAGCTGAAGCTCTTTAGAAGATGCTACTGTTTGTGGAGATACATGTATTAAACTTGTTGGGGAAATCTTCATCTTTGTTTATTATGAATTCACTTAGGAATTATGTTTAGCTGTTGCTGTCTCACTGTCTTCAGAATGAGTGTCATGATCTTGAACTGTGCCTTTGCAATAGTTTTGAGTGATGGTTTATGGTGCAGAATGAATGAGCCAAAGAATTTTGGTTCTTTGCATTTGGGAGGTAATGATGAAAAAAAATGTGCTTCATTCTTTGTAGACAATTAAGACGTTGATTAAACTTTTAAATCATGTCCTCCTGTTTGGACTGTGGCTCTTGACAAAGTATGCAAAGCATGATTTGGCCCTTAACCCAACAGAAGTTGCATACTCCGACTTTAAAGATTGAAACCAATATAAACGGCAGTCTGAAAGCAACTGATAACTATTTTACTACTAGAGTTGTTATTACAACTATTACTAATAAACAATTATTAGTAATATTTGAAAATATTTATAGTTATTATACATATCACTATAATTTGACTACAATGAAACATGTGACTTATTCATTTGTACTAATAGCGTGAAAGTGAGTTTTAGCTTTGTTTATTTACTGTAAATTTTAACTGTTGCAGAATTTCTGCTAACTGTTCAAAGACTATAGTTTGTCTGAACCAAAATCCAAAAACAAAATTTGGGTAGGTGCTACAGAGTAAACAGGGCAGTAGTGTATCTCACCCCTTTTTCCCTTCTTCCTTTGCACAGTTTTTGCACCAGCTCAGCCACACATTTTACCTGTTTCTTCTTTTTCTATGTCCCTTGAGATACTGCTGCTAAGGGCTATAGTCAATATCCTGATTGTTCACAAAATAGTCCCCAGAGTACCCATGTCCAGATTGAACACTCATGCTTGAATGTATATATTAATTACCCAAAACTGGCTCTTCTGTAGTGTATCGATGTCAATCATGAGCTTAACAATACCCATGAGTAATAGTAAAGCTTTTGTTAGGAAGCTTTTCCTTCTTTTCCATTTAATTATATCTGATTCTCAGAGATTGCCTAGACAACTCCCTGCAGTTTTCTTGCCAATTTTTTTCAGAAGTAGCTTGTCATTGCCTTCTTCCTGGGGCTGAGAGAAAGTGATTAGCCAATATCACCCAACTGGTTTTGTTCCTAGGGCAAAATCAGAACTCACAATATCCTGGTTTGTAACCTGATGTCTTCCCCACTTCAAATATCAATATATTATCCTTAAAGCTTTTTGTGATTATCATTTACTCTCATGAACTATAAGTAGAAAAAAACTTCACAGTTCTTACTATGCTATACACTTACAGGTGGTCCTGGGGATCCTTGGTCTCCTTTCTGACATTCACACTTTTTTCCACACTAGAAGTTTTAGGAGACATTGAAAAATAAATTAGTATTGGAAATTAAGAAGACAATTTGAAATGATCAAATCTAAATTCACTTAGGAAACAGTCCTGCATAAGTAGGTTTACAGGTATTACTTATTTATTTTTATTCAAAACAAATTGCAGAAACTGTATTTATTTATTTACTCAACATTATGGTAAACTCATAGTATGTGACGTTGGACAGCATCCAGACAACAATTAAAACAATGTTCAGTTGTTAAAATTTTTTAAAAAATAAAGGTAAGACTGTGGGCAAAGAACATCTAGACACAATATAACCATCAGCCTCCTCATGGATGCCCGATTGCTGAAAGAACCATTTTCAGGGCTTTCCAAAATACTAACAATGGGGCTAACCTTGCCTTGGGGAAACAATGTTCCAGTGTTTGGGAGCCACAACAGAAAAGGCACACCATCTGGGTCCCATCAGATGAAATTCTTTAGGAGACAAGATTCACGGTATGTTCCTCCTATAGGGCCCAATGGGACAAGATGTGATTGGCAAGAGGCAATCCTTCAAAAAGTCTGGCCATGTAGATTTTTAAAGCTCAAAGCCAGCACCTTGAATTGTACCTGGAAGCAGATCAGCAGCCAGTGCATGTCACAGTATAGAGATGTAACCTGTGCCACCCTATGGGCACATAAAACTGTTTATGGAGCTGCATTCTGCACCAGTTGAAGCTTTTGGATACTCTTCAAGGGAAACCTCATGCATTATAATCAGGGCTTTTTTTCTCATCGAACGGAGTTCCAGAACCTTTTTTGGATGGAACCTTGTAGGGTAGGCAAGGCGGGTTGTATGACGTCTTTGAGTTCCGGCACCTTTTTTTTTTTTTTAGAAAAAAAGCACTATTATAATAATCCACTTAATATTAAAAACAAACCATGGGAAGTAGTGTTGAAGAACCAGAAGAGCCAGAATCATCCATGATGCTATCATTGGAACAGTCCCAGGTGCTCCTGTCTCTACATCTGGAGGTTGGAAAGAGAGGCTAAACCCCTCTCTAGCTTCGAATAATATGTAGTGCTAGGATTTAGGTAGATAAACTCTTGCTACAAATTATGATTAAGGTATTCTAACTAATCTGTAATTTAATAATTTAATGTTATACTCTCGGATTAAACCCTGGGTCTAGCTACATCATGATTTAGCCATAGTTTGTTGTATAAGCTACATCTAGCTGCATTTATTCAAGGAAGAAAGACATAAATCATAATTTAATAACCACAACGGCTGGGTTTACATATTATTCACAAAATGGTTTAACAGAGTACATAAATTGATTATTTTGTAGTTATCAGTGGAAGTCACAACAGTGTGATATGTGCAATGATGTCATATGTCACTTAGTCTTCTTACTGATGCTCATGATGTCCTTTCAAATACAAGTCCAGTATATCAACTATCTTGCAGCTGAAATCCTAACTTCACCAAAGAAAAAGTGACTTGATTCTGCAGCCAACATATATTATATTTAGTTTGCCTTTCCACCTATTGTACAAGCAGCAGGATAATAAACAAGAAACAGCTGTACATTCCTGAACTACTGAATTATTCATAACACAGAAGTTTTTTACTTTGTAGAGCTTAATTTGTGGGATTCAAGCTTCTGAGAACTGTTCATTTCTCCCACTCATGCATTCACTCTTTTGGTTCAAAAGCTCAGATTGCCACCTCAAAGAGAAAATTACTTGAAAAATTTAGAACTGCTCAATTTCTTTATTGCATGGTGGTTTCAATTGATTAACTCTTCTCAAATGAATAAAGATAACTTTAAACAGGAGGAAAGTGCTGGAAAATATTATATTTTACTTGTACGATTTGGAGTAAGTCAAAGAAAATATTTCTAGATAGGAATAAGGTGTACATATTATACCAAAATGAAAATCTACTGCATGTTCATAAAACTTTTCCAACTTACCCTCTCTTCAAATAAAGTGGACTAAAAATTAAAAGAAATAATAGATTAGATTAACATGCATTTCATTCATTGATTGCATTTTTGCCATGAGTATATAAAATCAGATAAATAAGCTTATTGAAATATAATAAGCATTAAGATAATAAAAGACAGTAAAAAGACAAGATAAAAGAAAAAAGGATAATAATAACAATAATTTATTCAACTTCTATACTGCCTGACTTTCAACTATTCTGGGGGGAATTTTTTTTCTAAATCATTCTATTTTCTTTTACGATCTCTGTTTGAATCACCAGCTCCTATTCTTTATTTTACCTGCTCCTGCCATTCAAAGTTTCCATGCAGATAGAATCATGCACTCATTTATTTTCATTTATTTTCATTTGATTTTAATTTATGAGAATATTATGTATGAATAGGGTCATTACATTTAAACAGGACTTTAGCAAACAGGAACCAAGATACTATAAAGGCCAGGTAATATATATGCACAAAAGGCCAACAAGTCCTAGGCTGCATTAAGAGAGGGATAGAATCAAGATCACGGGAAGTATTAATATCACTGTTTAATGCTTTGGTATTCCACACTTGGAATATTGCGTAGGGGACTGGAAGCTAAAACATACGAAGAACAGTTGCAGGAATTGGATATATATAGTTTAATGAAAGGAAGGACTAGGGGTGACATGATAGCAGTGTTCTAATATCTCAGGGGCTGCCACAAAGAAGAGGTCAACTTATTCTCCAAAGCACAAAGCAGGACAAGAAGCAATGGATGGAAACTAATCAAAGAAAGAACAAAACTAGAACTAAGAAGAAATTTCCTAATACTAAGAACAATTAATCAAAGGAATGACTTGCCTCCAAAAGTTGTGGATATTCCAACACTGGAGGTTTTTAAGAAGAGATTGGATAACCATTTGTCTGAAATGATGTAAGGTTTTCTGCTTGAGCAACTAGAACAGGGCTTTTCAACCAGTGGTACATGTACCACCTGTGGTACATTAGCATGTGGCAAGTGGTATGCGGCCCTGCCCAGTCAAGTGGGGAAGGGAATGAGCCAGCGCAGTGCAGGACTTACTGTGAGGGAGTTCTCCAGAGCTGCAGAGTGGCTGGGGTGAGGCAAAGACCCCAGGATTGGCACTTCCAGCTCACCCAGAAGAAAAAAGAGGAGGGGGGCGGAGACAGGAGAGGCTATAAAAGGAGGCAATTTGGGCAAGAGAGGGAGAGAAAAAGAAACAACCTTGGGAGGAGGTGGAGTCAGCTCTAGCTGAAGGGAAAGAAGGAGGAGGGTGGGGGGAGAGGAGATTAAGCAGACCGGCCATGAGCCGATCTACAACTTCCATGGCAGCCATCTCTGCTGGCAGCAACAAACAGGCAAGAAATGTAGCGGGGAAGCGGTCACCCTCCACAAGGAATGAAGAAAGGCAGCATCTGATGGAGGTGAGGCACGGAGGGAGGGAGATGGAGAGAGGAAGGATTCTTGTGTGCTTTTGTGACTTTGAAGTTCTGGGATTTATGAAATGTGAGCTTTGTGTTCTTAAGGAGTGTTTTGCAATTTCTATTTGGTGGATGGCTGATGTCTCGTGTTAGATTCTATTGCTCTGCTATTGTTAGTTGTAAGTTTTGCTGCAAGGAATTTTGAAGTATTTTTCTCCTGAGTGGATTTTGCCTGTAACATTCCTTTAGTTATGAATGGAGCCATTTGGGAAGGCTGCCTTAGCCGGCAGCTGGTACTTACTACATTTGTTTTTCCTTCCTTAAGTGCCAGCTGCCAGCTCCTTAACTTTCCTTGCTAGCCAGTAGCTAATTCTTAAAGGGGAATGCACCTTTTTAAGCTCGTTCACTCAGCAGCTTGTCTTTTCTGTCTCTGGAGACTTTTCCTTGTTTGATGAATATATGGAAGAGAGAAAATATGGGTGGGTTCAAATTCTTCCTTCAGAAGGAGATGGGAATGAGAAAGAGGGAGGCAGGGAAGGAGGGAGGGAGGGAAGTCCCGCCTTAGCACTTGGCCACCAGCAGCCCTGCGATTGATTTTGCTTGTCAAAAGGTTGCAAAAGGGGATCACATGGGATTCCCTGGGACACTGTGACCATCATAAATATGAATGAGTTGTCAAGCATCCAAATATAAATCACATGACCCTGGGCATGCTGCAATGATCATAAGTGTGAAAAATAAGTCATAAGTCATTTCAGTGCAATTGCAACTTTGAACAGGGGTTTTCTTTTGGTCATCAAGTTTTTGACACCTTGCTAGGTGGTACTCGAATATTGCCATATCCTAAAAGTGGTACAATCGATGAAAAGGTTGAAAAGCCCTGAACTAGAAGACCTCCAAGGTCCCTTCTGTTATTCTGTTACTCCATTATTCTGTCTGAATGCTAGTCTCTTCAGGAAAAATTATCATTTAACAAATGATATTTAATGCAAAAGTGGCTCTTTCACCAATTATAATGACACTGGTGCCGTATTAACTTCAAAGACCTAGTTGACATTTCTTTTCATGGCAACATAACAAACAAACAAAAACTTGGAAAACATCTACAAGTTTTACACTGGGCTCATATTATCATACAGTATTTGGAATGTATGAAGAAAAGTTCACTATAGCAAGAAATGCAAATAACACAAAGTAATAGGCAGGTAACTGTAGTAAACAGTGGCACAAATTTATTTATTTTATTCACTTAAAAAGATCTCAATCTTACCAACAAAATCTCATGAATATTTGTTTAATGGAATGATGTGATTGTATAGTTACTATATAATTGATTTCATGTAATTTTAATTTTTTTTGTTTACTTTGGATTTACTATTTATTTTCTAATTTAGTTTTTATTTTTCTAATAGGATTTAAGAGTTCAAAATAAAACACCCTGTAAGTTTTATCTAAGGATCCCTGGGATTCAAATTCTTCCCACTTTTCTGCTGTCTAATTGATTGGGAATAGTGAGGAACAGTTCCTGTCACTTTTTTTTTTAAAGAGAAATAAGCAATCTGTTGAGAAATAAATAAATAATGTATATATGTACTATATGTAATGTAATGTAAATTGTTACTTACTCATATATCTATTGCTTGAATAGATATCAGTTTCTCAACAGATCTATATCAGAAACTTTTAATGATGCAGGAAACAATTTAATCTGGATAATAAGGGGATATACATGCAAACAGACTAAAATAAGTTAAGTCATATGTGCTGATCTTTTCAGGTCCTGATTCTGGAAAAAAAACTTAAGCATTGAAAACTAAAATATTTTTAAAAATAGCAATAGCAATCCTCCCTCACAGAGCTGAATTGCTGGGAAAGGCTGCACCTGGTTAAAAAATATCTTTTATTTTTTTCCCAGTCTTTGATGTTTCTAGATATTCAAGGACAAGTACATCAACTGATCTCATTTTGTTATTTTTCATTACAGTTCTTGCTTTTTAAGTCTTGCTAGCAGATTGAGCAGCTTCTAATATTCTCCTGAGTAATGCTATTATGAACTTTGATTTTATATTATGTCTAGTGCTCCTTTCTGATCTAATCATATCCTGTTTATTTTTTGTATTATGTTTATGTAAGATATTCTAAAGAATCTGCCATACAAAATTGCTCTCTCTCTCTCTCTTTGCTTTTTTATTCCATGTAGCAAGTACACTGCTGTTATATTTAATTTTATAATTTCTAATTTTATTAGATTTACAAATAACCATTTATACCATTGTTTAATTTATTAAATAAGACATCATGACTGGGTTTCATAAGATGCTAATTCAGTGCTAAGTAAACCACATTGTGGCTTAGAATGTTACTCTAAGTCCTTTGTTAAATATTAATGTAACTCAGTGGCTGGGTTCAACAATATACTAATCTCTAAATCTGGGTTTTAAAAACATAATTGCTACATTTCCTAACTTTCCAAATAATACATTATATTGTGCTTATGCTGATTATACCCTGGTTCACAGAATTTCTCAGATAATGGATGGATTTGCTGCCTGTTGAGCCACTACTTGGCTACCTTAATTTAGCTTAGATTATTATGTAAATCCAGACTGCATTAAAACTGAACTCAGCACATGTTGGTATGTTTCTACCAAAGAATCAGCTTTTGGAAAATTTCAAGAAAATTGAAAGGATATATTAATGTGTATTTGCTGAAAACATATTTACTCCTGAACAAACAGACTAAATTTTCACAAATTTTCATCTTAGACTAAAAAATGATTGGGTAGTGTGTGAATCAGTGACTTCATATGTTGCATTAAGTCATAACGTGATTTGTCCGTAGTTATGACTAAATCATCTAATAAAGATTTATTCAATAAAACTTGGTTAAAAAATCCTAATTTGTGATTTATGACAATATTCAGTGTCTCTTTAGCTTTTTAAAACATGTTGTAGAAAGTGAAAACATCATTATCAGATGCTGTCAGTCAGGCAAGAAGCACACCCAGAAGAACTAGCTCTACTTTATTATAAATTCATATTAGAGGGGCAAGTGCCAGATTGCTGCCTTAAATATATTTGCAAACCAAAAAGGAATACCTGTTTGGCAGCTAGGAGTGTTGGAGCTAGCACTGCCCGTGAAGACATTGGATGGCTTGACAAAGTCTAAGTGGCAGAATATTCTTTCTAACAGTGGTGACATTTGGTGGTGGTGAACTATTTCTCAGAAAATGCCAATGGGCTGCATAAGCCTGTTAAATGGACCATATGTTGTATCGCCCTGGTTTAGACCATACTTGATAACTTGGAATCATTGAACTGGAATGGAATTCACAATCAAAATATTTTATTCCACATTCACGATAGTATTATTACTATTAAGGGCATCCACATTTGTCAAAATGTGTTAGCCCTGCAAAGTAGCCAAATAGGAAGCACAACCAGGGGTACTAGCTCTCTATTTATTGTAAGGTTACATTAACAGAACCTTGCTAGGCTAAAATAATTTCTTCTTTTCTTTCCTTTTACTCTCCGACAAACTAGGCAGGATCCTTTCTGAAATGTTTCCCTTGTGTAATTGAAGATTAAAAACTTACCTATTCAGCTAGAAACGGCCTGTCTGTTTAACTCTACAAATGGCCAATCTGCAGCTGAGTATTTTAACCTATTTTTCTCTGAACTGAAGGCTGCATACCTGAGGTTTCCACATAATCTCCAATTCAGGAATGGACTGGAAGCATACGGGCTTTGTTTCAGATACACTGAGATATCACTATGTTCTGACTGACTCCCAAGCTTTCTTATATCTTTTTCAGGAAAATTTATGAAATAGAGTTGCAAAGTTGAGGAATTATTGTATTGAGCATCCTTTTGGGATCTTCCATTTCATCCACTGGATTCATACTTATCAAAATGTACTGTGTAAATCTAGCCTATTAAAGTAGAAGCAGATTTTCACCGCTTCAAAGGACAAACAAGGTTTATTAGGAAAAGTTACATACAATAGTAGAAAAGCCGCATCATTCAACTTTTTGTTTTTGAGGTCAGGAAAAAAAAGGAAAGTGATATTCTAGGCTTCCAATAGGAAGCAGACTGAAGAGGAAAGCTATTTCAGTAGGCAGAGCAGAGCAGAGCAACACAGAAACAATGAAAGAAGGAGAGGGAGCTCCCGGCTTTCTAGCTTTATTTTTAATGTCAACTAGTAGTCAATAGGATAAAAAAAAATGCCAAGAGTAAATGCATCTGGAGCAGCATCTCAAACAAAAAAGGAAACAAAAAGGAAAAGGGAGTTGCAAACAAGATGGCCAAGTAGACAAAATGATTGAATCTCTGCCAACAAGAAGGAAGATTCAAAGGGGAGGGAACCCTCCAAAACTGAGGATACCCAGAGAGACCAAAACAAAGGATCTAGTTAGCTACTGAAAAACCTATAGTTTGTATATGTCTTTGATGATGGGCCTGAAAGTGTGTGCAAAGCTGAATCAAAGAAAAATACTACCCACAACACTGCTTACAATACTCAATATTTGGGATATTTTTCTACTGGCAGTTTAAAGCATGGATGTCATAAAATATAACTATAATGTTGGTCTTCCATTCTGCCCATACTCTGAGACTGCCTTCTTTTTCATTCTGCTGAAGCATATTTTCTTCCTACTCTGACATTCCCTTGATCTTGAAATGTATCAAAATCTGAGGTAGGACAACTTTTAAAGAAGTATAGACTGGAAGTTTTTCATGTCCCCCAACAAGTAGACATTGGTAAGGTGTCATCATCAAGTTACTAGAATGTCTGAAAGTTGTGACATTGCAATGCTGGGTGGGGAGCAGAGAGGGGGGCAGGAGACGGCTGGGAATGAGGGGCAGCGAACTAGCATTTCAATAATGATTGGTGGTCAGGTTAGAATAAACAAGCGAACAAGCATTTCAATAATGATTGGTGGTCAGGTTAGAATAAGAAAGACAATAGATATGAGTTGGATTGTTATTCTGCCTTTCTAAGAAAGAAAAATAATACTCAAAGTGGCTAACAAACAAGAGTAAGTTAGAAAGTTTATAATAAAACAATTAAATAATGGTATTTTATTATGATTAGTTAATTAATTGAATTCTTAAAGTTAAACCATTTAAACTAAATAATTTAAACAATTAAAAACTAAATTAGAATGGTACAATAATTGCATATGCAAAAGTTATAAAATAGTAAATAATAACTCTCACCAGTAAAAAGCTTAAATGCAAGATTGAGAAGGTATTGCTTAGGACTATTTCAGAAAATAGTCCATCCTTATATTTTACATTTTTTAAAACTGAGAGTAATGTATAACTGCAATAGTTTGCATCATTTTTCTCTTAATTTTGTCTTCCATATGAGTTACAATTCCAGTTATTTTAGGATTCCTTGTCCAGCACATCTATATCATGTTCGCAAATGCCATAGTATAAGTTTATTTGCCCAATCCTAAAATCATGCACTCCCTATTTTGAGGCCTTGCAACTTCAACAATAATTAAAATGAATTAAATTTTAAAAATATAACTTACCAACTGGTTCCTTATTTTATCTGAAAGGCTGGGCTCATTCAAAATGAAAACAGACTTCCCTGGAGAATCACCAGATATCAAATGCAGCTTCGTTTTATTGACATCGTTGGACAAACCAATGGTAATGAAAGATATTCCAAGAGCTCTGGCCTTTTCTGATATGTCTTGAACGTTGGGATTTTTGGGATGATCAATACCATCTGTCATTAGCAAAACCACTTTGATGCTTGTTTTACGACCTTCTGCTCTGAGCAGTTGAGTTGCATTAGAAATAGCATAGTAGGAATAAGTGCCATGCCCAATGTAGCTCATTTCATTGACTTTTTGCTTAAAAATCTGCAAGTTTTTCCATGCTAAAAAAGGACAGTCAATTCTGACAGAACTACTGAACTGCAGGATGGCCAGTCTGATATCATACCTGTGGGTACGGGTGGGCTTCATGAGGAAGACTTTATCGCTTAAGAGGATAGCAAACTCTTTCTGCTTATCAAATAATATACCCTTTGCACTTTCAGAACTATCCAGAACAAAGATGATGTCAATAAAACAGACAGAATCTAAAAAAGACAAGATTAAAAATGATATATTGAGAAAAGTCATATACTAAAAAAAGTAGGCAAGGCAGCATTATGAACCATGTACACAAGCAGTGGGCTGCTTTCATAATTTTGATTCCTCATTCCATGGACACCACTATCAAGGCAGCCATGGGGAAACTTCAAAGTCTGATGTACAACAGGATTTGTATACCTCTATATTACCAATTGTTTTACATGTAAGCATGGACAACTTGTGAAACCAAAGAATTTCTATCCCATACCCTCAGCTAGAAGTGGTACAAATTGGAATAATAAAACATCAGTAAAATTGTCTATGGTGATTCTCAGTCATTTAGGTCAGTGGTTCTCAACCTTTTTAATGCCACGACCCCCAACCGGTCGTAAGTCAAGGACTACTCAACCGGTCGTAAGTCGAGGACTACTCAACTGGTGCAGCACCATTTGCAGAATGGGACTTTTGGCGGGCTCAGCAGGGCAGAGACAGCCTGGACAATTCCTATTGGCTTTTGAAAGCCAATAGAATTAGACTCTATTCAAGAGAGTCTATTCTATTGGCTTTCAAAAGCCAATAGAATAAAAGGGAGTAGCACAGCTAAGGAAAAGGGGGAAAAAATGGCAGACTGCGTCGTTTGGCGACCCCCGTGAAATGGTCGTTCGACCCCAAATGGGTTCCCAACCCACAGGTTGAGAACCACTGATCTAGGTCATGGTTGCCACAAAGGAACTTCTTTTCCAAAAGGCAGCTCTTTTTTTATTTGAAAACATTCCGCTTCTCATCCAATAAATTTCTTCAGTTCTAACTGACTGGAGGGGAATGGAAGGACTTATATACTTTGCAGTCATCTAGTCGTCAGCACTCTGAGGGTTGGTTGTTAGCTCTCTGAGGGTTGTTGAGGCCACTTAGGGATTTATCTGTATCCTCAGAGTCACCTGAATCAGAGTGCAAATGAGTGTGGATCTTCTTAGGAACGAAGGAAGAAGATTCCACACTGTTTGCATTCTGATTCAGAGTATTAATGACTGCAAAGAATATACATCCTTCCTTTTCCCTTCAGACAGTTAGAACTGAAGAAGCTTCTTGAATGAGAAGTAAAATGTTTTCAAAGGAAAAAAAAACAGAAGAAAGTCCAGTTGCCTTTTGAAAAAAACATCTTTGGACATCAGTGAAATTCTTACCCTTCCATTATACATCAAATCTTCTAGGCCTAAACATGATTTGCTACTTGAAGAATATTAAATAGCATGCCAAGAAGATAATGTAGCTCCAATCAAGCAGAAGCTAACAAGTTGTACTAACTGCATTGATGTAAAGAGTGAGGTTCATGTTTCACTTCTTTCTCGCATAAGAAAATAACTGCGAGTAAATGCACAGAACAAGAGAAGTTTTGCAACATAACATTCCTTTTTGCTTTGGTACAGAATACATCTCTTCTTAAGCATGAAACAAAATCCAAATCACTCCTTGAAAAGTCTCATTAAGCATCACTCAATATCCTGGAATGCTGAAAGGACTTTGGGAATAGTTTATCCCAATATTCCCTTGCTGAATACAGAATCTGAAATATCAGATACAGCATTCCTAACAATTCATGCCTAGTTTATATTTATACAGTATAATTCCTTCTGAAATAGTCTCATCTTAAACGTTCATAATTTTTAAGATGATTTGCTTAAAGCTGTTTCACAATTCTAGTTGTACAACTCTGATTTACAGAATTACAGAACAGAATGGCCACAAATTCAAAATGATAATGTCCTATACTAGAGAGAAAGAGCACCAAGGAGATAATAGTTGTAGTATTTAAATATTTGTTATCTCATAGGTAGCCTTCAATGCATATAAATAATTGAAAACTGTAGGCAGGGGGAACTTCTATTGTACAATTCTTTTATATTATTCCCTCCCCCCCTTTATTAAGATGTTATTAGATCATCACCTCAATATAATCCAGTAGCAATGACAGTCATGTTTATCAAAAGATATGATTATTGAACCAGCCGAATGTCTCTCAAACCATTCTGAAAATATGGTTGAGGGGCCTATATGTTTTTCAATGCATATTCCATGCATCATGTTTGCCATTAGAAAGAGATGCACGTTCAAAAAAGAATAACAATGTCCTTTGTAATCCACTGAGAGTAGATTACATATAGAATTCCATGAGATTTCTGAAGATACAAAATGCTGGTAAGAGAGATATACGGTATCACTCTCCCTTCGGAATCTTTTCATGCAACCTATAGCACTTCCTTTTTTATTTATAATGCTTATATCAAATTCTAGGAATTTACCCTGAAGATTGTCTTTTCTTGCTAGAGAACTTAACCTTTGCCCCTTCTTTCTGTTTTGTCCATATACTACATTGTTTGTTGCAATGGCCAAAACCAAAAGGTAAAGGATGGAGTGTTTTTTCCACATAGTGACTTGCATTCAAAATCCAATGACTGCTTACTGCTCCTGCTAATAAAAAAAAAAGCCATTAACTTTTCATCATGTTAATAAGCCCAGAATACTGATTTGTATGGAACATTGTTAAATGATTATAAAAATCTACAACCTAAATTACAGTATTTCATTATTTAAATTAAACTGTCTCATCTTCCTATTACTAGTATTAGGTATTAGGCCTGGAAAAAGCTATATCTAAATTCTTTTTATTGACTTCATTTTAAAATCTATTCCATTTTGCCGTAACTTTTTCTATTGTAAGCTTTCATAAAAACATAAAGAGAAAGAAAGGAAAACTATTCTAAATAAATAAAGAGGAAATATTTATGCATTTTTTTCCTTCTAGCTGATGTATCAGATTTCTCAAATCATACATTTTGCAATTTTCACAGATCTTGCTTATTTATATTATATTTTAAAAGCATAGATATTTTATGCTTTTCGGTCTCAAGATAATGGGATAAACATGGCTTGCATTAGGTAATATAATTATAAAAATTAGCATCATCCTCTTTTTTAATTTAGTCAGTTAGCATCTTTCTTTTAGATGTGCAAAAGAATTGCTGAAAAGACTCTCATTTCTGTTATTTATCTTGAAAAAAAAATCAGACCAGTTTTCTCTAAAAAAAAGATTGCTTGTGTAATTCTGCTTCAAAACTGCATTTTTAGCAGACACAGTCAATTCAATCAGAATTCATATGCAGCATTTAATTCTATTTAGAAAGAAAACTATTTTGCATTCATTAGAAAATATCTACAATATAGAACCTAATACGAAGTATATTACAAAACTACTAATTTTGCTGGACTGCAGAAATTTATACAGCTTATTGTCTGCTACAGTGGGGCTTACATGCAGAAAACTCAATATTGATCTTAAATGCTTTACTCAGAGCATCTCTACTAAATTCAATATTAACTTGTGACACCAACATAACATTTTCAATCCTATGATCCACTGATAATGCCAAAATGAATTTTATATAATATTGTGCAACTCTATCCTCTAACAGAAAATACTGCATTATTTTTTACTGGTTCTATACTTATATCGCTAATTTCAACAATTGTTAAAATCCAGTTGGTCATTGATCATATCTTATTAAAATTAAAAATGTTATGCTTTGGATTTGCATTTATTTTGCTAAGATAAATTATTTTTATCATCAGCATCATCATATCATCAGCATCATCTTACCTTTCTTTAGAAAGCACTGAAGCTCAAACTGAAGAGTGAATAATTTTTAAATAAATATGATCTTGAAAATTCATTCTGGGGATAGGGGATTAGTTTTCTTTCCTAAACAACTGCAGTAGTTCTGGAATAACTAATTAGTCCAGATGCAAATAATAGTACCTTGCATCTGGAACTTGATCCTTGACTCTGTTTCATTGCTCCAAGCTGAATGCAGAATGGTTAGGCATTTGGCCAGATCTTCAATCTGGGTGGACATACTAAAAATGTTAAAGGAACAGCTTTTCTGAGAGTTTGTTTTACAAGTGGCTTGTTCATTATTATACAGTTTTTATTTTTTTATTTTTAACAGCAGTCACAATATTTAATTACCCAAAATGGTGTATAAACCCAGCAAAAAAGAAAAGAGAAATAGAAGAAAGATGGAACTGAAAAACAACAAAGCTATACATAGGAAGTTATCATAGCATCAGATGAAGTATTTATATAAATCATGATAAATCATGATCAAGGCTTATTAAATAATCTAGTTAGCTAGATTCACAAATTGTACTGAACATCAAATAAGTAAACCACATTTTGCTTGCATCATATAAAATAACATAACATTTAAAGAAAACAATATATAATATCAATTAACAATAAACTAAAATGGTACTATAAATCATAAGACTAATAAAATAAAATTTGAAAAATAAAAATATTTTAGACCTTAAACCTTAAATCTCTCTGAAGGTGATCTGAGAGAAGGGCACATGCTAGAAAAAACAGTCCTATAGATTAGTGATATCCAAAGTGAGGTATTTGCCTTACTGTGTAGTCAAGACAATCCATGCAGATAGCAAGAAAATATTGAAATATTGTTCATTCATCTTTATGTAATGATCTATGAAAATAACTTAAGAGACAGGAGGAAAAAAGATTATAGCCTAGACCAGGGGTAGGCAGCCCAAAACACTTAAAGAGCCACTTGGACCCGTTTCCCACCAAAAACAAAACACTGGGAGCCGCAAAACCATTTTGATATCTAAAATGAAGATAACACTGCATATATCCTTTTTTACCTTTATTATAGGTGTGTGTGTGTTTGGGTGTGTCTGTTTGTGTGTGTGTATGTATGTGTGTGTGTATATATATATATATGTATATGTATGTATGTGTATATATATATATATATATATATATATATATATACATACACACACACACATACACACACACACATACACACACACACACACACACACATACACACACAGGTAAAAAAAGGATATATGCAGTGTTATCTTCATTTTAGATGTCAAAAGGGTCTCTCTCTCTCTCTCTCTCTCTCCCTCTCTATCTGCCCTTGGTCTGCCACTCCTCTTCCCCAGCTGTCTTTCTTTCTCTCTCTCTCTCTTTCCTCTCTCTCTCTCTCTCTCTCCCCCTCTCTCTCTTTCTCTCTCTCTCTCTCTTTCTCCCCCCCCCCTTTCCTATCTGCTGCTCACCTGACAAGCTTCAGGCTGTTGTCCAACAAGATCAGGGGTAGGCAACCTCGTCTCTTTTATGACTCATGGACTTCAACTCCCAGAATTCCTGAGTCAGCCTAGCTGGGCTAGCTAGCTCTCTCCTGCCCTTCCTGATTCCTGCAGAGACGCAGCAAAGGGAGGAGCTCCGCCCAGTAAGCTTTTCAGCTCCTCGGAGAACACTGTGAGTGCACTCTCTTTTACACACACACACACACACACACACACACACACACACACACACAACCACACACACACACAGAGAGAGAGAGAGAGAGAGAGAGAGAGAGAGAGAGAGAGAGAGAGAAGCAGGGAAGCGCAATTCCTCTCTCTGTCTCTGTCTCTCTCTGCAAAGGCAGAGGAGGCTGGGAGCCGCAGGGGAAGGCTCAAAGAGCCGCATGCGGCTCCGGAGCCGCAGGTTGCCGACCTGTGGCCTAGACAAAGGTCAGACAAGAGATTTCTAGACTTACATAAGAATTCTGATCATGGCTCCTCCCTAATTCTCTTCATAGTAAAGGTGAGGAAGAGGAGAAGTACTTTCAGACTTGAAAGATTCTAGTACTATAATACAATGGTTTGGTCTTGTCTCAAAGGAATAACAGTATAACAGAGTTTGAAGTGACCTTGGGGGTCTTCTGATCCAATTACCAGTTCAATTACCTCCTTCAAGAAGGAGAGCCTATACCGTTCCAGACAAAGAACTGTCCACTCTCTTTTTAAAAGCCTCCAGTGATGAAGCACCCACAACTTCTGAAGGCAAGCCATTCCACTGGTTAATTGTTTTCACTCTTAGGAAATTTCTTCTTAGTTCTAGATTGCTTCTCTCCTTTATTAGTTTACAACCATTGCTTCTTATTTTTCCTTCTGATGCTTTGGAAAATAGGTTAATTATCCTCTTCTTTGTGGATCCCCTCAAATATTGGAACACTTTTATCATGTCACTCCTAGTTCTTTATAGTAAACTAGACATACCCAGTTCCTACAACCATTCTTCATACGTTTTAGCCCCCTAATCATCTTTGTTGTTCTTCTCTACACTTTTTCAGAATCTCAGAATCTTTTTTATATAGTGGTGATCAAACCTGGATGCAGTATACTAAGGCATATAAAGCAGTACTAACACTTCACGTGATCTTGATTCTACCCCTCTGTTAATGCAGCCTAGGTTTGCATTGGCTTTTTTGATGGCTGAAGCACATTGATGGCTCATATTTAAATGATTGTCCACTAGGACTCCAAGATCCCTCTTGCAGTTAGTTATTGAGCCATATTTCAGCTAATCTGTATCTGTACATTTGGTTTTTCTTGCCTAACTGTGAAACCTTATTTTTCTCTACATTGAATTTCATTTTGTTATATAGGGTCCAGTGTTCAAGTCTGTTGAAAACACTCTGAATTTGATGACTCCATGGAACATCCTTGGAATGACTATAGCTTATTGTTGGGGACAGGAATATAATAATAATAATAATAATAATAATAATAATAATAATAATAATAATAATAATAATAATAATAATAATCCCCCAGTGAGGCACTACCTTGACGTGGTTGTGGGGCTTGTGTACTCTGAGGACGATGAGAGCTATGCCAGAGGTTCAACCATACTGGACAGGTCTCATCAGAGGAGTCAGACAAAGAGTGTCTCTCCCATAAAAATATGGTGAGACGTAAATTGCAGAATGCCATACCGGCTCGGACGTCACCCGGGTTAACAAGGTCCACACTAGATATTGGAGTTCCTGGCTATCTGGTGAAAAATGGGTTACAGGACTCAGGACTGTTGGCTGAGCAACCAGGGCCAGCAGCTGCAGAACTACTGGAAGAAAAGGTGTTTACCCGTCGCAGATACACAGTGATGGAAAACAAAGAAATAATGATCTGTTACTACAGATCAAGTCCAACAAGAAGAGGATATCTAAAACGAATGCACCAGTTCTGGAAAGAACAAGCATCCAGAATCAGAAATAACAGAACAGAGACTAGAAGATCAACGCCGATTTATAACACGAAATAAAGTATTCACAGAAACAGAATTGGACGAACTGCAAAGGTTTACCCAGGGCAAAGAAATCAAAGCCTTACAAGAAGTAATTCAGAATGTAGAGGCAAACCAGGGGGAGTTGGCAGTGAAAGAATCCAGTAGAGATATACAACTGTTCTCATTTGGAAAACCAGGCACCTCTAACCCTCAGGAAGAACAAAACCTCTAACTAAAGAAATAAAAGAATTGAAACAAAGAATAACTGAGCATCTAGAACAGCACAAAAACAACAGAATAAGGCTGCCTGCATTGAAGCTTGTTCCAAAGGAAACAGCTAGCACAAGCATTAAAGAATGAAAATATTGCAATATCAAGTATAAGCACCAATCATGGCACATGAAACAAACCAATTAATGTACAGCACAGCTGCAGTTATAACAGAATACCTGGGGTGCAAAATCAACAAAGAAGAAAAACAAACAAACAGTGCACCAGAAAAATGGAAGGTTAGACTAGAAAATAAGATCAGCAAGTTAAGATCACATGCAAGCAAGCTAGAACAGATGAAAGAAAAGAAGCTGAAGAACAAGAAGACCAAAGAATACCTAATCAAGAAATACCACTTAGAAACAAGGAAGATCAAGGAAGCACTGGAAATAATAAAGCAACAAATAACAGCTATAGCCAGGAAAATCAGTAGATATGAAGCTCGAATTGCAAACTATAGGCAGAACCTCCAATTTCAATCCAATCAGAAACGTTTCTACCAATCCATCAATGGAGAAACTGCAAGGAATCAGTCAGTACCTGACAAGGAAGAAACAGTGCAGTTCTGGAAGCAGATATGGGATAACCCAAAGAAATACAACAAGGATGCGGCTTGGTTAAAAGAGGTGGATGCAAATAAAACAGAAGTTGAAATGAAAGAACTAGTAATAACAACAAAAATGGTAGAAAAAAGAGCAAAGAAAATCAAAAATTGGTCAGCACCAGGTGAAGATGAACTGCATGGGTTTTGGTTGAAACATCTAACTGTTATACACCCACTCATTGCCAAACAGTTCAACAATATACTACAAGGAGGAGAAATTGAAAAGTGGCTAACAACTGGGAAAACCTACCTAATAATGAAAAATCCAGCAAAAGGGGCAACACCAGGTAACTACAGGCCAATTACCTGCTTACCAACAACTTTCAAATTACTAACTGGTGTAGTAGCTGATGCAGTGCAACAGCATCTAGTTGAAAACAATCTCTTTCCACCTGAGCAGAAAGGAAACCGCCCCAACAGCAGAGGAACAAAAGATCAACTCCTAATAGACAAAATGATCTTGGAAAACTGCAAGAGAAGGAAGACCAACCTGAATGTGGCATGGATTGACTACAAAAAGGCATTTGACTCTCTGCCACATGATTGGATAATAAAGTGCCTAGAAATAACAGGAGTCAGTAGAAACATCAGAAAATTTGTGCAAAGATCGATGGCACAATGGAAGACACAGTTGCAGATCAATGGTGAGAGGCTGGGAGAGGTTAATATCAAGAGAGGAATATTTCAAGGAGATTCATTATCACCATTACTATTTGTTATTGCACTGTTTCCTCTGTCAACAATACTGAATAACTCAGGACATGGCTATCAAACATCAAAAACATCTGCCAGACTATCCCACCTCCTTTACATGGATGATCTGAAGCTGTATGGAAAAACATCATCTGAAATAGAATCGCTGCTCAACACTGTCCGTATATATAGCCAAGATATTGTAATGGAGTTTGGCTTGGACAAATGTGCCACACTTACTATCAAACAAGGAAAAATAGTGAAAACTGAAGGAATCAAGATGCCCCACGAAAATAACATTAAGAGTCTGGATGAGGAAGAGTACTACAAATACTTGGGTATCCTTCAAGCTGACAACATCAAGCACACTGAAGTCAAGAAAAAGATTAGAGGTGAATACATCAAGAGAGTGAAGAAGATCTTAAAATCCAAACTCAATGGAGGAAATACCATAAAGGCAATCAACACCTGGGCAATCCCAGTCATTAGGTACACAGCTGGAATAGTGGACTGGACTCAAGCAGAACTAAAAGCAATGGATAGGCAGACCAGAAAAATAATGACAATGAATCATGCCCTTCATCCACGCAGTGACATTGATAGACTTTATCTACCAAGGCAAATAGGTGGGCGTGGAATGCTACAAGTACATCAGATGGTTGAAGAAGAAAAAATGGCTTTGGAAGAATATCTGAAGAACAATGATGAAGATGCACTGAAATTAGTATATCAGGAAGGCTTACTGACTACTGGAGAGACCAAACTGGCCTACAAGAAAGACCAAATGAAGAACAGAATAGAGGCATGGGAAGACAAAGCACTACATGGCCAATACATGAAAAAAATAGCTGGGAAAGCAGATAATAATAAAACCTGGCAATGGCTAAGAGCAGGAAAATTGAAGAAAGAGACCGAGGGACTAATTCTGGCTGCACAAGACCAAGCCTTAAGGACAAATGCATACAAAGTCAAAATTGAGAAGACAGCAACAGACAGTAAGTGCCGCCTATGCAAAGAAGCTGAAGAAACAGTGGACCACTTGGTAAGCTGTTGCAAGAAGATTGCACAGACTGATTACAAGCAGCGCATGACAAAGTAGCAACAATGGTGCATTGGAAGATCTGCAAAAAATATCATTTGCCTGTAAGCAAAAACTGGTGGGATCATAAAATAGAGAAAGTCATAGAAAATGATAAAATTAAACTGCTCTGGGACTTCAGAATTCAAACAGACAAGCACCTGCAACATAACACCCCAGACTTAACAATTGTCGATAAGAAAGACAAAAAAGTCTGGATAGTGGACGTGGCAGTGCCTGGAGATAGCAGAATAGAAGAGAAAGAACTGGAGAAGATAACAAAATACAAAGACCTACAAATAGAAATAGAAAGACTGTGGCAAAAGCAAGCAAGGGTAGTACCAATAGTCATAGGCTCCTTGGGTGCAATCCCAAAACAACTGGAGCACCACTTGAACACCATTGGCATTGACAAATTTGCTATTAGTCAATTGCAAAAGGCGGCCTTATTAGGAACTGCTTCCATCCTGCGACGATATCTGTAATACCATCAAACATCCACATCTGCCTATCCCAGGTCCTGGGTAAGGACTCGATAGGTAGACAAAATACCAAATCCAGTCTGAACATCTGGCTGACTGTGCGTGATTGAGATTAATAATAACAATAATAATAATAATAATAATAATAATAAAGTTGGAAGGGACCTTGGAGGTCATCTAGTCCAACCCTCTGCTCAGGCAGGAAACCCTATACCATTTCGGACCAATGGCTATCCAGTTTCTTCTTAAAAACCTCCACATTCACTTCTCGAGGCAGGTTGTTCCACTGGTTAATTGTTCTAACTGTCAGGAAGTTTCTCCTTAGTTCTAGGTTGCTTCTTTCTTTGGTTAGTTTCCACCCATTGCTTCTTGTCCTGCCTTCAGGCGCTTTGGAAAATAGCTTGACTCCCTCTTCTTTGTGGCAGCCCCTGAGATATTGGAACACAGCTATTATGTCCCCCCTCGTCCTTCTCTTCGTTAAACTAGACATACCCAATTCCAGCAACCATTCCTTATATGTTTTAGCCTCCAGTCCCCTAATCATCTTTGTTGCTCTTCTCTGTACTCTTTCTAGAGTCTCAACATCTGTTTTACATTGTGGTGACCAAAACTGGATGCAGTATTCCAAGTGTGGCCTTACCAAGGCATTGTAAAGTGGTATTAATACTTCACGTGATCTTGATTCTATCCCTCTGTTAATGCAGCCTGCATTGTGTTGGCTTTTTTGGCAACTGCAGCACACTGCTGGCTCATATTTAAATGATTGTCCACTAGGATTCAGAGATCCCTCTCACAGTTACTACTATTGAGCAAGGTGCCACCTATGCTGTACTTGTGCATTTGGTTTTTCTTGCCTAAATGTAGGACCTTGCTTTTTTCACCATTGAATTTCATTTTGTTAGATAGCGCCCAGTGTTCAAGTCTGTCCAGATCCTCCTGTATCTTAAGCCTGTCTTCTGGAGTGTTGGCTATTCCTGCCAGCTTGGTGTTGTCTGTAAATTTGATGAGTTCCCCATCTATCCCTTCATCCAAATCATTGATGAAGATGTTGAAGAGCACTGGGCCCAGAACAGAGCCCGGGGCACCCCACTACACACTTCCCTTCATGTAGATGTGGTTCCATTGAGGACCACATGCTGAGTATGGCCGGTCAGCCAGCTACAGATCCATCTGGTGGTGATGCTGTCTAACCCGTATTTTTCTATCTTTTCAAGTAGTAGGTTGTGGTCTACTTTGTCAAAAATAGATGGAATAAGTACAAATCCAGGTTATTTTCAAAAACACCTTTGTGGTTCTTGGCACAAGAAACATTTTAAAGGCAAGGAAAATAGGCAAATACAAATGGTTAACTTATTGTGAGATACTAGAATTTTGTCACAAGAAATACAAAATAAAATCAAGAGAAGAACGTGGCAGAGAAACATATTTGCCAATGTATGATAATTTATAAATGAAAAAATGAGAAAATATATGATTGAAAGGATTGAAATTTACACTATGTTATAATCTTAAAGATATTTTTTTTAAAAAAAAAAATGATGTACTAATATATATCTATACTGCACAGACTCATCCCAAACAGCAAGATGAGTGGTATAAATTTAATAATAAATAAAAAGTCACAAGAGAAACTGCGAGGATGTATAAAATCATTTCAAGTACACATTGGAAATTTAAACAACAAGAAAGGACATGTTATCATGCTTGGTGGATATGTAAAAAAGCTAGAAAATTTGGAAAGAATGGAGCTCCAAAATAAAATTTTGATGATTGATCTGGAGTCTGCTCAATGGAAGTACAAAAAATTTGGGTTTTATTGTATGTAGATACATACATATATATATGGTATAGCCATTGTGCTATACCTTTTCAAGTTAAGTACTTATGCAGAGCACAGAAAGGAGCAAGAAATAGTAATCCAGATAAATTAAAGGCATAACATTCAAGAAAATAAATCTGTATCTGATGAAAAGAAGTAGAAGATTGTGGATTATTTTTGTTATTTTTAATTAGATATTTATTATTTAATCTTATTTCTGTTAGTTTATATATATAGAACTAAGATGTCAGCCTTGAAAATCCTGATTAAAATTTTTAGAAGAAAAAGAAATGTTAAATTATTCCTTGTTTTTATTCCTCTTTAACATAGGAAGATCCCTAAAGTAAATCCCACTATTGCCAAACCCACACTGAGTCCACTTAGACCAGTGGTGACGAACCTATGGCACAGGTGCCAGAGGCGGCACTCAGAGCCTTCTCTGTGGGCACGCGCACCATCGCCCCAGTCCTAGGCCTTCAGCTGGGTTTTATAAAACCTTTTCGCTTTAGGCCTCCACCACCATGTGCAAAAAAAAAAAAAAAAGGTTCAGTCAATTTCAACTTCTTGCGGGGGAAAAAAAAAGATCTTGCAAAGCTGGAATTGATTGATTGAATTTTTTAGTCCCATCCAGTCTGCCGTTACCACTGCAGCTACACCCACCCAATGGGCCATGTCCACCCAATTGGCCACACACAGACAATGGGCCACACCCACCCGGCACTCGACAATGCATAAGTGGGTTTTGGGTTGCAGTTTGGGCACTCAGTCTCTAAAAGATTCGCCATCACTGACTTAGACTAACACCTTTGTAAGTATGCAGATAAGGTTAATACTTCGTATTGATTAAGGAAAATATTTGAAGCTCATGGTTGGAAGAAAACAACCAAGCTCAGAGAACATAAAAAACCCTTCATTACTACATCATATTAAGACATACAGCAGCCTGGTTTGCTTGACAGCAATTTGTGTATTTATGGCTATATATTTTGGATAAACATAGCCAACCTCTGTTACTCAGCCAACCATAATCAAATAAACATGTTTATTGCTGTGATATTGCACATTTTTGCAGAGTTGTTACTTATGGCATTAATGCCAATATGAAGACGTGAGGGTACATGGACAGCAGAATGTCCTGTATTACTTTAGTTTCCAGGCAGTCATGTCAATAGAATTGGTGAAGGCATACACAAACTCCTGAAAATCAAGAAGATTTTTAAGCAAGTCTCTTTCTTGCTGTGATGGTTGATTCAAGTACAGTACTATATTTATCTGAAAGAAAAACTAGATTTTTTTTCCAAACATTAACCTTTAAATTGAGAAGATTATGTCTCATTTGTAGAGAACAGTTTAGAGATATGATTTAATTTTACAAGCAATAGTGTGTTTTAACTGACTCCAGTTTACAGCTATTTAATTCTTTTAAATTATCAAATTTTTGAATTATTTGTTTTCATACAAACAGTATTTGCCCTGTTAACATTTCCAATCATTAGCAAGGTAATATAAACTTTTATTTCCATTTTCTTGACAGAGAGATCTCTCAAAATGATGACCTGGAAACTATAGAATCAGATGTTTTCTCACACCTGCCCAAGCTTTATGAAATGTAAGTAATAAATGGAATTAAAAGTAGAAAATCTCATAAAAATGTGATGAACTAATTGATGAAATAATATAAATGTTATTTATATTTATCAAAAAAAAGAGGACAACAGTCTATTTCTATCCCACTATTGGTGACTATCATGGTCTTGGAAGCATGGTACCATGACTATCTTTCCCTTGGAGCCTGAAAAAATGTACCAATATTTTTATTAAAAAATAGAAATTAGCCCTTGGCTGCCATTTCTTCACTTCTAGACTCAGTAAAATCACTATAAAGTGTCACTCACCAAACATTCCTGTGGAGGGTATTATGAAGATGTAGTATCATCACTGAAAAGGCTGCCTCTTTTTTCCTGCTTGCCTGATATTGAAAATGGTGGCACTTTGGAGAAGCTTCAAATAATAATCTAAGATAATAAACAGTTTCAAAAGGAAAATATTGAAGCCCTGATTTACTCAATGAGTTGTAAGGAATGATACATTTGGAGTAAAGGAAGGAATTACCAGATTGATCATAATCCTTGAACAGGTAAGTTTTCAAGATAAGCTCTGTCTGAAATCAAATTCATAAAGTCAATTTATGATTAACTTGTCGTGATAAATTGACATTATGAATTTGATCATTGATAATTCATACTATCACAGTATCTCTCTATTGATCTGTTCTTATCAAAAGACTAACTTACCATGTGATAAGTTAGTCTTTCGGTAAGAACAGATCAATAGAGAGATACTGTGATAGTAAGCATCTAACAATTGATTCACAATAAGCTTGTATGTGGGGCTACAGTTATCATATGTAGATGTATACATTGATTACACTGACATCAGAAAAGTAAGGTTTGGGTAATGGTCCTCAAGAGATGGTGGTGCCTTTCTATAAACATATAACTTGATATCAAAGTTATAGTGAAATTTTATATTTGATAAGTTACATACAACTTAATAGATAAATACTGATTACCCACTCTATTTACTATCAAAGAGCAAGATTTAAGTCTTTACAATACATATTCCCATGAACATATTTCTTTTTTCCCTACAGAAGGATTGAGAAAGCAAACAATCTTGTGTATATTGATAGAAATGCATTCCAGAAACTTCCCAGTCTCAGATATTTGTAAGTTTGTGATTTATGTAACTGTTTCAAATCAAGTTATTTTTACATACAGTATTCTTTTTATTTTGTTTTGTCTACACAATAACCATCCAGTCAATTTCTTTCATGTAATTAATGCAACTGGTCCTGTGGTGAAAACAATTCATATTCCCAGTTCAAAAATGAAAGTTTTGATGATGGCAACTCTATTTTATTTCAGGTTCTTGCTTATGCATTTATTGCTATGTTTTTTAGTGTTTGTAGAATGTAACTGTGGGAATAAAATGGAATTGTTCCTTGATAAGTGTGGCAGTTTCTTCTTTCTCCCATTTCCATAAATGAAACATGTTATGAGCTTCAAAAGCCTTCTGAGAAAAAGTATATAATAAACTACGTATGTAATTCTAAGAACTGCAAGTTACTATCAGAAATATATCTCTAATTCTGTTATGTTTAAGGAGCAGCGGGCAATTCTGCTCTTCCCTTTGCTGCCATAATAATCCACATAATGATCCAGAAGAGCATTCTGGTTCTAAGAGGGTTTGTTTCTAAATGTAATCCATTGACTTAATTGAAGCCAAAGTACTCTTCTGTTTGGATAGATATTTGCAGTGAAGGGATATTCAACAGGAAAAAGTCTACTAGCTCTTCCCTTTACTGTGTTCTTACCACTCTGTGGATACAGTCAGATATTGGAATAGGAATTAGCACTTTCCATGTGCATCAAAAATTCATTCATGCAGCACTGCCTACAACAGATGCCCTTTTTTTCCCAAGTAGCTCATATATTCTTTGAATATATGTATATTGTACTAAACTTGGAAACAGGCAAATATTAATGATAGAAAACAAAGACTTCACATCCTTATGGTTGAAGAAACAAGCTTAAAGATGTAATAGCCTTTTTTGTTGTTACTGTTGCACTTTTCATGACCAAAAGCCTTTTTTTTTTTGAACCCCTGCCTTAATTTGTGATGGAGATACAAGAAGTTAGGCTCAGTTTGGTTTAGGGAATTGTGACACATTCAGTACTATGCTGCCATTTCTTATTTGAATTCTTAAAAACTATGGTCTTTACCTGAGGCAAATTCAGCAATTTGTAATGTGTTTCTTTTTTAATTATTTTTGGCACTGCAATGTATTCACAAATGCCATGCCAGACCAGTTTTTTCCCAGCTTTATTTCACACTGATCAGTTGATGAGATATAATGGAAAGGCAAAAGAATCTCAGTGCTTCATCACAGCATTACACACTCCACTGAGAAAACTTGAGTGGCTTTTTAAAAACTTAATGAATAAAGAAAAGGGACAGAGCTGCAGATACCAATGTAAATTTATTTTTCCATTTCTTTCAGGCACCACATTATTTAGACTTTTCATGTTATGAGGAAAGGTGCCAAGAAAACAGGATTATTTGCTTATTGCTTCCTGCAGTCATACAATAACTTTCTTCTAAAGGTTGCAGTACAAATAGTCCTTGACTTACGACTACAATTGGGATTGGAATTTTGGTTGCTATGTGATGTGGTCATTAAGCTGGACCTGATTTTATGGACATTTTCACTGCAGTTATTAAGCAAATTGCATAGTCATTAAGCGACTTATGTAGTCATTAAGCAAATCCAGCTTCCCCAGCTGACTTTGCTTTGGCCACAAAAGTTGTAATACCATGTTTCCCCAAAAATAAGACCGGTCTTATATTAATTTTTGCTCCAAAAGACACATTAGGGCTTATTTTCTGGTTAGGTCTTATTTTTAGGGAAATGTGGTATTAAATGTATCCGATTGGCTGACAATCTTAACTGGGGCTTATTTTTAGGGTGGGGCTTATATTATGAGTATCCTGAAAAATCATGCTAGACCTTCTTCTGGCTGGGTCTTATTTTCAGGGAAACATATTCTATCTACTTGATACTGATAAATCATAACCAGCTCCATATACAAGTAAATCCTCAACTTACAACAGTTCATTTAGTGATGGTTCAAAGTTACAACAGCACTGAAAAAAGTGACTTATATTTATTAGACTTGGTTGGTTTGTAACTAAAGCAGCATATAAGTTTGAACAAGCAAGCAAGCAAATAAATAAATACAGTCTATGTTAAGTCATGTTAAGTCTATGTTAAGTCACTCCATGGTCACATGATTAAAATTCAAACACTTGGCAACTGGCTCATATTTAAGATGGTTACAGTGTCTCAGGGTCAAGTGATCACCTTTTGTGATCTTCTGACAAGCAAAGTCAATGGGAAAGCCAGATTCACTTAACAACTGTGTTACTGAATTAATAACTACACTGATTCACTTAACAACTGGGACAAGAAAGGTCATAAACTGGGGCAAAATTCACTTAGCAACTGACTCACTTAGCAACACAAATGTTGGGTTCATTTGTGGTTGTAAGTTGAGGACTACCTGTACTGAGTCATACACAATTAGGAAACTAGGCTTACCCTGCCATATGGCATGATTTCTGGGCGAATAATATTATTGACATCACTCATTTAGAAGAAAAGGCCCGCACTATTATATACACCTCTGAACTACAGGAGTAACTTCTGAGTAAACATAGACAGAATTTAGCTTCATATCACATTTTATTTCTATTAATATATATTCCTTAATTGGAAAAAAGAAATTGCAATTATTTCATGTCCCTCTTCCACATGTTAATTTTTAAACTCTCTACTTAACTTTGAAATCATAATCAGGCATCCATAAAGATTAATAACGTATTTCAAACTAAAATGCTGGTTAATAACTACTTTATGCAATAACAAAAAGAATGAATATGATTAGGGTCCAATTACATTTGTTAAGGGCTTTCATTCATTGTTTCTCCATCCCTCCCGCTTTTTTTAAGGAAAGTGTGCCCTTGACTTGCTTCCAAAGATTTGTCAAACAGAGCATAAAATTGTTAATTGCTTCTTTCCAGCACAGGCCAAATGGACAATCTGTTTCCAAATGGTAGCTTGTTGCCCTTTTCAATACTGTAGATATAAACTTCATTAAAAGGAAAGAGTAAGGGGAACTATTGTCTGCTAATGTTTTGGCTTTTTAGATCACACTGTTGGGCTCTTTTGTTTCCAGAGTTGCTGTTCATTTATAATCTGGATTCTAGAATGTTCTGCCATTTCAAGAGATGGGAAAGAAATCCATCATAAATTCCTTTTTCAAGTTCAATGGCAGGAGATACCAACAGATGAAAACACAATGTGCTGAGTTGGCTAGATTAGATCTGAATGTTTCTTTTATTGGAATGAACATTTGGGAAAGCTGCATGAAGAAAAGCATACCTTGGATAGCTTAAAAGTATATGTACAAAAAAGTATACATTGTGGAAAGTGGGATATAAATTTATGCTTATTAGGAAAAGGTTAAGAAAATGTATACAACAATTACAACAAATACAATTCAGGAGATGATTTAAAAATATTTGCAGGAAATATTTTTACAGAGCAGTACTTGAAAACATCATATTGGACATAGACTGTATTTATTTATTTGCTTGCTTGCTTGCTTGCTTGCTTGCTTGCTTGCTTGCTTGCTTGCTTGCTTGTTCAGGCTTATATGCTGCTTTAGTTACAAACCAACCAACTCTAATGACTATAATCCCATCCACACATCTTTACTCTTAACAGATTTAAACAAATTTGAACCTATATATAGTTCAAATTTGAAAGGGAATGGGATTTCTCTGGCACTGAAATTCATTTTGGGTTTAGTTTATAATTGTACATCCTTAGGGGTTGAAGAACTGGCAAGGTCCTAGCACCAGGGGAGAAGCTTTGGCAGTGGTTCAAGCCTGACAACTCATGCTGCAGTAAGCGTGTTCCCTTTTGCTCCACTTCAGATTCAAAAACATCCCCTTGCTGCAACATGACCATATATCACAGTGTTGTACAAACATACAGTTTCATCTCTGAAACATGTAAGATAGAGAACCATAATCCTGGAGAAAATCTATCTATGTACAGTAATTGCTAAGAATTTTATTTTGAATTGTTTACTTTACAAATAAATGTAATTGCTTGCATAAAACAGTATTCAGTCCACAGACCTAGTATGGGAAATAGGGAGAGCTGCTCTATTCTCTCAGAAAAAAAAATGCCCTATGTCCACTAATCTGAAAAACCTAAGAGAAACACAAGCAACTTCTCCATTGGATAGCCATTCTCAGGAAGTCACTCAGCCAAGCCACATTCTGGCATACTGAGTAAGACAAGATTTGCCACTTCTCCTTTGCTCCTTGCAAAGAGCAAAATGTCATCAGTATTCACAGGCTCTTGGCTGTAGTGCTTAAAAGCCTTCCTTTGCATGCTGTTTTGTTCTCAAGAAAATGTTGTGAAGATATGAAATAAGTCAGATAATAAACCGTTATTAGATGGAAACAGTGCAGAACATTATGATACTGATTTGAAGGCTGACTTTGGAATGGAACTAGTTGTCCCTGATGTTGGATATGTGACTTACTCCACAAACGTATTAGTTCTTCTGCAGTAATTCTTTGTTGCTTCTTTTCATATTTCAGAATCCCTTCAGAATCCTCACAAGTGTGAGGACAAAACTTGCTTTTTCCCTTTCAGTGTCACATACTGTAACTGAGAACTATGCAGCATATCTGAACAAAGTTGTTTAGTGGAGTCAGAAATAATGTCAGTGACAAGATCACAAGATCACCCTGGGACAGCTTTCTCCAGTCTAGCACTCTCTGGTTCTGTGGAATTATAAATCCCATTATTTTTAATCATTTTTGCTTTCCTGCAAATATATTGGATTAACAGTGAACATTCTGGCTTGCAGTGATACAACTGGAGGGCACCCATGTTGAGAAGGCATTTCTCATGAATCTCTCCTTCCTCCCATAAATAATTATGACTATATATTTTTTTTCTCTTCTTTTAGGTTAATATCGAACACTGCCATCCGATTTTTGCCTGTTGTTAACCAAGTATACGCTTTGCAGAAAGTTGTGTTGTAAGTTTTTCCTGGATTTTTTTGCAGTTTGTATGTTCCTGCATGTGTGTTGTAAGAGAAAGAGAGAGTCATGGGGGGGGGGAAGCAAAGGAAAGAGAAATAGGAGATATAAATTAAGATGGATTCCATTCAGATTACAGTTAGGTCTTACAACTCTTCAACAGAGTAAAATCTCAGATTTTAAACTTGCAATGCGAACATGAAAATATAAATTGATACTGGATAATACATATTTTATTTCTGGAAACTCTACAAAAGTTTCAAAGTGAATATAGCTTCAAAATTAAACAATAGATCAAATTAAAATTATTTCTAGTAAGATACATTTATCAACATCATGTGAACATACTTCCATTTATGCAGAGACTCTTCCTCTCCATCTCTTTCACATGTACCTATATGCCCTTCCCCAGATCTACTTCAAAGAGCCCTTAGCCTTTCTCCAGAGCAAGCATAGGGGCAAGAGAAGAAGCTGCAGAGGGAAGGAGTAATTCATTCTCCTAATATCTGTAGCAGCAAATGCACACCCCTGGAATTCATTCATAAAATAATTCTGAAGACAATAAAGCCATTTTGCACATGGAAACCACATGCCATTGGCATCTATACAAGAATAGTTTCCCAGAAAAAAATAGGATTTACCTTCAAACTTCTCTCTTTCTAAAATCAGATTTTGACCTTTCCTTGTTAATTTCAAATTCTGTCCTCCTGATAGTGATCACAGCAGAGAGAGAATTATGTGTGGTGATCATTGGTTGGAGATTCAGCCACCATGAAAAAGAACTTTAGTAAAATACCAGAATTTGATCATCAATAAAGCAGTATTAGTTGTTATATAAAGTACTTATTATATACTTTATATATTATATATTTTGATATGATTGTAATTATGTAATTATGTTCTCACTTCATTTTTATTTTGGTACTTACTACTATAAAATCTTAAAGGATCTGCGTTGTATTTCAACAATACAGTATGAAAATCCATGTTTGTATCCCTTTCCTTAACTTTCCTTTTAATCTCAGAGATATTCAAGACAATATAAATATTCGCAAAATTGAAAGAAATTCTTTTCTCGGCCTAAGTTCTGATCGTGTTGATATGTAAGTTACATCTGATTTTATACATATACATGTTATTTATTCTTGCCCATCTATTTGTAAGTAGATCTTTTGTTATCTGAGAAGTTTTAAAATTAAGATTTATGAACTGCTATTCAGTTGTATGATACCTAAAATAGTGCCATCTTGGGGGGGGGAAGGAAACAATTACATGCAATTTATCTTGGCAAATAAGGGCAGATTGGCATTAAAAATCACCTTTGCTTCCATCGTTACTGATTTATCCAATTCAATCACTTTTCTCATGGCATTTCCAGTGTCTGCTTACAGCATGTCCTATATAGTCCTTCCTTTTTCACGTCCTCATTTTCTCAAGTTTATACTGCTTAACCTACATTTTTTTAAAAAATGCAGATGCTACAGTAGGCTTTGAATTTACTACAGCTTTCCAACTGATTAAATTTCATGGATGTGAAAATGGGCTTCAGTGCTGACAGGGCTTTACTCCTTTTGCATTCAATGCTCCCCCCAGCTCTCTTTCTCAACATGAAGCACATTTAAAAATTAATGATGCTCCCATTCCTTCCCCCTTTCACATGCCAAGGCACTCTCATATCATTCAAGTGCCACTCAAAGTCAGCAGGATGGCTTCTTATTTCCTGTCAGCTCCTGACATTCCCTTCCTTCATTAAACGATGGGGAGAGCAGCTGATTATTTGATACACTTACGCATAATGTTAATATATCATCACTGGCTACTTCACAGGACACTGTCATGCTGCCTGCTTGGAACCTTTTGCATTGTGTCGTTTACTAAATCAGCATGCAGCCTTGACACTTCTCATCTCTTGTCTGTTGGGCATAACTGAATATATGTAGGGCAAAGCAGATGCCTGTTTTCTCTCGCTATCATTGTGAGAATAACCAACATTTGCTTGTGCCACTTCCAGAAGCTTCATTCAGTGATGCTTTCTGACCAAATACTGTAGAGTTAAGTAGAGTTGGTTTGTGCACTTCTCTGTCCCTCTTTTCCAACATGTTACATGTTCCTATCTCTGTTTTATACCCACTTGCATAAAACAGTGGGTGGGGGAGGATTCTTTATGACTGTTCTCTAAGCTGCTAAAATAATGAATTCTTCTGATTTGGTCATGATGACCTTCTGCAAGATCCTGTTCAACTCTGTACTATTGAACTCTAAGGTTGTAGTAAGGTATTGCTGTGAGCAATGCTTCTTAAAACCAGGCAAAAGGCAGCTGATTGCAGGCAAAATTCAAGTGTGTGGTCTAATAAGATACACATGATGAAAAGAAGGAAGATTAAGAAAGGCCCATGTGTGTAGTAAGAAGTTAATTTGCATTGCAACTGGTTCTAAAAACAAGCCTTAACAATTTACCTAGATCACTGCAAGAAATCCTATGACACCGTAGGTTTCTGGAAAACTTGTAAAAGGCACAAATCAAGTGCTAATGCTGGAGCTCAGCTTCTATCTTATTTGATTCCTTCATGTATTTATTCATTTTATATACTGTCTTTCTATTCTTTGAACACTCACTAGATTTAACAATATAGAAAGACAAGATGGAAATAAAGTAATCATAAGGCAATTAAAACAGCAAGTACTAAAATTATTTATATTATATGGGCTAGGCTAAAGAGATATATTTTCATTGCTCTTTTAAGGGTGAAAAATGTGCTTCAAATGGAATTCCTGAATTCCATCACAAGCAACACCCCAGGCAAAGGTCTTCTCCCACACGCTCACAATATCTTCCTGGGCACCATCCAGCTCTCCTGCCCTACTTAAATATTTTTAAAGTTATTTTAATTAAACAAAATTAAATATATTCCATAAACAGTCTTAGAAAATAAAAATAATGAATGGCTGCACCTGAGCGTCAGCAGGACCGCCTATTCAGGAAAAGAAAAAAAAACAAAAATCTAAGTGAAACATAAAGCAATAAAGAGCAATTCTGGCAACTAGAGGGAATGGTTCACCTTACTTTAGAACCTCCTCATTGAAGGTCTCTGTTGTTGTTGTTGTTAATTGTGAAGTCATGTCTGACCCATTGTGACCCCATGGACAATGTTCCTCCAGGTCTTCCTTTGAAGGTCTCTAGCAACCATCAATATAATCTCAAAATTTCATACTTTCCTACCAACATTAGAAAGGCAGTATAGTGCAATCTAAAGCCATGTTCATAGTTTTAGCTATCATAGTGCAGACTAAATGAGCATTCTGTATTCCTTCATCCATATTATTTATAAAGATGTTAAGCAAGAAGGCCCAGGAGAAAAACATGCAGCAGATCCTCTTTCCCTGATCTCTAACTTAATGAAGAGCTGCTAGTGAGCATTATTCTAACCTCAAGAGAGCTTCCTGTCAGAAAGTAATTATCTGTTGGATGACTTCTCAATCTGAATTTTCCCTCAAAAACAGGAATTTGTTGTTTGGAGATTCACTTTATGATCAGGTCTTCTCACCACTACTACAAGAGCTTATGTCAGGGTACCTGACAGTGAAGCTCTTTTTCTCTGGTTTGTCATCTCCAAAGGCATTATGGAAAGTTTTTTGGTAAACTGTGATAGGTTCTGACATGTATTGAAGATGTGACACCAAAGGGCGCATGCCTTTCACTGTCAAAAGGGTAATCTCCCCTACTAAGAACATAATTGATTTCCACATCAACCTTCACACTCCCTCTCGGACCTTAGATAAGTGTATCACTTGAATAGGCAGGTTTCGCTCTGGATTAGAGACCAGGTGTGAAGGATTTCTGACAGTTTAATTAAATGATACATTGTTAACCCATCACTCAGGCCTGCCACTTTGGGTTAAGAGTGAATGAGTCTTGCCAAGTCACAATAAGAGCAGAGATGAAAGCAAATTATGCTGGAGGAATGATAAATATAGCTGACTGTAGATTGGGTCTAAGCAAGAAGCAAAGAGAGGGAAAGGCATATTAACTTCACTATATACTGAGGAACAAATTTTCAGCAGGCTCTGAGATTCCATTGGTGGACTCCTCAGGTTTTACTATCATTTTGCTAGCACATTCCACATCTAATGAAATAGTATATCCTAATATATTAAATGCTTGCATGGAGGAATGGTTACAGAAGGAGGAATGAGATTATAACATGCTAAATTCAGATGATCAAGAGGTAGCTTGAATAGCAAGGGCTGAGAAGATGGCTCACTAAACTAGTTTAGTTTAATTATCTTTATATGCCATTATTGTGGATGATGTAACTGAAATATAAAGAGAACATACCCTTATTCCAATATGTTTACAGCTAAAATTTGCCCCAGGAAAGGGAGAGGAAAGCAGGGGTAAACTGGTGAACAATGCATGCCCATTCATGCCCATGCATACAATAATGCCATCTTTATATTCTACTATAAGGAAGCGTGAATAGGTATAAATAAATTATTTAAACATACATTCTGCCTCCATTTATCCCTGTTTCCATTTCTTGCTCCCATCTCTATGACAATGTGAGGACAAATCTGGCAAGCAACTAATCTTTTTGTATTATGCATCACATGGTTAGTGGATGGTAATGACTGTGCTAAACAGAACACAGACATTTGACATTATGAAAAATGGTAAAATTTGGAAAATTTGGAAAATTCTTACTGATGAATTGCAAGTTAATAATGTTACTTGCCAAATTAATAAAATAATTTACATTCAGAAAAACCAAAAAAATCCAATAATACAAACAGAAAAAATTAACTTAAAACGTAACTTGATGTAGGAATAAATAGCAAATAGTTAAGAATCTCATATTTTGCAAAAGACAGAGGAATCAATCCTACATCCTTTCAACCATAGCATGGAGACATCCCACAAAAAGTTTTTAAAGGATACATTCTCATGATGTTGCTTTTATCTCATCTCTAACTTGCCACATAGGCAGCCTAAAGTCACATTGAGCTATTTCAGTTTAAACTAGCATTGATGCCCTCTTTTTTTCATGATTTTTTATTTATACCCCCTTTTATTATTTTTTATAAAGAATTCAAGGCAGCAAACAATCTAATACTCTTTCTTACTCCTATTTTCTTCACAACAACAACACTGTGAGGTCTAGAGTCTTGGACTAATTTCAATAAACTTAGAGTGGGCTTGGGAAGGATTCCATGGATGAGAATCCTCAAGGGGAAAACAACTCAAGAAGCTTGGGAAATTTTGAAAAATGAGATAATAAAAGCACAGTCTAGCACAATACCAACAAAGAGGAAAAACAACAGCTCTCAAAAGAAACCAGCATGGCTGCATAAAGAACTCTCTGACAAATTGAAAGATAAAAAGGACAAGTATAGAAAGTGGAAAGAGGGGAACATAACTAAGTCAGAATATCAGCAAATAGCCCGAGCCTGCAAAGATGAAGTGAAGAAAGCCAAGGCTCAAAATGAACTAAGGCTTGCGACCAAAGTCAAAAATAACAAAAAAAGCTTCTTTCAATATGTAAAAAACAAGAAAAAAGTGAAGGACATGATTGGCCCATTAGTGGGTGGAAGTGACAAGAAGGTGACAAGCAACAGGGAGAAAGCAGAACTATTTAACTCGGTTTTTGCATCTGTCTTTACACAAAGGGAAAAAACAGACCAACCTATCAAAAATAGTGCCATAAAAAACAAAATAGAAACACAAGTTAAGATAAGCAAGAAAATGGTAAGTGAGCACCTGTCCAGCCTAGACGAGTTCAAATCGCCAGGACCAGATAGATTACACCCCAGAGTTCTCAAGGGACTGGCAGATGTGATATCGGAACCACTGAACTATATTTTTCAAAGATCCTGGAACACAGGGGAACTACCAGAGGACTGGAAAAGAGCTGATGTAGTTCCCATCCTCAAAAAAAGAAAAAAAAATGGATCCAGGAAATTACAGACCTATCAGCCTGACCTCAATACCTGGGAAGATCCTGGAAAAGATAATCAAACAACGAATCAACGAACACCTAGAGGCAAACAAAGTCATTACTAAAAGCCAACATGGGTTTGTCAAAAATAGATCATGCCAGACAAATCTTATTACATTCTTTGACCAAGTGACAAAATTAGTGGATCAGAGGAATGCTGTGGACATAATTTACTTGGACTTCAGTAAGGCATTTGATAAAGTAGATCACAACCTACTACTTGACAAGATAGAAAAATGTGGGGTAGACAGAACCACCACCAGATGGATCCGTAGCTGGCTGACCGGCCGTACTCAGCGAGTGGTCCTCAATGGAACTGCATCTATATGGAGGGAAGTGTGTAGTGGGGTGACCCAGGGCTCTGTTCTGGGCCCAGTACTCTTCAACATCTTCATCAACGATTTGGATGAAGGGATAGATGGGGAACTCATCAAATTTGCAGACGACACCAAGCTGGCAGGAATAGCCAACACTCCAGAAGACAGGCTTAAGATACAGAAGGATCTGGACAGACTTGAACACTGGGCACTAACTAACAAAATGAAATTCAATGGTGAAAAAAGCAAGGTTCTACATTTAGGCAAGAAAAACCAAATGCACAAGTACAGCATAGGTGGCACCATGCTCAATAGTAGTAATTGTGAGAGGGACCTCGGAGTCCTAGTAGACAATCACCTAAATATGAGCCAGCAGTGTGCTGCAGCTGCCAAAAAGGCCAACACAGTGCTAGGCTGCATTAACAGAGGGATAGAATCAAGATCACGTGAAGTATTAATACCACTCTTCAATGCCTTGGTAAGGCCACACTTGGAATACTGCATCCAGTTTTGGTCACCACGATGTAAAAAAGATGTTGAGACTCTAGAAAGAGTACAGAGAAGAGCAACAAAGATGATTAGGGGACTGGAGGCTAAAACATATAAGGAACAGTTGCTAGAATTGGGTATGTCTAGTTTAACGAAGAGAAGGACGAGGGGGGACATAATAGCAGTATTCCAATATCTCAGGGGCTGCCATAATGAAGAGGGAATTAAGCTATTTTCCAAAGCACCTGAAGGCAGGACAAGAAGCAATGGGTGGAAACTAATCAAGGAGAGAAGCAACCTAGAACTAAGGAGAAACTTCCTGACAGTGAGAACAATTAATCTGTGGAACAGCTTGCCTCCAGAAGCAGTAAATGCTCCAACACTGGAAGTTTTTAAGAAGAGACTGGACAGCCATTGGTCCGAAATGGTGTAGGGTTTCCTGCCTGAGCAAGGGGTTGGACTAGATGACCTCCAAGGTCCCTTCCAACTTTACTACTATTACTATTACTAGGTGGATTGAGAGACAGTGACTGGCCCAAGATAACCCAGGTGGCTTTCATGCTGGATTAGAACTCACCAGATTTCTAATCAGTAGACCAAACTGACTTTCATGATCTTCAGTACTTCCTTGTATATATAGTTGATGATACAGGTGCCCTCTCCACTCCATCACTGGCCATTGCCTTTCATGGCCATTATCCTTGAGCTGCTGGAGAAAATTAAATACCTAATTTCTGCAATGGTATCTGCTGTAGTAACTAATTAGTGCTTCAAAAAGTGCCAATTAGACACTTCATGGACTTCTTGCATTCATGGGTTTAGTGTTTTTTTTAAAAAAAGAGGGTGGGATCTATTTTTTTAATGTGAGTTTAATGCTCTTTTGAAAGAGCAATAACTTTTGCTTAAAAATCAGGTCTAGAGTACAGACATTTAAATTAGAAGAACACTAGATCTCTGTTCATGAACAGCCTGAATGAAGGACACAAACACAGTAGCACAATTTTGCTTCTTACCTGACATTCAGGAGACTTTAAAGGTAGCTATATTCTCTGCCCCAGGCACCCATCTGCACTCTTAAGTACTTTAGCACACATTAAAGAGAATGATTGGTCCTTGTATTTCCCACCACTAGGTAGTACTCAGTGGGAAATCCCCCAATCTTTTTCTTGAACTTGTTTCTCATTAAGAATAGGGGGGGAGGAAGGAGACTGGAAGTATGCATCAAGTTGATGCAACTATGTTGGAGGAAAATGTATTGTTATTTAACTAACTATTTGAAAAACAGAGTTTGTACTAAAAGCCTTTTATAGATTAAAAAAAAACTTTTTTTCCTTGCAGAAGACTGAATAAAAATGGAATACGTGAAATTGAAAACCATGCCTTCAATGGGACTATCTTGTCTGAGCTGTGCGTATATTTGTATTGTGTTGTATTGTATTGTATTGCAAGATTAGGTTACATTATGTTACATTATATGGAAATTTTGAAAGATTTTCTGTAAAATAGTTACTGCAACAAAAACGTTCATTTCACTTTCTCATTGTTTAAAAGTATAGTGTGTTCTCTAAACTATGGTTACAGTAGCATGTGGAGCAGGAAAATGTTCTTTTCCTATGTAAGTGGCATAAGGAAGAGGAAGAATAGAATTTTACCAAAGCTTCATACTATATATATCCTCTCTGCCCAATATCTGAAATGGAGCCCATATACTTTCTGGAAGGACTGTCATGTTAATTTGATGCCCCAAATCTTGTGCCAGGCATTCTAAATCTAGGACTCTATCATGAGGCATCTAGAAGGCACCAATGAGATGCCTTCTAGATGCCTCTAACTATGAATAAATAAATTATTTGAAAGTAATATTCTTTTGAACGGAGAGTGATAAGTAAGTTAGATACCAAAGACAAAATCCCAAAATTTTTAAGTTTTGAAATATTTCACAAGAATACAAATGCTACCTACATCCTTGAATATTGGAATCAGCTGGCAATAATCCAAATGAGAGGCCATTTCTTGGTTTTCAGAATGGAACTGTAGCCTGTAAAATAACCTTTGACTTAAAAGATGGCATCTTCAGTTGTATGGAAACTGCATACCACAATTCCCAGTAAACGTGATCAGGAGAAATCTAAATTAAATGAAATCATTTAAGCAATACAATTAGTTGAGTGAAGGAATGGAATTAAATCAGAATTTTCCAAACTTATAAACCAGGGTTCTCAAACCTTTCTGAAACCATATATTGCTGCCATAAAATGGCTCTCACGAGGAAATTGTCATGAAATTAAATGGTCATGGTCATGTCCTGAAATGGTCAGTCCCAAAATAGGCATTTAGCAAATGCAACTGATAAAGATCTCCCTTTTGTTTCTAGCTCTCCCAGGATATGTGCCAGCATAGCTTTCTCTATGATAGGGACTGATTGATTCATTTCCAAGTGACACACAGCATTGCAGCAATATTTATTTCCTGAAGAAAGCCTGTGAACCTGCATGGAGCTCATTTTTTTTCCTTGGGAAAAGTGTTGTTGGATGACCCTATGTTTTTCAGAAGGTCATCATAAAGCAACCTTGTCAAATGTCATAAGAGTCTGTGGGCAATTAGAGAGGTTTCTAAAGATACATGAATGTGTAGATACCCTTCTTGAAGTGCCTAGCTTTAAACAATTATTGTTTATTTTTTATTTCACTAACAGAAATCTGAGTGATAATTATAATCTAGAAAAGTTACCTAATGAAGTTTTCAAAGGAGCACACGGACCAGGTTATTTGTAAGTAATAATTCTCATTATATGCTTACCATTGCTGCTTGAATAATCTCAGATAAGTAGATTTTAAGGTACCATCATGGCTCACATTTAAAAAAATGCATGTGTCTTTATGAAATTTAAGAAGCATTTAAATTTCATCACTGCATGAATCTCCTTGCTCTGCACTATGTATTTACTTTTGATTCTTTGCTCCCCTAAAGAGCACAAAATAATTAACATATAATTCCCAGTTTATGATTCATTTAAGGAGCTTTGGCTATATAAAAAACTAAGGAATGTATTTTCTCATGAACTGGCAGTGGATTCCATCTTAGATAATCTAAAAGTGGCTGAAAAAAATTCATAGTCAGTAGAGTTACAGGTTGTAGGGATTAGAAGGAATCTTAGAGGTCATCTAAGTCCAAGCTCCTACTCATTGCAAGAATCCAGCAGAATCTCTATTGCTGATAGCCATTCAGTCTCTTTCAAAAGTATCCACCAAGACAAAGTCCCATTTTTCTAAGGAGACTGTTTCACTACTTAATTGTAGCTAGGAAATTCATACTAATATTCCACCTGAATCATCTTTGTTATTTTTCAACCATTGATTCTGTCTTCATCTGATAGGCTTGTAGGTATTTGTAGAATACTATATCTGCCTTTATATTCACTTTTATAAACATGCCCATCTCCTTTAACATTTGGCCTCTGGGCTCTTTAACCTGGAGGTAGCTGCTCCAGCCTATTCATATCTCTTTGAAGTTGCAGTGCCCAGAATGGGACCCAGTACTCAATTCAGGATAACCAGTACAGAGTATAATGGATAAACTAAATGAAAACTCCATATTCAGAGGCAAAACAGGAAAATGTTTCAGTGTGTGTGTGTGTGTGTGTGCGCGCGCGCGCGCGCGCACGCGCGTGCCATGTATGCTATTTGGCATCATATTGTCCAGCACCCTTGGTAATATGTTATGAATAGATGGACCAATGATGTGATCTTGTTATGTTATTCTTTATTGGGCAGTCAGCCAGATGTTCAGACTGGATTCAGCATTTTGTATACCTATCAAGTCCTTTCCAAGGACTTGGGATAGGCAGATGTGGATGTTTGGTAGTCTTTAAGGTATGACTGCATTATGTAAGCTGTCCCAAATAAAGCTGTCTTTTGCAGTTAATTGATGGTGATTTTGTCAATGCCAATCCATTTGTTCTGGGATGGCACCCAAGGTGCCTATATTATTATCAAATTTATTTGATAATAGCATTTCAAGGCAACACTGATATGATAAAGGTTCATATCACCTTTATCACTTTGGAATTATTATGATTCTGATTATAATTATTAGTAGTAATAGTATCCCTCATATCAAAAGGAATGGAATAGTTCAGGATCGCCCCCCAAAAAGGAAGAGATAAGGAGCAGGAAGCCATAGGTACTATGATAACAAACTCTAAAATAACATACTGTATATACAACAAATTTCCGTACAGTCTGATCTTTTTCAATAACCTGTTGGAGAGCAAAATTCATCATAAAATTCATTGAGTTCATTAAAGCCTGGCACTCAAGCAATTCCATCAACAGACACATTGACCTACCACCAGCCTACAAACCCCTCAGAATCCAAATCAACCACACAGCTAACCAGAGACAGCACCGACCCTTAACCATCCCACACAAGTCCCCCCAACCAGTACTTCACCTCCCAATGACCCTCATCTGATGTAACCTCCCCATCACAAGACCTATCACAAGACTCCCCCTGATGACTTACACCTGACCCATCACAAGACCTATTTCAAGACCCTCACTTGACACACCCATACCTGGCCCATCATAAGACCTACTGACCACATGAAGCCCTTATAAGCAGAATAACACTGACAATGACATTCCCTAAACCCTGCTGAATATGTTACCTAGCCTGATAAAGAAATGCTCAGAAACCAACCCATAAGCTCAGAGAATGAACCTTCACCTTCAAAGCCAATTTATTCTACTCATTTTTATTTAATTTTGATTGCTACTTTTACCCTTTTAATCAGAATTCCACTGAATACCCTCCCAGGCATAAGGGCCAACTAATCCCTCTGCAGGTTTTGTATTCACAGTACCATTCACTTATATAGGGGAACAGTAACAGATTCCTTCAACTGTCCAAGCATGAATACACAGGTTTAATATACTGTACAACTAATCCATAAGAAAACCATATAATTTGTTTTAACATTTTTCTAGTTATACCATCAGTATCTGTAATTTTACAATGTTTCCATATTCCCATGTGTTTATTATTTGCTTTTCATCATTGGGTGGGTGTTAAATTTGCATTTGCTTTAAATTCATTCTTCAACCTATGAATTTTAATTCCTTTACTTCAGTTTCATCCCAAATCATTTCATCACTTTTATTTTTAATTCCTTTTACTCTGATGGAGGTTTCTTTTTAGTCATCTTTACTTATTTCCAAAATAATGTTATTTCAAACAAAATCACTCTACATTTTCTCTGTCTCTTTTAATCTTTTTTTTTTACTTTTTATAAGTAGTATACAATACTTTTCTCTCATCTTTATTTTTTTGCAGCACTAATTCTTTTATATGAATTTTTATCCATGTGTATATTTCACCATTCTCCAAGACACCTTTCTTACTTCTTATTTACTTTATATACAGCATTTTAATTGCTATTTGAATGAGAATTCAGAATTCAGGACTTAAGAGAGTCAACCATGCTATTTAATAAAAGGTTATTCATTATGCTGGGGAAAAAACAAGAGCAAAAATATTGATTTATCTGGTAATTCTGTTTTTACCTAGCAAAAATGTTACTACAAGCCAACCGCTCTTGTAATTGAAAATATATTTAGTGTAAGGTGACAGATGCCTAGACATGAAGTTGGCCAGGATCAAAAAAGGCAATTCATCATCTATAATACAATGGTAATAAAACAGAATAATTCTCATAAAAATAATTCAATGTTTGAATTTAAACAATTGGATGAAACTGAATTGCAGTGAAATCAATTTGATAATCCTTTAGTTTATATTTGTATTTGGTCCTGCTTATAAAGATATTGCATTAACATTGTCCTAAAGGAAATATATAACCTACTCCCCTCCCCCACACACATACACACACATCTCATCTCACATCTCATTCCCAAAGAAACTGTTTAATTTCAAAAATGGAGCTTCAGTAACTGTATATCCAAATGTGAAATGCATACATAAAGTAGAATTGGCAACTTGTACAGAAAAGAAAATAACATCTAAGGATTTTCCAAAGTGGTGAATGAGGACACATTTGAAAATTTGAGTATCGTATGAGACTAGTGTTATGACAAGCAGATGGGCTAACTAATGAAACTAAAACTCCTATTCTTCACTGCATAATTAGATTTAATTGTCCAGGTACAGTCTAAATAGAACATTTAAACAAGAGGTTGAAGAATCACTTATTTGAATTATTTTCCATATAAGAACAAAATGGAAATCTTGCTTTCTTGGAAACTTGAATAGCTGTTGGAATTTGAAATAAATTTTGCATGGTTAATAGCGTTTTGTCAAAAAAAAAAAGGTCTAATTTTCCAAAGAAAAAGCAATGCAACACCTATCTTTGGAGTTACAAACTTCCTAATGAACACAGAAATTGTTCCAGCTTCATACTGCACACAGATAGAGCCTTAAATGCTGGAAACTCTGCCCAGAGGCAGCTGGCACTTATCAATTCTGATTGCAAGCTACCATCCTCCTCAAGATGTTGTCCCATGCAACTTGCTCTTGCCTTCTAGCTTCCCTCTTCCCTCTGGGCATGATATTGAGAATCTAGTGCAGGATCTAAGTTTGCAGAGGGCGAGTCTGAAGCAAGGGGATTTGATTCTGCCTCAGCAACAGTCCTAAGACCTCTTCCCTCAACAACAGGTTTGTCTGGTGTTGTGTCCTGTTTCACTGTTCTCTTATCAATGGCCTACATGCCAGGAGCATGATAAATAATGAGAATCACAGCAGACTACAAGGCTTCCAACCTGTCAAGATTTGTATCTATTCCAGCATAATCCCCATACTATTATGATATGTTTTCTGGAGAATTGCATGTTCACAAAGCATCTTATCAGATAATTGGAAACCTACAGAGAAAATCAAAATGATCAAACCATTATTACTACCAGTGTTAAAAATCCAATGGTACATTTAACTACTATCTTAAAATCTATATCCAGAGTTGGTTACTTAAACCTACAAATAGAGTCAGCCCTATCAACAATAAGTTAGACGTGGGATCAAAGCTCCTCCTTCAACGATTTAAGATAGATGAAATAATTTTTCATTTTAAACAGTCTCAGAATGAGTTTGAATTAAAACTGTGTACAAATGATGAATATGTGATTGCTAAAATGTAAATTTTATGCTTTACATTTCTACATTTAAATTTTCAATAAAACTTTTTTTGAAATTAGAAACAAAAGAACGTGACAGACTATATTAAAGTGGGATAAAAATGTTGGTTACAATATATCTGGAATAGTTGGAGAATACTGCAGGTGGTTGAAATACTGAAATTTACATTATATTAAAAACTTAAAGCATTTTTTTATAAAATGATGTATCTTTGTTATATGTCACCAGAAAAAATGTCTAAAATGCATAAATGTATTTCAAGTTTATATTAGAAATATGAACAAAATGAAAGGACATTTTATCATGCTTGGTGGACACTTTAAAAACCAGAAAGTTTTGGATTCAAATACCTATAGTAATTTAGAAATATTTTAAAGATTACTATACAATTGAAACCAGAGGTTTTTCTTTTGGGACTTATCAATAAACAATTGGGGGAAAAGAACTTTATTTTTATATATGAAAACTGCAGCAAGATTATTACACAAATGAAACAAAAAAACATAAAATTTATAGTTTTAATGATTAGAAAAGAGATTATTTTTTTTTTCTGCACTTTTGGCTTTTTTTCTTCTTGCTTTTTCTTCTATCTTTAATATTAGTTTCTATTAGTTTTTACCTTTTTAATTTTAATAAAATTATGTGAAAAAAATCTCTTTCTTCGAACCAATTAGTTGAGCTGTTGGCCTTTGAACATGAGCAACGTCTATCTAGTTGCCTTCCAATTTGGAATATGATGTGCCTGTGCATTCAGAACCAGAAACACACAAAATAATAACACCAGGATGAAAGCTTCTTTTCCAGCAATAGGTATTGCTGATGACAAATATTTTTTTTTTATTTCTACATAATTAGCATCATTTTGGCCCAAATTCCTCAAAGCAACCATGTTATGAGCCAGAAATGGTCTTCTTGATCCTCAGCAGCACTCTGTGGTCATTTTTTTTTCCCTTAGTGGTCGTATTGATCTTGTCCTAATTGACAATTTTCTGCAATGAACACAGGCTATTCACTCCAATCCCTTTTCAGCCACAGCTTCTCCCTTCAATCAGTTTTTCTCACTTCATCAGTTTTCTGTTATCATCCAACCCTCGCTCTTTTGGGTTTCTTTTCTCCTTTAGGCCACTGATGTAAAATGAAAAAAGTTCTGCCCCAACTGCTAATCCTGCATGATATTTTCCTCCCCTGGTGATTTAAATCTATCTATTTTTCATCTTTCAGATGTACTGATTCATTCTGAAACATGCACGTAGAACTTCTTCATCAATTCCAGATTGCCATTTTTGCTAAAACTTCTTATCTTTTTCTAGCATAAGACCTCAAAGAGATTGCTTGCCCTTGGTACCCTTATTTACTTACAAGCTTCTCTTGAAAACTAAAAGTTAACTATTTTCTACTTCTGCAGCTAATTTCTACTTCAAATGCTAATTTGTAATAATATAGGAGGTTCATGAGCATTCTAATTTCTCAAGAAAATCTGTCAGCTCAAGCAAAACTTTGGCAAACCCTGTGAATTCTGAGAGGGAAAGTGACGTTTTCTTCCAAGCAGCAGAAAAAATAAATAAACCCGGATCTAAAATCAAAAGAGGCAAAGTGCTAAAGTATCACGAAAAAATAGCCAATAGGTAAATGGATTTTAGAGACACTCAGTCCCGACAGTCAAAGGGAAAAAAACAGCCAATGACAGTAAGATTATAATTAGAGCAAGCTAAGGAAATTTCAGCCCCTGTTCATTTAACAATGATGTGACAATTTTAATTTTGTAATTAGCCAAAATGAAAAGCTGCTCTCATCTTCATAAAAAATAATAAAAGTATGAATCATGTCTTTTTGGTATTTTAGCTCAAAGTTTACACTTTTAAAGAGAAAGTAGGCATTTAATTCAAGCACAGTATGTCTACTGCAGGTAAGACCCAGTCATTTTACAGAAAAGTGCTTCCAATTTTTGCACAGGATTGTACAAGTTGTAGTTTTTCATTTCTTTACCAGTTTACTTTAAATTGCTAACAAAGGTGATATTGAAGTATTTCCAGCATTCCAGATAAACCATTAATGGAATGGTGTAGCATCTGAAATCTTTATTATCTTTTCTTACAGGGATATTTCTGAGACGAAGATCAGCCAACTACCAAGCATTGGTCTAGAGCACATTAACAAGTTGGTAGCAAAATCTACATACAATTTAAAAAAGCTCCCTCCCTTAGACAAGTTCCATGCTTTGATTGAGGCAAACCTCACATATCCAAGCCACTGCTGTGCATTTGAAAATCGGACTAAACAAAAGTGAGTAGCTCATTTGTTTTCCATGTAGAGTTTTGAAGCATTTGTGAATGCCAAAGTCTGCTTTGATTTCCATGACTGGTCTGACTAATATGCAATTTGTTTAATTTGCCAGGCAGGGGGGAAAAATCATACAGTCAGCCCTTACGTTTCTCAGCCCAACAAAAAACATAAATGTTACAGATTTTCCTTCTCTCAACAAGTTGGATACTGATTGTAGTGGCCAAGTTTCTTCCTGACTACTCAGTCATCAGAGATGGATATGTGGCTCTCCAAAATATAGTTACATTCTAATTTTTAACAGTCCTAACTAGAGGACAATAACATCTGGAGGACAATAGATTGTTTACTTATACATTAGATCTTGCAAATAAGAAGAAGATAAGAATTAAGAGAAACTCCGCTCCTTTCTGGCTTTTGGGGGTGGAATAGGGAGTTGGTGGCCATATCAACAAGGATTCTTTATAGCAGCGGTTCTCAGCCTATGGGTCGCGACCCCATTTGGGGTCGATCGACCATTTTTCGGGGGTCGCCAAAGAAGGCGATCCGCCATTTTCTCCCCTCAGGGGGCGGTGCCGCGCATGCACACCGCGCATGGGGGTGGCGCCACACATGCGCGCTGCGCATGGGGGGACACCGCACATGCGCAGAACATTTGTGTGATGGGGGTCGCCGTCACACAAACGTTGAGAACTGCTGCTTTATAAGAATTAATGAGGATTGGGCTAAATACTTTATTCATGAAACTTATATAACACCCATCAAATGAAAAAATGATTTTGCATTTTAACTATAAACAGCTAACTTATACAAAATTATTACTATTAAAAAAAAGTAACTCTGAGGATCCTCAGGCTAAAATAACATTTCTTCCTTAGAATGAGTGTTTCCTTTCAAATGTATAGAAAGAACTGTATGGCAAAGGCCAAATATATCTCATAGTATTTAAAGCTCAGATATTTTATTGATTCTGATGTTGAATATTTTGTATATAGCTCTAAATAACTCTTAAGCTTATTAAAAATGTAATAAAAAGCCCTCTAGATTTGAACAAAATTGGTTTCTTGGTCCTAGTAGCTAGTAACTCTTCCACATATTCCCGTCAAAAGCTCAAAGAAATAATTGGACTATTTTGGCTGTCACCAAGAAAGATCAAGGAGTCTTCAATTTTGATAGTAGCTTAAAGACAAACAGGTAGCATTTTACATGAAGACATGAATATACATTTAAAGCTAACATTCTCTGTTTGTATGCCCTACCTGCCCCTCCTGAATTCAGTAGCTATGTAAAGAATTCCCTTTCTAGCCAAAGTATCATCATCTCTAGTCCTCTTTTCAAAAGAATGGATACTTTAAGAAACTATTTCTGCATTTTTTTTTCATTTAGAAATAAGAAGGATAAAGCAGGCCTTGGCATTTGGACAGCCTTGGGGCAGGAGAAAAATAAAAACAGCAATAGCACCACTGTGTTCAATAGCACCAGTTTTCAGAAATAATAATTACCACAACCCCCCCCCCCGCCACCCTGGAGTTTCACTGGTGCTAATTGTCAGGTCTTCTCAGCCTCTTAAATCAGACATCCTTCAGGTTGATTTCCATCCCTGTATGGCTTAGGCCTTCAAGCATCAAGAGACCTCTTCATTTATTTCTGCCTTTTCAAGTATACTTTAAGATGTGCACAATGACTGGTTTAATTAACCCTTAAGCTCTTTCAGTGGCTTTGCTGATTATGCTTCTAACTCCTCCACAAATGTATGTTTCACATCAGAAGTGGGCTGTTCTCGGTCTTTGATATTTTAGTTTTTTAAAAAATAACACCTATAAAAAATGTTCGGCATTTGATATTTGTTAACCTGGACTCCATACATGGACATCTGGGCTGCAAGATTCTGGACAACCATGATGTATATAGTAGCAAACAGTATTGTCTGTCCTCTTTACTGTGGTTTAGAAGCCATCCAGATTTTTGCAGCCTAGATATATTACTCTTAATCATAACACCACCCGGTTTTGTATTTGTGTGTATGTGTAATTACAAAGTAACGGAAAACTTTATTTTTTTGAAAATACAGACTGAAAACACCAATTTTATATTGGGGGGTTATCATATGATCAGTTATAGCTCAAGTAGGTAGCTGCTGGTAATCTGTTCTTTTTTTGCTTGGCATGCAAATAAGTTTGTACTGCATACCCTCCCGACTTCTTTCCTATCAGGCTAAACTTAACATATCAAACTAAAAAAAAGTGGAATTCTTTTTATTTCACTGACTAGAACTACAGAACTTTTGAATTCAGTCCAGGTTTCCCCACCCATCAACTTTACCCTCCAGAAAAAAGAAGTCACATTTATTTATGATGATAATGATTATAATGCCCCAATACCCTTTTGATCATAATGACCCCAGTAAAAGCCACAGCAGAGAAGTGTTATGGAATAAAGGCAGAAGGGAGTATCCAATGCCACTGCTGCTACTTCACTTCCCTCCTTTGCTGCCACTCTTGGGTTAGCTGTTGCCTCAGTCACCAGCAGCACTGTCATCAGAGTCCTTTTCCTCCTCTCGTCAGTTGGCAAAGGGATGTTTTGCAATCACAGAGAAGATGGGTGTGATTTTTGTGCCACTATGGCCATGGGACCTTTATTTTCCCTTCTCCTAACACATTTTGAATTCCTGCAGCCTGCATAGGCTAGGTCACTTTCACCATTTGCAGCCTCTTCTCTGGCCTTTGGGACCAAAGGACACTAATAAAGCCTCCGGAGTCTGCAAATTCCATCTCTAATTTTCTTACCTCTGTTAGTCATCACCCTTTGTTTAAAATGTTGGCTACTGCTGAAGGAACCATCTGTTTAAGCTTCCCCACAACTTAAAGAAAAATGTCTACCTGTACTACCAGGCTTCCTCCAAACTTGGTGGCCAGTTATGATGTCTTCTGAAGTAATCTTACTTTTAAAAAATAAAAAATTGTTGCCATTGTTAGTATTTTCCCAGAATTCACATATTAGTATTTCAGTTAATATTGGCACTATATATATATCCTAGGTTCTGACTATACTATTTTCATCTTTTGCAGTTCTGTGATGCACCCTATATGCAATAAATCTGCAATTTCAGAAGAGTCTGATGAGTTCAGTTTTGAGCTGGATGAAAATGATTACTATCATGCTCTATGTAGAGAAGAGTTTAAAGTGGCTTGCTTCCCAGAGCCTGATGCCTTCAACCCATGTGAAGACATAATGGGCCACATAATTCTTCGAGTCCTGATATGGTTCATCAACATCTTGGCCATCATGGGGAACCTTATTGTGTTCATCATTTTAGTCAGCAGCCAATACAAGCTCACTGTCCCTCGATTCCTTATGTGCAATCTTGCATTTGCTGATCTTTGCACAGGTATTTATTTACTATTGATTGCCATCAAAGACATGCAGAGTAGAACTCAGTATTATAACTATGCTATTGACTGGCAAACTGGGGCTGGTTGCAATACAGCTGGTTTTTTCACTGTATTTGCAAGTGAACTCTCCGTATACACTTTAACCGTCATTACATTAGAACGATGGCATACCATCACCTATGCCATGGAACTAGACCGCAAAGTCCGCTTCCGTCATGCAGTGATAATTATGCTGGTAGGATGGGTCTTTGCCTTTACAGTGGCCCTCCTTCCCATATTTGAAGTCAGCAGCTACATGAAAGTTAGCATCTGCCTACCTATGGATATTGAAACTCTGCTTGCCCAGACCTACGTCATGTTTTTGCTGATATTAAATATTCTTGCCTTTGTTATCATCTGTTCCTGCTATATCAGCATCTACTTCACTGTGAGGAATCCCAATGTTTTCTCATCTAACAGTGACACCAAGATTGCCAAACGCATGGCCATACTGATCTTCACAGATTTCCTTTGCATGGCACCAATCTCCTTTTTTGCCATTTCAGCATCACTCAAGGTCCCTCTGATCACTGTGTCCAATTCAAAGATCCTCCTTGTTTTGTTCTACCCCATTAATTCATGTGCCAATCCATTTCTTTATGCCATCTTCACCAAGACATTTCGCAGGGATTTTTTCATCCTACTAAGTAAGTTTGGCTGCTGTGAAATGTATGCTCAAATTTATAGAACGGAAACCTCCTCTTCTGTTCATACCTCCCATATGAAAAATGGGCATTGTACCTCAGCTTCTAAAACCAGTGATGGAACAATTTATTCATTAGTACCTCTGAATCATGTGAACTGAAGCAGAATGGCTGTAAATTTATGTCAAAGGTTATCAAATCATGATCCTTGCTTCCTTAGCAAGATGAAGGCAATTACAAAAGATGATAAACGTTTTCCATAATCTCAAATTGCTATTTAGCTATTTAGTTTTCAGGCATATCACACTGATATAAAATTCAACTGATGGGGTTAAATATAGTTATCAATGTGTGATATTATTGCTGAAATATCTTGATTTAGCCCACTTGATAAAGCACATAGTGTTAGTTGCAAACTTAGCTATATTTAAAATAGATTTATTCAGATCAGTCAGAATTATGTTGATCATCAGTAACTTTAAAAAGTTCTCTACTTATTGTGACTAGCTCTGGATGTAAGTTATTTGTGAATGTACTCCAAACTAAACTGATTTTTTTCGTGATTGAGATCAAAGTTATAATATACTTTTGCTTACTATGGGCTTCTTTAATGAGCAGATATAACAAATTTATACCAAGTTGACACTGGTGTATCCAGATCAGAACTATCTACTATCAAATTTCCAAAATCTTGGGCATGTTCCTACCTGTTTTATTACCTGAAATCTCTTCAGAGAATTTAAAAAGCTAGGAGCCAAACTTTTATGTACAACATGCATACTATGTCACTCTTTTAGTAAGGTCTTCCTACATTTACATTAGCAATAAATGACAAATGTTCTGAGACTTAATAAATTTAGGTAACCAAATACTGTACATTGTTAGAAGCATAGATCCTCACTTCCCTTTTTTTTTACCATTCTTCAGATCAAAGAAATATGAATACGATCCAATCTATATAATGCAAAGGTCAGGAATCTCCCATCCAAAAGCAGAAATCTCAGTCCAAATCTTTGTGAATTGTCAAAAATATATCCATTTTATAGTCCACTCTAGGTTACTGACACTAATCTGTTCCTTGATTACAAAGCTGATGGAAGAAACTTCACATACATTATGAAAGGGATTCCTGGCTATTGATGGTTTCTTTGCTGTTGTTGAGTACTAAATAAAAGATCTGCCAAATCCTTGTTTGCCTACAAGAATAGCAAAGGAACACTATTTAGCTAACTACATGTTTCCCCACATGACAGAGTGAAGTAGGGAAGAGGAGAAATTACAATTAGAAAAAATATGTAATAAAAGTTATCTTCCCCCTCCCTTCACTGTGAAATGATGGGTTCAGTAAACATGATAATATGTATTGCTAGGCCTGGTTGAAATGACGAATAACTTATTAATGCTTAACCAAATTATAATAGCTTATAATTTTGCCTTAATGTGATGTTAGTTCTCATAACAAACATAGAAAATGGTTGGTGCTGGAGAAGGCTCCTGCATATTCCTGGGACAGCAAAGATGACTAGCAAGCAAGTACTGGAATGCATAATACCAGATATGTCACTATAAGGCAAAATCACGAAACTGCATCATACTTTAGCCATGACATGTGGGAAAATACACTGGAGAAAGCAATTAAGTTTGGAAGTGCTAGCAATAAAAGGAAACCAGGCCATCAAAGAACAAGGTAGCTGGACACCATCAAAGCTGACACCAATCAGAGCATAGAAAAACTCAAAGAACTAGTGCAAGATCAGAAGATGTGGAGAGACCTGGCCCACAGAATTACCAAGAGTTGGATTTGACTGAATGGATAACATCATCATAATCAAGAAAGCAGAATCTGTTAACTTCTATTTTGCATATATCTTCTCAGAATGGAAACAAGATTATAGTTAAGCCTTTGGGGAAAGAATGGATGATCTAGGGGAGATGTGATAGCATGGACATTTTTTCTTGCCCCAGACTGCAGGACCAGAACCAGTGAATTAAAACTACAAGGAAAGAGTAGAAAAGGCTGTTACATGAAGTAATTAGTCCTTCTCAGAAGGTGCTCAGGCAGAAGTTGAAAGGGTATCTGACAGAGATGCTGTAAGGGATACTACAATGGATTGGACTATTTCCCAACATCAGCAACTTTAAGATGTTCAATTCCCTTAGGATTGATGATAAGACAACTCAAATGACGGAAAAGAAAAAAATATAATACTAATATGATGATTATTTTTTAGGAATATTGGAAAAATTATATACTTAATTGTCATGTATTAAAACAATAAGAATTGTATTCATGTTTGCAAAAAAGGATGTTTTGGGGAAAGAGGAAATCAATTAAAATTAATATATGGAATACAGATTATAGAAATCAATTGTTAGACAGTCATCATGGATTCCACATTTTTAAATAAACTGTTTTTTGATATCTCCTGCTCAAAAGAGTTTGGTCTGAATAAGCCAGAAAACATTTTTCTCTGCAATAATAATAAAAATTCCAAAAATGTTGGTAAGCCTCAATTTTATATCATTTTTGAATGATAAAGAACAGGAATTAAATTTATGATGTAAGAAAGTCTTGCTCTCACCCATTCAAACAAAAACACACAGAAAACTTACTAATCCAACTCCATTTTGCAAATAACACAAACAGCATTCAGTAAGATCTGGATAAAACATCACACAACAAGAAAAATCAAATAACCCATTATAGGCTGAAGACTAACAAGCTGAGGAAAAACACTTTCAGTAAAGATTTAGGGGTTATGATGGATAATAGATAGAGTATTACAGATTATTTTTAAATTCTTTCTTCCTAATAATTTTTGCATTTGGGGCTCCAAATTCTCTTGTCTTGCTTCCAGATTGAGCCAACTATAATTACTGTTTTATTGGACAGTACTAATAATTAGGTCTGAGCTAAACTTTCTCAAACCATTTAAGGGAAGAATTCTTTCATTTGTTAGATGTAAATTTTTAGGCAGTAACCAGTATACACTGGATTCCCTCATCCAGTTTTTTTTTTTCTCTACAATAGTCCTATGAAGTAGGTTGAGCTGAGAATAAGTGACTGGTCCAAGTCATCCAGTAAATTCTTAAACTCATTTTATCCTATTTCAACAATAAGGAAACAGGGCCATTGTATTTAAATATAAAATAAGGCTAGCTTGCTAGCACAGTTGTGGCTGCTAACACTAACACAGGCAAATAAAGCTAGGGAATGTTGAAGAAAGAGGGAAGGGAGGGAGATGCTATAAATCATTACTAAGGTTGTGCCTTTGCCCTAAGAATCTGTTGGGGAATTTATCCTTTCCCTAGAGACATTGTGATGAAAGAGTCTCACATTTTGTCTGAAGTATAGTGTTTCCTGTATGAGCAGGGGGTTGGACTAGATGACCTCCAAGATCCCTTCCAACTTTATTATTATTATTATTAGTCTGCAATTTTCTTACTAGATGACTTAGAGCAAATGATTGCTGTAAGGTAATTTAACTCTTCACCACCACTAATACACTTAGTAAGAAAATAAATAGTTTTGATGCTTCCACCTGTATATTATTCTCTATCACCCTAACAAATGAGAAGATGGAACAGACCTAGAAGTTATGGATAGTGTGTTCTGGGAAGCACACTTGAAGCTTTAGTAACCATCAGACATGGCTTGCCTCAAGTATATTTCATGGTATAATAACTTTGCAAGACAAGGTACTCTTATAATCACTGTATTTAATAATAATGATGATGATGATGATGATAAAGTTGGAAGGGATCTTGGAGGTCATGTAGTCCAACCCCCTGCTCAGGTAGGAAACCCTATACCATTCTGGACAAATGGCTGTCCAGTTTCTTCTTAAAAACTTCCAGTGTTGGAGCATTCACCGCTTCTGGAGGCCGGTTGTTTCACTGGTTAATTGTTCTAACTGTCAGGAAGTTTCTCCTTAGTTCTAGGTTGCTTCTCTCTTTGGTTAGTTTCCACCCATTGCTTCTTGTCCTGCCTTCAGGCGCTTTGGAAAATAGCTTGACTCCCTCTTCTTTGTGGCAGCCCCTGAGATATTGGAACACTGCTATCATGTCCCACCTTGTCCTTCTCTTCGTTAAACTAGACATACCCAATTCCAGCAACCGTTCCTTATGTGTTTTAGCCTCCAGTCCCCTAATCATATTTGTTGCTTTTCTGTGTACTCTTTCTAGAGTCTCAACATCTTTTTTACATCGTGGTGACCAAAACTGGATGCAGTATTCCAACTGTGGCCTTACCAAGGCATTGTAAAGTGGTATTAATACTTCACGTGATCTTGATTCTATCCCTCTGTTAATGCAGTCTAGCACTGTGTTGGCCTTTTTGGCAACTGCAGCACATTGCTGGCTCACATTTAGGTGATTGTCTACAACAGTGGTTCTCAACCTTTTTAATGCCGCGACCCCCAACTGGTCGTAAGTCGAGGATTACTCAACTGGTCGTAAGTTGAGGACTACTTAACTGGTGCAGCACCGTTTGCAGAATGGGACTTTTGGCGCGCTCAGCAGGGAAGAGACAGCCTGGACAATTCCTATTGGCTTTTGAAAGCCAATAGAATAAAAGGGAGTAGCACAGCTAAGGAAAAGGGGAAAAAAATGGCGGACTGCATTGTTTGGCGACCCCCATGAAATGGTCCAACCCCAAATGGGGTCCCGACCCACAGGTTGAGAACCACTGGTCTACAAGGACTCCGAGGTCCCTCTCACAGTTACTACTATTGAGCAAGGTGCCACCTATGCTGTACTTGTGCATTTGGTTTTTCTTGCCTAAATGTAGAACCTTACTTTTTTCACCATTGAATTTCATTTTGTTAAATAGTGCCCAGTGTTCAAGTCTGTCTAGATCCTCCTTCAGGTGTGCTATGCCAAGGCAATGCAAATCCTAGAGATCTGCTTACAGTAAAGCTGATTCTGAATGCTGATCAAAGACCTCTCACTCTCTAGTCTCACTTTGGGAGGGTTCTCAGTCATTTGAATATCTGCACAGCTTAAAACACATATTTTGCCCTTTAAAACCTCTCCTCAGTCTCCCACCAAAATACATTCAAAGGACCACAAATGTTTGATCTTCCCTTGTCTAGAAAGAATGCAAGCAGCCATACCTTTTGCACTCCCTATGACATCAGAATGCCCTATTCACCTCAAAAGTAGCTTCCCCCACACACACACCTTTCTGTATTTGTTAGTTGAAGCCAATGTAGAAGTCTTTGGGTCAACAGGAGGTGTTTCACTAAGTGAAAGCATTCCTCCCACTTTCCAAGTTCAAGAAGTTTTTTTCCCCTTCAGCCCACCTGCAATTTTAGACAGACAGTTGATCTCTATCTTCTCATTTAGATGGAATGTTGGCTCAGTCATAGAAAATTCTAACCCAAAACTTTCCTTCAGAGACATAAAATGTACCCAGATATCTTCTCTGAAGCTGCTGGTGGCAGTGACAAATGATCTCCACAGCACTATCAGAAGCCTTATTGCTACCGACTGCCTTTCAACTATACCATGTTGATATATTCCCAATTTGTTACTACCAAACCAATAACAGAGAAATAATAAATAACCTCATAGGACAAGAATGGGAAGGAATTTGTTAGTGAAGATAAGTGTTATCCTTATCTACAGCTCTAGTTATCTAACCCACGGTCTACAGCCAGGGTCAAAGTGACCTTTAGATAGAACAGGTCCACAGCAAACCCAAAAAAGCAAATAAAAAACAGTCACTGAACACTCAAAAGAACACAACAGAAGTACGCAACTGAGAGAACAAAGTTATTAAACCTTTTGTTCACCTGAAATAAGAAATGAAAATTAAAAATTTTCAGAATTAACTTTTGCAAATAATAATTGCCTGGAGGGAAAAATAAAATGTCATCTTAATCTTTCTCACTAACCCCTTTTATATGGTTGGTTTGGATGCAGCCAATAGTATTACCTATGTGAGTCTCAGTGTTACAAATATGAACACTTTCTAACATTGGGCCTGCATATTTCTTTTTTTAAAAAAATAGTTTCTGTGACCTATGAAAAGTTTGAGAGTCCCTAGTATAGAGCATCAGCCTGCCATTATTCAGGAAAGCAGCATTTGAAGTTGGGTGTGTAAGAGGTACTTTGAATACTTTCTCCTGTTTAAAAACAATTAAGTAAAACTCCCTGACACGGAATTCTTCCTCCAGAATTTTCAGACATACTTAAAATTGCTGAGGTTGAGGAAGACTGGTTAAGACTCAGAGCATTTCAAAAGAGGATAAGAATAAGGCCAGTGTGATAGAAATAAAGGAAATTTATAAAAAATGAAAGTTGGGGTACCAGATTATTACAGTTTGGTGGGATTATTGATTTCTTTTAATTCCTGCCCTAAAATTTGTATAAACGCTCAAAGCAATTTAATAATTATTGCTTGTCATATACTTGTATTGAAACTCCACCAAGGTGCAGCAAGAAGAGCAAAAGAAAGAGAAGCCGCACCGTTTTTCTCCAAGACAACTTTTGGCTTTTCTTTTTGGCTTGTTTTTATTCTTGCTGGTTCTTATAACCATTTCATAACACAGAGGTTAAGCCTAAATTGGTCTCCATCCTATTTTGTAAACTTTACCTTTTATTTGTGCCTCTTACTTTTTGAAATACTGGAATTGCTGGTGAATTGTAGAAATCAAGATGATTTCTAGATGGCAGCCAGAATTAGATATTTCAGTGTCTCTCTACTACCGCTGATTGGTTATCCAAAGTTTTGCAGCCCAGATCTGATAACTCTAGCAATTAGCAATAGTAGAGTGGAATGGTTTATCCCCAAAGAGAAAACCAGATGTAAGTAAAGGTTTTTTTTTATGTAGATAAGGAATCAAATGTCTTAGGCTTTACCCACATGTGTGCATAATTGCTTTGCTTTATAGACAGTCCTAGTAGAAGTGTTGTCTGCTTCTGAGAATTTCCTTGGCATTTGTTATTTACAAAGACTTCAGTTGATTGGTCACCCCCCAAGCAAGATCAAAGACATAAAGCTGCACTAAACAAGAGAGAGCACTTATTTCTAGTATGTGAGATATATTGCCAGGCATTTCCTTTCCACCTTTGACTCCCCTGTTAAGCAGACATCTACAGTATGCTGTATGATTTCTCCGATAAAAACCTCTTTTCCTTGAATACTACAGATGCCGTTTTCTCAGCAGTGTTGTTCCCTGACAATCCAGAGAGTATGAAACAGTGCTTCCAGACAATTCTCTCCCAGACACAGCTGCAGAATCAGTTGAGTTGCATTTAGCAATGTAGGAGCAAAACCTGTCTCAGCAGTATGCATACAGGATAGTTTGAACAATATCAATTGTACGTGGAGATATTGGATAATGTATGGATGGTTTCTGTGAAACTGACTAAAATTACACAGATTCTCCCTTGTCTACTGTCTACTGGCAACTATGTGAAAACATTCATGCTATTTTCTTGGTACCCATTATCAAAGTGGTCAAATTAAATAAATAAAAATAAAAATAGATATTATCTGCATATTATGATATAAGATATATCACCAGTATAACAGCATCTTATCGAAACCCAACTCAGGTTAACTATAAGTCAAGATACCCTGGTATGTGTGTGCAAGCAGTTAAGATGCACATAAATAAATGCCTGAAACAATAGGGATAGATGAAATGTTTTTTTTAAAAAAAAGAGTTTTAGAAATAGAAAGCCACTACCCAGAAGGTCCTGCTTTGTTCTCGAATCTAGCTTTGACAAATAGGTATGCAAATATGGCCTTCAGTTGAATTAATATTTTAAATGTTCTGGATTGTTATCCCAATATTAAGGACCCATTGGACTCACACAGACAATGATGCCCCATAGGAATAAAACTTTTAGCAAAATAACAATTCAATATCCTATCACAATGATACATGTGCCCTCCTATCAGCGCATACTTGCAACATCACAAAACATGCAAAAAGGGGGCAGAGTTTCACAACCTCTATTCAAATCCAGCCCATTTTAAACATTTTTTTTCTGGTTTTTCTTGTTTCACCAAATTTGGTTGTGTTCTATCCCGTTGTCTTACTGAGAGAGTTGCCTTACTGATGGACAGATAGATTGAAAGTCCTGGGCCATTTTACATAATTTATTTTCAAAATGTCATGGTGTGAAAAGAATAAAAAGGGAACAATAAAAAGGAGTATGTTGCACTCAAATTATCTTTTTTTTCCCTTCTTGTATTTGAATGCCCGATATTTTTTTCCCTTCTTGTATTTGAATGCCCGATATTTTCATCATAGAGGAATGGATTTAGTTCTTGCTGTCACCTCTTTGGGCCAAAATAGAGTAATATAGTGGTGGCCTTATATTTAAATTCACAGGTATATATCACATTTAAATCTGATAGTGAGGAAGGCCCTTTCCAAATTTTTCTTTGTTTCTCCTATATTTAGCTCTAATGGTTTTTGTAGCAATAGCAACATCCAAGTGCATTTCAATGGCACTTTAAAGTCAATAATTCTTAAAACAATTCCACAAGGTTAAGTCAATATTATTATCTTTTATATTTTACATTGGGAGATTGAGGGTGGGAGAAAGTGGTTTGCTAATGAATATATGGCAGAAATGTTATTCAGACCAGGGATTTTCTGATTTGTAGCTCAGTCATAACACTTCACCTACACCCAATGAATAATGAAAAAAAGTATTCACTCTAGCTAGACAACCAAGGAAAAAAAATTTGTGCCTGTCTATTTGTGTGTGTATGTGTATGTGTGCACGTGCACATTGTACAGCAAACACAGAAAACATACAGATCAGCAGGAGAAAAGCCCCATTTTATTTTTACAGTGAATAATGATAGAAGTATATCTCTTTGGACTCTTTCTAATGAGAAATCTTAGAGCAGCAGTTTTTATAAATTACTACCTAGGAATGAAGGGCAACATATTGTAGAAACCAGAATGATGCCGGGTAACTGGATTTTCTCCCAAAGAGATGGACTGTGATGATAAAATGTGCTGTTGGCCCAGGATAACTGAGCAATTATCTGTGGATGCTGATAGCCAGAGAAGTCAGTCTGGAGAAAAGTGCTAATATTTCACCGTTCCCCACCCCCAAAGCTACACTTGCATGCCACCTCTGTCTGTGACTGTAGATAACATTGCTGGTAGTCCTTGCTTAATGACTACAACTGGCAATTTTGTTACTAAATAACCTGATTGTTAAATAAGAAATTACATGAGCACAATAGATTTATGACCTCTCTCTGTTCACAGTTATTAAGTGAATCAACATAGGCTATAAGCAACTTATTACATGACCACGACTTGTGATTGTACCACCAGCTACTCCATTGATTCTATGAATCTGGCTCTGAAGTAATCAAGTTGTGGTCACGTGATGTGTCACTGTGATGATCACATGACTGTGGAATGCTGCAAGTGTCATAAACATCTGTCAGTTGCAAAGTGTCCAAATCTTGATCAGGGATGTTGTGACAGTCATGTGACAGGACTAGTCATAAAATTACTTTTTCAGCATTGTTGTAATTCAAACAGCAATTTAAAAAGGCAGTCATTAAGTGAAAACTGCCTGTATTCCAACATTTGTTACCTATGAGCTACACTTCTGCCAAACCTGTGAAGAAATATCAGTTTGGATTAACGTTAATTAGGAAAATTAACAGCTATTCAATCTGCAGAGTCACAACATCAAGAAGGGCAATCATGAAAATTGGAAATAAATAAGAACAGAAGAGAAGAATTAAATATTCCATACCTCAAGCTCATGTTTCTGAGGTAGCCTGTTCTGTCCTCACCTGTCACAGACCCATTGTGCCTACTATTAAATTCTGTTAAATGTAGTGTCAGGTTAACTCCAAATGTTTTATTTGTAAAAGAATTTATAGATTCTGCATGTATATAGAATAATCATATCTTGATCCAATTCTTAGTAAACCTAAATGGAAATCTAGGATACAATCATATATTTATTTAACTGCAAATGATTTCCATTGAACTGAATGGGATTTTGAATAAATCTATCTAATTGTGCCAATAGTAAACAACATTTTTAATAAGGAAATAGATTCTAGTCCCTAGATGAACATTATTTCTTGTGCAAAACAAAGATTAGAGAGAGTAGAATTACTCAAGTGCATTTGGATTCCCAGTTCTCCATTTATGCATAAAAATATTATACGATATATAATATTGTACATAGTTACAGTGAGTTCATTATAATTTCACCAAATTGATGATAGTATGTTTAAGATTGTTCCTTAACAATTTGAGGGAGGATTTTGGCTTTGAAATCAGCTCTGTCACTAATTATTCCTTTTGCTAGTCATTCCCAGGATATTTTAAAGCCAAATTATAACTTCCACCCTTGTCCTTACTACCTGTTGATCTCCTACTACATCTAGATTTCAAGCACTTTCAGTTTGGTTTAGTCTCTATACTTATGAGCAATGAGTATTGCTGAGAGTACTTTTATCCAATCATTACTCAGTCCAGCTGAGCTTGTCCAAAAAAGTAACAAATATGTTTCTAGCATTTCTTCTTTACATACACACAGTCTATATATTTCTCCATGTGTATTTGAATAGATATGTCTAGTGGTTTTCCAAACATTCATCACAATAGAATATTATGGAGGAGATTACAGAGGATGTTTCCTTTGTGAAACTATTGACAAATGCACTGTCAATAGACTTTAATGCTATATTAAAAGCCTTCTGTTCAGTATGGTTCTAGATTTGTAATCTTAGTCATGCCCGGGGGTATGTATTATCTCAACAATTCCTCAGTGTTGCACAGCAGCAAATCCTAAAGTAACTAGCTAGCAAATTGACCAGAATGAAATGGTAGCTATGAGCTGGGATGTAGAGGCATGCAGCACTTCCACCAATTAGAAAGCAACCCCAGAGACACAAAATGAATTTGTTGGAATGTGAGTTTTATCTGTCTCTGCAACAAAGAACAAAAAAAATGCAAGCATATTTTCTGAGGGCAGTGAGGAGCCACCAGCTTTAAAAATATAAATTTGTATCAATACACTTCTTTGCAAACAACAATGGACAATGGTGTACACAACCCAAGAGATGAAGAAAAATCAGCACGCTCCTTGGAAAATAAATCCAGATCATATTCTCATTCCAGTCACAAGCCAGTTTTGTAACTAGTTATTTAATTTCAAAAACAAAGCACCAACATTGGAAGTCTGTTCAGAAAAGCTTTAGGGCAAGAATTGGTCAGGATAAGAAGAGCTTTATTTATGAATGATCCAAAGTTCTTTATGCTCTCCAACCCAGCCTGAACCTGAGAGAATTCTAAATATTGTATATTCCCTTTCTTTGCTCAGAAAAAGAAATCATTTCCCCAAAACATAGGAAAGCTAGGAAGAGTAACAAGTATCTCTTTTTCCTTTTTCCTGCTGGCCTCTTGTCAGGGTGGTCTACCAGTGCAACTGGACTGCTTGGGGACCCTGCTTACCCAATATGCAAATGCTACTGAAAGTTTGCAGGACTTATTTTGAGGAAAAAGGCAAAGGAACAAGTTGCTTATTTTTTCATGGGGTTTCTAAGCCTTCCTGACATGTAAAAATCATGGAACCTGCAAATATTTAGCATTCAAAACAGATCAAATATGATAGCTTAGGTATCAAAAAGCTGAGCCCCTATTGAATTATTATTTCATTCAAATGAGAAAGGATTGAGGAAATACAGTTTCAGATTGATTGCAGGCAAATGATCTGCCTGCTTCAGGAATGCAAGAAAGGAGATGCTGAAAATCTTATTGTGGCAGCCAGTGCCATAAAAACTCTCCACTGCTGTTCTTCTCCCTAAGAGAAAGACATTTAAAGTCTGGTTCTACCTTTGCACAGGAGTCACATTCACTGTTAAAAACTGGGCAGTTTCTCTTCATAAGGCAAATAATAATAATAATAATGATGATGATGATGATGATGTTGGAAGGGACCTTGAAGATCATCTAGTCCAACTCCTTGCTCAGGCAGGAAACCCTATACCATTTCAGACAAATGGCTGTCCAGTCTCTTCTTAAAAACTTCCAGTGTTGGAACATTCACAGCTTCTGGATGCAGGTTGTTCCACTGATGAATTGTTCTAACTGTCAGGAAGTTTCTCCTTAATTCTAGGTTGCTTCTCTCTTTGGTTAGTTTCCATCCATTGCTTCTTGTCCTGCCTTCAGTGCTTTGGAGAATAAGTTGACGTCCTCTTCTTTGTGGCAGCCCCTGAAATATTATTGCAGTAACCCAAAAGACCAGGGCAGACATCTGGTTTGCCGACGCGGCCACCACAGATGTTTATAAGGCAAGTTTCGTCTTCCACATCCGATTTCGCACTGCTGGGGGACCCTGGAAAGGGCCAAAAGTCGCCCTGTAGGGGTAACCAGCGAGGAGGGGGTCCCCGATTGATCACGGGAGGGCAGCCCTCCAAACCAGCAGATGAAAAACAGGCCATAGAAATATGGCTCATCACTAGGCTGCAGACAGCCAAAGTCAAATTTACCACCTGGCAACCATAAAGCAACAGGATGAGACTGGGTGAGACTACCTTTCTTAAATCCTAACTATTTTTTCTACCTGCATAAGCTGCTCAAAGTACTTTCCCCCCTGTGGAGAGGGAAGGGAGACTCTGTCCCACCTTCTTAAAAACAGTGGCAACTGACTATCCAAGGGAGTTTAAAATGTTGCAAGAATAACTTGATTCTAATTGGATCTTTATCTTTTTAAAATTTGTGGATTAAAAGATTTTTTTATTCTTATTGAAGATCTAGGTTTTTACTTTAAAAAAGGAAGTAAAATTGAAAAGACTATAAAAATTTTGACTTAAAAGAAAACTCTAAATGGTATGGGTGACATCTTGTGGCTAAACCTGATATTACAACATGTTGTTGCTTAAAAGAGACTTGGCTTGTAGCCCAGACTATAGATAAGATTTTTGTAACCCTGACAGATATCAGCTGCGAGAAGCCCAGCTGTGTTCTATACTCAGTGACAAAAAAAAAAAAAATCATTCTCTGATTGTAAAGCTTTTAACTTAGCACATTATTAAGAAAACATGGATGAAGATCAGGAACAGATTCTCTTTATGTTGAAAGCAATCTATGAAACTATTCTTACAGCTACTGAGGAAATAAGAAGTTACAGAAAAGAACAAGATGTCAGCCTAGATATACGAACTCAAACTTTGATCACAACTAAAAAATCAACTACACAGAATATAATAGAAGAAGTGGAACAATTAAATACTATGACAGAAGATTTAACTGATCAACAAACACAGTTAATGGAAAACCCAGAAAAGGGACTGACAACATGGAAAAGGGGAAAAAATCTTTTATATAAACCAGAAGAAACCTGAGGATCAGGAAGAAGAACAGACTGAAGAGAAGATAAACATTTCAGGACAACTACGTCGAGATGGAAAAATAGAGAGACAATTTTTTAATCCTTTCAAAAAAAATGGCAACTGGGTGGCTTTTTCTACTCAGAACAACATACATAACAACACAGGGAGATTTATTTGATGACTTAAAAGCACAGACATGGAAGATGAGTTGACAAAGAAAGAAAGCTAGAATAAGACTGAAGAAAATTGGGGTTTTGAATTATTAGTGAGAATTAAAACAGAACATACTCAAATAGATAAGATGTGTATTTTGAATACTAGATTTTGTTATGAGCTGAGATAAAGAAAACTTTGGTCATTTAAAACTTGGAAGTATAAATACTAACAGTAAAATTTGAATATTGATTTGCTTATAAAGGTGAAATGTAAAAGTAATTAAGATATATATATGAGCTAAAAATCTATTGATGAATATAAATATGTTTTTACTTAGCTGTTATAATAAAACAATTAACTTAAATATGAGATATCACGAGATAAAGAGAGGAAGTATTAAATGTTGAAATAAGAGAAATTTTGGTTACTAAATTTAAAATATTTGGAAATTAACAGAAAATAAGAATGTTATACTGTACTATTAATTAATTGATGTAAGATGGTGAGAAATAGAATATATTCAAATAGATAAGATGTGTATCCTGAACATTAGATCTTGTGATGAATTGTGATAAAGGGAACTGGGGTTATTTAAAACTTGGAAATTATAATTATTAAATGTTAAGTTTAAATATTAATGGGAAACTAAAAACTGAGAAAAACTAATTAGGACATTGATTGTCTACAAAGATTGAATGTTAAAATAACTAGGATATGTATAAACTAAAAATTATTGACAAATGTAAGAAAGTTATTTTTTTATTTAATCGATATAATAAGAATTGTATTAGTTTAAATATGAGACAGTTAATACTAAGGGGAAAAGAGAGGAAATATTTAATGTAATACTTTGAGATATGTACTAAAGATACTTGTATGTTATTGAATTATCGATTAACTCAGCTGCCACGTTGCTTTTCAAATATTTAAATGTAAAACTATAAAATCAATAATTTTTTCTTTTAAAAAAATTGAACCAGGCCAATAAAGTGTAGAAAGTCAGCACTCACCTGCCCTCCTAGAGAAGGAAATATTTTGGGGGATATTTAAAAAGGCAGAATATTATATTTCCCCAAATGAATAATGGAGAAAAATCTTAGAGGAGGCAGAAACCAGCTCAAGTTTCCCAGGCAGAAACCTGAAGAGGAGGCCAGCTTTTAGAAATGCAGATTTGGGGCATACCATTCATAAGCAAAATGCCTTCAGTCTCTACAGCTGATGGGATTAAGAATTTACATTCCCCCACCCAAATTCTAAAGAAGATGATCTTTAGGACATAATAGGATTAACTCATCACCATTAGAATAGCAAAAGGCACAAGACTCACTACCTTGCACAACCCCCTGGAGCATCTCAAACAGAACCCTATCAAGATCTATGACTCTCAATTCCATTTTGTTAGCTGTCCCAGAATTGCATGCTGTTGTAGGTTCTGCTCATCAATAAACTGGAACCTTCTTTCTAAGCATCCTCCATTTTTTATTTCCAGCGTCTCAGCCTCCATTTTTATTTCCAACATCTTAGCCTCTATTTTATTTACTCCCAGCTTGGAACTGGACCTGATGATTTTTCTTTTAACAAAGGTAAGCGGTGAGGCTGGAGTGAAGATCTACTCTTTGCTCACAATAACAATAACAAAACAGCCATTGTTTGTTCCTAGGAAGGGGTGGGGTGGGTATAAATCTTCTTACTGCAATCTCAAGGAAAGAAATCTTGTAGAAGGATGCGCTAAGGAAAGGAAGCATTAATTATGCATTACCAGACCAAAGGATGCGGTTTTTCTCAGGATACAGTTCTGCCTTGTTTTTTATCATTAAAGCAGATGCAGGAGCCTGATGCTGCATCCGAGGAGTTATGTGAGGATTCGTTTTCTTAATCGCTTCAAATATGGATTTAAAAGTATTAAATGCCATTCTGTTTCTTATTATTTGCAATTATCTCCAAAGAGGGAAAACTGTGGGATTAATTGGAGAGTTTCTGAGGCGGGCAGATTGTTTTGTGACTCTCAAAATTTGAAAGAAAATACAGGAATTATGTCATGCATGCGCACATGTGCGTGCGAACACATACACACAAAGAATTAGTAGCAATGTATATATGTATGTGTTTGCAGACTGCAGCCCCTGGTTAAAAAATAAGACAAAGCTTCTATTTAACAATAGTGTCATTTTATATTAGGAAAACCATATGCAAAACAAAAGATTGTCCAAAAGAATATAAGAAGTAAAAAAGAAAAATCAAATGCAAAGAACACAGCCATATACTATATTCTTGGCACTTCTAAAAGATTGTAAATTCCATGGCAACATTGAGTCCAGTTTCCTTTAAATAAAACAGCATTGAAAATGTCTAGACTTTTTTGTTTTATTTATAAATATGCAAGTATAAGAGCAAAATAACAGCTCTTCAACAAGCAGTGGAAAACTAAGGATGAGGGAGAATTTCATTCACATGCATTTCAACAAGAATGTTTCATGGGCACATTTTCCATTTTTAAAAACATTTTTTAGAAGAAAGCTTGGCACATTCCAATATTAACTTACATGTCAAAGGCATAGCCAAATAAAACATGTTAACTGTCAGCAAGAAGTTATGACAAGGAGAGCTTGCCTAGCCTTACTTAGTAGATTATTGTAAATCTAGAGACACTAAAAAAGATCCTGTCTTTCATCCCTAATGGTGGACATATTCTAAAACATATGAAGAACAGTTCAGGGAATGGACTAGTGGTGACGGGATAGCAGTGTTCCAATATTTGAGGAGTTGCCGCAAAGAGAAGGTCAGCCTATTTTCCAGAACATGAGAAGGCAGAACAAGAAGCAACAGATGGAAACTAATCAAAGAGAGAACCAACCTAAAACTAAGGAGAAATTTCCTAACAGTGAGAACAATTAACCAACGGAATGGCTTGCCTTCAGAAGTTGTGGGTGCTCCATCACTGGAGGATTTAAAGAAGAGACTGGATAGCCACTTGTCTAGAATTGTATAGGGTCTCCTGCTTGTGCAGGTGGTTGGATCAGAAGACCTCCAAGTTCCCTTCCAACTCTGTTATTCTGTTATTTCCACATAATCATATCACCAATATGCCCCAGTTACACCATTTTCTGCCATGTTGTTTCATTCTATCACCAGCCCATGAGAATTTAGTTTCCCTTGCTGTGTGGGTGTTAAGTAAGAAGGTAGCATCTTCTTACTTACACTGAGAAGCATTCTGCAATGCTTCGGCCTCATCACATTAGAAGAAAAATCAGGTGACCAATAATAACTAGGATCAGAGAGTTACCTGGTAGCCATTTCAAGCTGATGGAAGTATGCTTCCCTTCCCTCCAGTTCCCAATTTAGTTCATATGTCACCACTCTGTTATTATAAAGTTTCATACAATAGTACATGCAATATAAAGAAAGGTACATATCTAAAACTGAAATGATAAGATCAGCCTCTCCTTCCTTGTATTAGCTCCTAAAAAAAGATAGAGAAATGTAGAAACTAACCCTTCTTGCTTATATAAAAAGAGACGAGAAAGATAGAGAAATCCTAAATAAAGATTGCTCATGATGAAGCTTCATTTTTAATCAATTTGGATTATGACAAAATAGGAGCCCTGCAACCAGATCTATTCCATTCCTGTTGTAATGCACATTCGACTTCAGAAAACCTGGTTGATGGATACATACACATGTCATGTTACCATTACTCCCACCACTATCATTACCCAAGAACTGAAGCTTACCAAAAGATGAAATAGATACAATTGTTGGATTTCCAGAATTCAGAAGCTAAAACCAATGTCAAAATATTAACTGGCTCTAGCATGTGTTAGCATGTCAGCTATTGGCTCAATCATTAGAAAGATGAGATAGTTTCTTCAGGCAATTGATTTAAGGCATGGATGGGGAACCTTGGCCATTTTATGACTTGTAGATTCAACTCCCAGAATTTCTGAGCCAGCAAATAAAAAGAGCTTTGGAGGCTAAAGGAGATTGGGATAAACCAGGCCATGAATTCAAGAAATGCGCAAAGTTGGGTATATCATTTTTGGCATACTTCAATCTGGATTTGTTCTTCTTTCTGTTATTTGCTATTTATTTATCTCCCAAACCACATATATACATCTTGGAGACAAGCAGTGTGAAAAAATATTCACTTCTGAGCAATAGGCAGTATTAGGAGACATTCTGATTTTTAAAATGATTAAAATTTAACAGCTACAACTCTGCTGAAAGTGGATAATTTTAAAGTATCAAAGAGCACTTTTATAATATGCATTATTTAAAGAGTACGCTCTTTATTAGTAACACATTCATATAGGGGAAACATATAGCTATGATGCACCATGTTTACAGCATGCACAGAAGTTCCCAAGATGCTTGTTGTGTTAACACAGCACAGTAAAGTCATTGTTACGTATCTTCAGAATGTCTTTTTACTTGCCACCTGTCATAATGGAGAAATGACCAGACTTTATGAGGACAAGGGAGAGGAATGAGGAAGAAAAAACTGCCTCTACCCATATCATCCATTGAATTTACCTTAAGGATCCGTCAGACACAGGATAATATAGCTGTTGTTGTTGATACTAAATTTATGCCTTCTCTTTTTGCACCCCCAAGAACATACATGAGCACATTAACAGGATACGAATTTAACAGTCCTTCCATTATTTGTTTTCATTATCTGATTAGTGCAAGATCTATTGCTGCTGAATAGGCAGGTTCCATTTAATACTGATTTTTAATAATTTTAATGGGCTTATCCTCTATGGATCTGTTAATGACCTTTTAAAGCTGTCTTAGCAAGTTGCCAGCTCAATAACTTAAGGCAATGGATCTCGTCAGCTAATTATACATTGTGCTATGAAGGGCTTCCTTCCTTCCTTCCTTCCTTCCTTCCTTCCTTCCTTCCTTCCTTCCTTCCTTCCTTCCTTCCTTCCTTCCTTCTTTCCTTCCTTCCTTCCTTCCTTCCTTCTTTCCTTCCTTCCTTCTTTCCTTCCTTCCTTCCTTCCTTCCTTCCTTTCTTCCTTCCTTCCTTTCTTTCTGTTTTCTTTTTCTCTACCTCCCTACCCAGGTAACTCTAAATTTACTGGCACTCCATTTCATTGGTCCCTTCACTTTTACTTTTGAAAAAGGATAGCGGTGAATCTGCCAACCATATTTCTTTTGTAGAGACCTTGCATGAAAGAAAAGTAGCTATTTAACATAGACCAGGGGTCCCCAACTTGTGGGCCATGGCTCACCACCAAACTGTGGCCTATTCGCAACCATGCCATGTGAGAGGTGGGCCAGCGCACAACCAACACTCACACAAATGAAGCAGTGTGTGCGTGCCCACCTGCCCCTTGCACAAAACCATCCCCTCTTTTCCCCCCTCCCCATGCTGGGCCACCAACCCGGAATTTGAATCAAGTTTGCAGACGACACCAAGCTGGCAAGAATAGCCAACATTCCAGAAGACAGGCTTAAGATATAGGAGGATCTGGACAGACTTGAACACTGAACGCTATCTAACAAAATGAAATTCAATGGTGAAAAAAGTAAGGTTCTACATTTAGGCAAGAAAAACCAAATGCACAGGTATAATATAGGGGGTACCTTGCTCAATAGTAGTAACTGTGAGAGGTATCTCGGAATCCTAGTGGACAGTCACTTAAATATGAGCCAGCAGTGTGCTGCAGCTGCCAAAAAAGCCAACACAGTGCTAGGCTGCATTAACAGAGGGATAGAATCAAGATCACGTGAAGTATAAATACCACTCTTCAATGCCTTGGTAAGGCCACACTTGGAATACTGCATCCAGTTTTGGTCACCGTGATGTAAAAAAGATGTTGAGACTCTAGAAATAGTACAGGGAAGAGCAACAAAGATGATTAGGGGCCTGGAGGTTAAAACATATAAGGAACGGTTGCTAGAATTGGGTATATCTAGTTTAATGAAGAGAAGGAGGAGGGGGACATGATAGAAGTATTCCAATATCTCAGGGGCTGCCACAAAGAAGAGGGAGTCAAGCTATTCTCCAAAGCCCCTGAAGGCAGGACAAGAAGCAATGGATGGAAACTAATCAAGGAGAGAAGCAACCTAGAACTAAGGAGAAACTTCCTGATAGTTAGAACAATTAGCGAGTGGAACAACTTGCCTCCAGAAGCTGTGAATGCTCCAACACCGGAGGTTTTTAAGAAGAGACTGGACAGCCATTTGTCTGAAATAGTATAGAGTTTCTGCCACTCTTAAAGTGACCAGGAAGTGATCTGACTATGGCAAAAAAAACATGGTGGAAATGTTAAACCTGACCCAATTGCTCTGAGGTAAAGATAAGATGTCATGTGGTCTCTTGCATGAGATGGGCTCTGATCTCTTGGGTCATGCTGATACTTGTCATGGTGGCCATGTATTAGCAAACCCTTCCTGACCCCACTCCCTCAGCACTTTATGAAGCTGGGTATGTTTACAGCTAGTTTCAGCCTTTTAAAATATGCCTGGTTAATTCCAATGGTAATTATTTTGCTTTCTCCCATATACAATTTTATTTCCTTGCTACTGAAGGAAATTATCTGCTGTGTCTCATAATATCCTTCTGCAAAAGAAGTTCATGTCTTTTCCTCCTTTCTCATCTTCTTCATTCTTACATAGAATTTATCATGGAGTCAAAATGTTCAAACTGCTTTTTGCAATCAAATTGCTCACAGAGAGGACATTTCCTAATAACCTGGAGCCTGAGATTGTGCTGTCTATGGCAGCGTTTCCCAACATTTAATTAAATAATAATAATAATAATACGCTTGTCTGTTTGAATTCTCTGCTCTGGGACTTCAGAATTCAAACAGACAAGCATCTGCAACATAACACCCCAGACTTAACAATTGTCGATAAGAAAGACAAAAAAGTCTGGATAGTGGACGTGGCAGTGCCTAGAGATAGCAGAATAGACAAGAAAGAACTGGAGAAGATAACAAAATACAAAGACCTACAAATAAAAATAGAAAGACTGTGGCAAAAGCAAGTAAAGGTAGTACCAATAGTCATAGGCGCCTTGGGTGCAATCCCAAAACAACTGGAGCACCACTTGAACACCATTGGCAATGACAAATTCACTATTATTCAATTGCAAAAGGCGGCCTTACTAGGAACTGCTTCCATCCTGCGACGATATCTGTAATACCATCAAACATCCACATCTGCCTATCCCAGGTCCTGGGTAAGGACTCGATAGGTAGACAAAATGCCAAATCCAGTCTGAACATCTGGCTGACTGTGCGATAATATAATAATAATAATAAAGTTAGAAGGGACCTTGGAGGTCATCTAATCCAACCCCTTGCTCTGGCAGGAGCTCTAGTAATCTCTGGGAGGGGGGGATCAATTAGGGTGGCCTGCCTTAAGCACCTTATGCATTCAATTAATTTCTGCAGCCTCTTGGGAATTTTCTTAAGCATTTCACATATTAGAATTCTATATGAAAATACAGAGTTATAAGATTTTGATCATAATAGCAGTAAAGCAGCAGCAGCAGTAGTAGTGTTGAGATCTTGGAATCCCATCCAATGATATTGCATATGCTATGTACCTACAAGCATCCTCTCCCATCAATCCTCTCCATGTATAAGGTTTACCTCCTTACAAAAAAAAATTTTTTTGAACGTACAAAGAGTAAGGGTGAAGAAGGGAAGCACAATACCTGTGACAACCTCCCCCCAATTATGCAATAATTGAACAACAATATAACATATTGTATGTAATGAGCATCCTGTCTCTCTGTTTCCAACAAGTTTAACGAAGAGAAGGACAAGGGGGGACATGATAGCAGTATTCCAATATCTCAGGGGCTGCCATAAAGAAGAGGGAATTAAGCTATTTTCCAAAGCACCTGAAGGCAGGACAAGAAGCAACGGGTGGAAACTAATCAAGGAGAGAAGCAACCTAGAACTAAGGAGAAACTTCCTGACAGTGAGAACAATTAATCAGTGGAACAGCTTGCCTCCAGAAGCAGTAAATGCTCCAACACTGGAAGTTTTTAAGAAGAGACTGGACAGCCATTTGTACGAAATGGTGTAGGGTTTCCTGCCCGAGCAGGGGGTTGGACTAGATGACCTCCAAGGTCCCTTCCAACTTTACTATTATTATTATTATTATTATTATTATAACTATTTCACATGCTTATCTCAAAAAATACTGCCAGCAAAGGTAGAACTTGGGTTACAAAAGCAAGTGGGACCAGAATTGTGATCACTAAGAGACACAGTTGTAAACCATGACATCATGTGAGCACATTACATAGCAATAGGAATTCTAGCAGCCCTGGTTGCTGTCATTAAGCAAAGACCCTGCAGGTTGTTAAGCAGGGACCTCATGTGATTGCAACTTCTGATTTCCTGCCCACTTCCTCATTGATTTTGCTTGTGGGAATGTTGGAATTTGCAATTATGTAACTACAGCTTGCTGCAACAGCTGGAATTCTGAGGACCAGCTCTAGATGCCAATTGTTCATTACTGTTGTAACTGAATAGTCACTAAACAAATGGTTGTATCCTGAGGGCTACCTGCATTTGAAAATAGGTGAAAACAAACTAAGCTGAATATTGCAAACAGATAAGATTATCAGGGAGCCTCCCTTTGTGTTCACACAATGGGCTAAATTCTAAATCAAAATGAACAAGATACAATTATGTAGCACAGTGCAGTTTATCATGACAACCAGATTCCTAAGGATGAACATAAACTCCCACCTCTATTAAACTAGCAGCCAGTTTGAAAATGTATTCCATGGGAAATACCCTTTCCTATTTCTTGATGTGTTCATGTGTTTGAGGGGTAATCTTTCTCTGAGCATTGAGAAAATTGAAGGCCCTCTTTTCAGGCAAATAAAATGCAGCATTTCCTTATCTGCAGGTCAGCCTATTTATTCCAGATGCCTTTCATAAGTGGGGCATAGGTTTATTCGCAGCCCGCAATGAATAACACAAGCTACTTACAAGTTACACATATCTCCCTGAGCAAATGCTCACCAAATCCGCAGGAAATGTGGTAAGCTTATCTCCATGCAGGCTTTTCCCAGTCCTCCAGTTGGGGGATACATTATTATGATAACTTGGCTAACTTTCCCCTTAGGGAGAAATAAAACCTGGATGATGAGTAGAGTTGTCACCATGGCAACAAACAATTTCCAATTGAGATAGGGAAAAAGACAGACTCCCACTGAGTAATACCGCATGGTGCACTGTTCCTCTTGCTGAGTCCTTGACACTTATGAGTCTATTTATAAAAAGACATAATCACAGACAAAGCACAGGTGGAGCATGCCATGTTTTTGAAAACAGTTTCTGGTGAGATGGAGGAATTCTTGCAGCATTGCTTTCCCATTGTACTGTAGGAATAGAAACATAGTGAATGTTCTCCTTTTTCATATTTTGGTAAAAAAAAATAACGCTTAGAAAGATCACTGTTAAATATTTTTTCCAATTCTGTTTGCATTCCTTTTTTCTTTAAACTTGCTGGCTGATTCTATATCACTTTTTTATTTTGGGTTGTACAAACATCTCCTTTCCTTTTCCTGCGTTAGGTCAAACAAAACCTGGTAACCTACTGATATCATGGAATAACTGAAGGGATCACAGTGGATAACTTCATATATCAACTAAAAAATGAATCACGAAAAAGAGAATAGAGTCTAATGCCTTGATTTATGACTACAATGACTTACAACCAAAATTCCAGGCTTCATTGTGGCTGTAAGTCAAGGACTACTTGTATAGATATAGGTATATGATTGTGTATTGTTGTTACAAATATTGTTGCTACAACAGTTTGAATATTTTATATTTTCCCTTCATTTACAGTTCCTTATTCTGATAAAGAAAAATTAATTCAAGCTGAGCACATTGCACAGAAGTGAAAATTAATTTTGCAAAAACAGAAATATAGCACGCAAACCAAAAAATTAACTCAATGTTCTAAATTTTTACCTTGAAAAAGATACGAAGTGGCATTGTGGTTTTATGAAATAATCAGTAAAATCTATTTTTCAGCATGCCTGATCCATTAAACAGCTAAACATTATTCATAAATGACTTTGACAGCATATAGTTATGTTAACTTCATCAAAAATCACCAGTTTCACAGTTAGTTAAAAGCACTACCATATCAGAGATATAAAGCAACCGCTAAGTGACAGGAAGAGTTTAAATGATGACAGTTTAACACACTTATTTTAAAATAAGATGTTTTAAAATGGACTTAGTTTTCTGACCAACATCTCCAGAGGGGAGGGGATGTATTTTTTCCATGCGTTAGGAGAATCTGCTATTTGGTGGCTAAGTGGGGAATTGAAGCAAACATATTGTCAATAGGATACAGCTATTTTTAATTTGTTTTGATAATCAAACAACCAGTTCATTGCACTAAATCTAAAGCTAAAGATAATGTTATTGCTTTAGCATCATTAAAGATGTCTTAAATATGGTTTCTATGTTCTCATGCTTATATGGATTGTCTCATGAAGATCACCTCAGCAGACACCATTATAGGTATGACTGCTCTTTTGAATAGGGGCCATAAAATTCCTTTTTTCTACCAAGGTGTGAAGGGAAGTTGGATGTTAATCTAGCACCAGGTCAAGTTTAGTCCACTGACCTGTTCATAAGTTCCCATCTACATGCAACAATATCTACCTGATCTCTAAGCAGATGCTTCAGCAATAGTAACTGCACTTAATACAGCGAAGCACTAAAACATGTGTCTCCTCAAACCCAGAGGTAGAGATTCTTAAGTGAGACATCTTTACATTTGTTCTTTGTTATGAAATCTTCAGCAGAAACATTACCACAAGAGCCAAGTGATACATTGTTTTTTTTAAAAAGAGAACTCCAAGGAAGTTGGCCACTGGGGATGACAGAGCCTTGCTAACTTCATTCACTTGGAGCCATGCATCCACTGAAGCCTGCTTGCGATGAACAAGTTATGTAAGGGGTTTTGTTTTGGGCAGCAGTAGAAAAGTGGTTTGCCATTGCCCTCTTCTGGGATATTTGTTAAATTTTCCAGTCTAGCTGATAACCTGGGATTTGCATTCAAGTACTAATCAGATTTGATCTTTGCTTTTTTGAGATTAGTCAAAGTTAGGCAGATACTTCCAGCTGAGTTCTCAACTGATGTCCAGTTTGAAATTAAACCAATGTGAGTGGGGGGAGAGGCAAAACTCCAAACCTTATTTCTCATGTATATAGAAGATTCAGGACATTACATATAAGGTCAATGTTGGCATGGAAGTCTGTTGTTGGTGGGCATCAGATTCTATGAAGACATGGGTACATTATGTTATGAACTGTGCTTCATGATATGGATAATGCTGAATGGAATTGAACAATGGCCTGAGTCAGCATGAAGCTGTTCTCTAAATTTTGGGATGAGTTTGGAAATTGCCTGAATGAAAAGCCCCTCCTTTAGGATATATATCCAACAAGTGCTACAATAATCTTACAACGAACGACACTATATCCTACTCAGAGTAGACAAAAGAAGACAAAATTTCCAAGAATATAGACATCAGTCCAAACAGGTTCTAGCCACATCAAGCTGTCGTGTGATTTCTAGTACAAACTGGCATGAAATCCAAAGTGATGCTCATTTATTGCTTTCCACTCTATTGGCAATTGTCTGGGAGTCATGGATGTCAACATCTCAGGTCTACATTCTGTAGCTTAATGTGACTTGACAGACAAGCATGCACAGCGTGCTCTCTCAAATCCTAGACACCAGCAACTCACATTAGCAAATAAAATTCTAATTTCTTTTATGCAGGATGTTGGTCCTGCAGGGTGCTTTTCAGTCCCCATCATAACCTTTTTATCTATAGATTGGTGGATGTATATTGGTATGGTTATGATCATGTAGAGCATGGGTATCAAACTCGATCGCATCACATAACATATTGTGATGTATCGCAATGTTTTTTGCCTTTGCTGAACTGGGGTGGGTGTGGCCTGCACGTGACACATCCAGCCCATGGGCCACCATTTTGACACCCCTGATGTAGAACAAGCATTTTCAAATTTTTTTCAGGCCACAGAATCTATTAATTTAAAAAAAATCTTGAAAACCCAGATCAAGAGGCAAAGGCCTAGTTGGCTGCATCTGAGTGATTTAGAGGGTTTAAAGGGACTGAAGAAAAACTTTGGGGGGGGGGATGTTATATCTATAGCTCATATTTGTGGAAAGGGAATGTTTAAACACTTATTCTTATTCAAATTTTCTGGCTCCAAAAATCCATCAGTCAAATTGGCTTGAGAGGGTTCGTATTTCTTACTGAGTGAAAGAAATGGAACATAATTAGTGCAGCCATAAGCCATGATTTATAAACCACTGCAGCCAAAGCCAAAATAAACCATATTGCAATTTAATGCAAAATGAGAACCCACCCAATTTTTAAATTCCACGTACAGGAATTCACTCAATATGGTTTATGGTTCTTGATCAGAAGATTCTTGAGCAATTCTGAGATTTACTGCAATGATTAAATCTCACTGTGTTTATGACCCCTGATAAAATATGTGATTTTTGAGAGGAACAGTCCTGAAGCAATCCTGAGGTTTTGCTCCAACCCACAAAAAGCAACAAATGATTGATAGATAAAAGAGAGAGAGAGAGAGAGAGAGATGAGAGAGAGAAGAGGAAGAGAAAGGGAGGGAGGGGAGAGAGAGAGAGAGAGATTCCAGAGCCAGCAAATGTATTTTGATACCATTTATTCCACATTTCAAGTAATAAGTTTGCCTAATATATCAGTATCTGCCCTTTGCCCAGATTAGTGACCATTATGCAAAATGTTAACTATCTTTTTTTTTAAATGAACACAATAGACACCCTCATCTTACAACAGGAAGACCTAGAATTTATGCAATCCATGATTATCAGACCCCAATGAAAGTATTTTGTGATAACATGAAACATTCAAGTTCTTGCTTCTAGCAAACAAGTCATGTAGAAAGAAAGAAAGAAAGATATTCCCCACCCACCTATGGCGAGATGCCATAGGCAGGAATTGAAAAAGCAGCCACAATGAGAAGGGCATATGTGTTCCTTGGCTCAAAAATGAATCTGATCATCTTGCTAGGAAATGTCTGGACTTGCTAATCCTGGCATTTTCATTCTGACAGGCAGAAAAATGACTCTCCTGAGGGGGCAGGAAACTGAAAGACCTCTTAAAAGTGCAAATTGCACCATCGCAATACTCTTTTCCCTTCTCTCTACTGAGAATCCTGTCTTCTTTCATTCTCTCAGTCTTTCTTTTATATATATACACGTTCTCTTAATCTTTCATTCCCTTCATTATTAGGCTTCAATGGTCAATCTCCTAAGGGATTGAGGCTCAATTTCTGATATCTCCAGCAACTTTAGATTCATTTCTTTCTTTGCCTTTTGTTTGTTTTTGGAGATGGTTCAGTTATTTCCATTTTGCATTACTTCTCTCATTTATATAATTAAATCAGTTGATGGTCACAATCTCTTTCTCTTTCTTTAACAATAAATTTATTAAAGGATACAATTTCAACAATAAAAACTAAAGCAAAAAACAAGAAAAATAAAAGGTACAGAAAAGAAAGAAAAAACTGAAATGGAATTCTTTCAATAGGTCAAGTTATATTTTATAATTGTAAGTTGAGTTTGAGTATTCTTGTCCTTTAATTATTATTTTTAGTTCCCTATATTTCCCTTCAGTGTCCAACTTTTAAAGACTTCTTTTAATAACATTACCTTAAAGAATTCAAAACAAAATCATTTTCCCATGGGAAAGTTTCTTTATAATTAATTCCAAAGTCTTATTTTAATTTTCTCTTGATTCTTAGTCTGTAGCTTTCTAAAATCAAAGTTTTAATCACATTTTTGCTATTTATTACAAAAAATAATTTCTTAAAATTATAGTTAAAAATATTTTGCTAAAATTTGAAAGAGGTTCACCTGGTGCCCTAAAATATCTTCATCCAAAAGTTCCTAATAGTTGAAAAGCAGTTAACAAGCAATTTACAAAAGTGATTAGAAAAGGAAGCATGCAAACTTAGTGTCCTTTCAAAGGTGTCAATCATTATTTGAGCAAGAGGGATATTGCCTCATCTGCCAGAGCTCTAAATCTTCCCACAGTCTTTCAATCTCCTGGTCAGGAAAAGTTGTCTGGAGCACTTGTGGGCAATCTCAAATCCTTTTCTTGTCCAAAGAGGAATTATCAAAAAGGAAAAATTTAGAAGAAGAATCAGAAAGGAATTACCAATGTACTCCCTGGTTCTTCATTCCTCTGCATATTTTGCAGAGGCCTTCTTCAGTCTATCATTTCTTCCCTGTAAGTCTCTCCTTCTCTAGAATCAGATATGAGAAAGCTCTTAATCATTTTATTACAAATTCTGACAATAAAAATTACATCCAGGTAATGTGCTTTGTATTGAGGACTAGGGGTCAAAGAGGTGAGAAAATTGGCCCAGAAATAATATTATTGATCAAGAATTCAAAACTGTTGGATCAATTTAAATCTAGCTGAACAAAAACTTTCTGAATATCCTTGGTTGGAACAGTGGATATTTAAGTAATGGAAGTCCTATGTTGGTTTATTTAGAGGTGCGGTCTAAGCTACACAATATGTTCAAGATTCATCATACTCCCTTCTGATTTATATAAATGGTAGCCTATATGCAAGTATCTGGTTTTAATTGAAATACTACATGCAGTAGCAGAACTTTTAACTTTTTCTCCCAGATTAGAAAGCAAGATGCATCAAGAATCATTTTAAAATTTGCAAGGTCAGCTAGTGATGATACATTATGGATACATTCAAAAGGCTCAGTGCTTTTCTATAATCTAATACTGAGATTTGTGAGATTTTGTCAATACACGCATACTTTCGATAGCTCTAGATTCTCCCTGGACTCAATGAATTTGTCATGCAAGAAAAATATTTGGTTCCACTTCAATAGTTCAGATTTGAAAGTGAATATTTTCAAAAAGGATTGCTGAGACCTTTATTCCTGGCACACCATTCTGCTCATTCCAGCAATGTTATAGAGGCAAAAGACTGCATACTCTTTACAGGATTTCTGCTAACAGTCCATATGCAGTCTGTTCACACCTTGTAAGCTGCAGTACTGCAACTTTTTTTGACATGCGCATTGCTGTTCTAACAATGAAGCTGCCTGTGAATAGCCAAATTCCAGGGTTCCCAAAGTGTATTTCTCCTCTCCCAAATATCTACTGAGGTTTGAATTGTGCTTGTGCCATCTTCTGGGGATGGTCAACTGTCATAGCAGTTAGCTGGTTGGTTGGTTGTACTTGCTCAATGTGTTGAAGTGAAAAATCTTTATCTTCCCATATCTATATCCTTCCTTCACAATTCTCCATGCTGAGTGGGAGCATAACATGATGCACCAGTTCCCCCTTATATCTCCAGCAATAAATTTCCAAGCTAAATTTATGCAGGCAATACATTTGAATGATCCAGGTTACTCAAAACAGAAACTTACATGGTCAAAAATAATCAAGAGTTCAAGATATGAAGGGAGCAAAGTACCCAAATCCAAAGGATTGAGCAGCCACGCAGAGTCAAGGAAATAACAAAGGTTTAGAAATTTAATTGCTAAATTCAAAGCTCAGTAGATGCTAGACAAGATTATTCCTGATTATTTTATTGCCTTACTACTTCTGTCTGATGTTTTTATACAGAATGAGACTCCACAAAGCTCAGCTGGCATCAAATTACTGTGCACTGAATATCCTCATGGCTTTGGATAGTATGCAATTCCATCACAATTAGTAAATGAGAATATAATATAATATAATACATAATAATATAATAACCAAGCTCAGAGAGCACCAAGGACCCCTGCATCAGTATTCTACTCCACAGCCATAGGGCAGGAGATGTTGGGAACTGTTTCTGCCACAAATGCTATGCTATATCCTGGCTCTTCAGTAGCCAAAGAATCATATTGTTCTTCCTCCTCAAATGAGAACTATGAGGAGATTATGATAACAGTGACAGTTAAAACACAGTTTACAACCAGAGGCACCCATAAAAAGGCACAAGTATAAAATGAGTGTCATGACACTCTACTCAAATAGCAGCATGTGATGTCCCAATGCATACTATGTTGTTTCAATGAGAGTGTGCTAAGGAAATGATGTCTATGTTTGCAACTCATGGCTTGGCATCTATACTATACACCCATAGGCCCCAGCCTAACTCAGAGAGGGACCACTTGCAATTGCACGGTTATCTGTGGTGCTTATTTTTAACCTCAAATAGATGTTGTATTTTAGCATTTCATGCAAACCCAGATATTGACTTAGCATGTTGTATGAACTAGGCCCTCACAAACACCCATACTATGATTATTATTTTTTGGTTTGGCATATTAAAGTGTGTGAACACACTTTTTAGCACTTTTTAGAATTTAGGTCGTTGTGCAAAATTCGCCTGCAACTGTTGATCCTCCCTATTAACTTGATCAGGAAAGAAAGAAAAAAAAGCTTCAGAAAGAGAAAATGTATGAAAGTGAGAAAAGGAGAATTTAGGAGGAGAAATGGGTAATTCCATGCACTGTTGCTTGTGCTGTGACACCATTTTTTGCTTGCTTTAGCCCCATTAATTTACCAATTATAAAAACCCATTCTCTGCTGAGAGAATGAAGCAGGAAACTCAGATATAATGCTTTTTTAAAAAAAAATAAATCTGAAAAAATTCAGGTGCCTTTCAAAACTAAGACAGAGATGTTCCTGGTTGATTCAATTTTCCAGAGGAAAGACTGCCAATGGCAAGACAAAGTGGGAAAAGAAGAGGAATTTGGGTAACATTAAGGTGACCAACTTTTTTACAATGAAAAGGAGGACACAAATAAATTGAAGAAAAAAAATCATAAATAAAAGAAACATTTTATTCATTGCAGCAATAATACAGACAACTTGCATGTGCAAAGTTTGCCAGCCGAGTGTTTTCACGCACTCAGCAGCAATTCCTATTGGCTTTCGAAAGCCAATAGCAGGAGTAGCACAGCTCATGCAAAAGTTGAAAAAAAAACATCAAAAAAAGGTGCCGGAATGCCGTTCTAAGCATTCTATGAGAAAAAAAAAGCCCTGCAGATTAGTCTTCAAATATCGAAAAGGAGGACATGTAGGAGGACACTTTTTGAGGGAGGACAGAATTTACAAAAGGAGGATTGTCCTCCCTAAAGGAGGATGGTTGATCACCTTAGTAACATCTTTTCCAGGGCCTTCTCAACCTTGGCAGCTATAACAGAACTGAGCTATTAAGATGGATGTTTAACAGAGATTTGTCTATTAGCTTTGCACAGAACTTCTTGTGTGTCTATTTCATATTTTGCAGAGTCTGAGCGGGAGCACCACTCACATCCAACAAAGTTTTAGTAATAATTTTAAGTTTTCTTGTTCAGTTGCTTAGAAGAACAATTGTAACTACATGGGCTATTTAGTAGTCATGTCAGACTCCTAAAGTAATTTTCTATAACTGAAAATTAATCAAATATTTTCTGCTCTGCTTTTATTCACTTTTTTGGGGGGTTGCTAGGGTCTGGTACACTTTTTCAAACAAAAACAGGAGGTAAAGCCTTTCCCTATCCCATTTCTGTATGATACCTTAGCACCCTAATTTTACTTCTCTCCACAGAAATATTCATAGAAGTGTTTCAAAAAAAGATGAAAACAGTACCAGTGACAGTTAAATCTAAGGTCCACCTGTTTTTTGAATGTGCATCCTATGTGTGATGTACATAAAAACAAATGGAGCTTTAATTGCACCGTCACAACCGCCATCTTGATGTTTTTGAAAACATACTGAAAAATAACCCTGTCTCTCCATGTTTCTCTTACACCAGCTCTGCCACTGAAACTTGCATATTCTCTCCTTTTTCTAGCCTTCAGTGGCCATCTGCTTCTTACACCTCTGCATTTTATTTTTTGACAAGTCATAGCTCCCGATCTTCATCTGATGTTGCTCTTTCACTGTTCTGAGAAATCCTAAAGAATCATTCTGTCTATGCTGTGACAAGAATATACATGAATCAATCTTTCTTTTCTATGAATATTTGTGATAAAATAATTTGGGAATGTGTTATATTTAAGGTTTGGTAATGGCTTTCTCCATTATCAAACACAATCTTCTATACACATAGAGGGCTCTGCCAATCATTCTATCATTTTCATAATAAGTAGCAACAAGCACCATTCAAAAAATCCATATCTGTACATTCTTCTGTGTCATTTTGGTTGATCCTAACAGTAAAATCCAACTAATGATTTTAAGATAATAAACTTTATAGGTATAAACCTGTCAGTTTCTAGGGACTGCAGTCAAGTAACAGCATATCATACAGCCTATTGTTTAGTGGTGATAATACCAAACCACAGAAATGCAATTTCATTCATTTTTAGGGGAAAGTTGGAGGGCATAGAAAGTAAATCAAACCAACAGCACGTAAGCCACATTTGATGTGTTTGTCCAATTGATGCTTTGATGCTTGGCTGCTCCACCCAGAATGGAAGCTTAGAGGAGGGAGCATGATTCCCTTTGGGGAATCCTGGGGAAGGGGGAGGGCATGTGCTTTCTCATCCACTCTAGCACACCTGTGTGTGTGTGTGTGTGTGTGTGTACATGTGTGCACGTGTGTGTGTGTGTACGTGTGTGTGTGTGTGTGTGTGTGTGTGTGTGTACTCAAATACAGACCACTTGGCGTTGGCTAGGGTTTACCTCCAGGAGATAGTGATTGGCATGTGTTATTTTTTTTCACAAACATGGAATATTGCTTCCAAAACTAGCATTTCAGCCAAGCCAGTTATATAGTCAGTTCGCAACCAAGTTCTTCCTTTTGCCACAAGAATGAATTTTGCTTACTGAAGAAATGTGCTGTTTAGTAAATGAAACCTTTCTTCAAACTGACTGTGTCTAAGCCAAAATATTTTTTTAAACCCTCAATTAGACTCAATCTAAAAAATGCTTTAATAACATTTTATGGCAAGCAAATGGATGGTTTCCTAAGAATCCATAATCCTTCAAAATTGCATCCCAGAGAAGAGGGCTATTTTCAGAAAGCGTTGTGTTTAAAAAAAATAAAATAAATCCAAGGAAGGGGTATTTTATATATTTCTGTGTCCACATTTTTCAAATATATGTTTATATAAAAGCAGTGAGTAGGAGTGAGCTTTGCAGGAGAATAACCATATCTCCAACCAATTATGTGCAATATATTAATTGACGCTAAACACAGATATTCTATCTGGGCTGTAAAAAATTGAGACCACAAATGAATATCTCTTTTCTGCCATCTAGTGATTGCTTTGATTTTTGCAGCCAGTGTTTAATAGCCCTAAAATTAAAATTAACCCTGCCTAGAATTTCAGACACCATCTGAATTGTGCATGATTTAGTTTTGTAATTTCTTCCCTCTCCTTAGATTCTCTTTCTTTTCCATCATTGAGAGCATCAAAACTTAGAAATCTTGGAACTTTTCAAAGCTTTTTATCAATGGAAATTAGTCTCCAGCAATTATATAATGATGCTGATTGATTCCACAAACTAAGGAAGATCAAATGAGTCAATACTTGGATAATGAGCAACAAGAAACACTTCTCGGTTCATACATATCACACTAAGTCATAGTATGGTTGTTCAGTTTTGAATAAGTGATTTGTCTGAATCCAACCATTACGGTGGGAAACAGTGGTGGGATTCAAATATGTGAACAACTGGTTCTCTGTGTGGATGCTGCTTTTGGAAGCCCATTCTGGGCCTGGGCAACAAAAAATTAGCTACCAGTTCTGCCAAAGTGATGTGAACTGACTGAATCCCACCACTGGTGGGAAATCACAGTTTACATGTTAGCAACTGTGAATCCAGTCAGTTGTTTCCTGCCACTCTTCCTGTTCCTAAACTAAGAGGAATATGGAAGCTTCAACAGAAGAGAATTTCTTGAGTTCAAGTTTGAACTGATGTTTCATTACCTAGCTAGGTAACATCATCACTTGATCACCTAATTTACCTTAGGTATTAAAACCTCTGGAATCAAACAAGCAAGCCCAGAGAGAATCAAGAACTCCACAAAAGCATTTATTTAATCTTTGCACCAGCTTAGAAAAGTGGAATGGCATTTCTTTGTAAGGTGCCTGACTATTTCTTGCCAGTGTGGTTGGATTAGTGCAGGGGTATCAAACTGTCGATCCGCGGGCTGGTGGCATCATACAGAGGCAAATATTTTGTTAAAAGGAAACAGAACAGTAAGAAAATTTCTAAATTTTGCCCACACAGGTATCTCCAATCCAATTTCCTTCTACTTCAGGGATTTTTTAAATTATTTTATTACTTTTTTTAATTTATCAAATTCATATTGGCCACCCACTCAGACAAGGTGACTCTAGGAAGTGTACAACAAAACCAACCAGTAAAATCAATTAACACAATAAACAACATAAGTAAAACTAAGATTGTGAGAGGATTAATTAAGATGTGATATGTGGTAATGTTAGTTAGATTATGATTATCATATTTGTAACCCTGTATTCAGCTCTGGGAAGTGGGGGAGGGAGAAGGGGGTTGGGTGGGTTAATATTGTACTTTTTATAAAACTTTTTAATAAAAAAAGATGTGATATGTGGTGCAAACAACATGGACTTTGAGGGCTTTCTAAAAAACCACAAGGGTTGAGGTTAATCTTACCTCAGTGACGTTCCAGAGGGCAGGAACCACAAAAAAAGTGTCTCCTGGATCCCATCGGATGGAATACCTTAGCATACAGAATCCTCAATGTACCTGTCCTGCTGGACTTAATGGCATGGGTAGAAGTAATTGGCAAAAGGTAGTCTCTCAAGCAACCTGGTCCCATGCATCGTGAATTGTACCTGAAAGCAAACCACAACCAGTGCAGCTCCCAGATCAGAGGTATAACATGTGTCCTTCTAGGAACTCCCATAACTGCTCATACCATTTCCAAAGGTGTTTATACCAAAAGGCAACTGGAATTTCTTGTTTTTTTCTTGTTTTATTTTTTTTAAAGTATTTCACTTCTCATTCAAGAAGCTTCATCAATTCTGAGCACTAAAGAAGCTTCTTGGCTGAGAAGCGAAATGTTTTCAAAGAAAAAAAAAACAAGAAAAAATCAAGAAAGTCCAGTGTTAATGCTGCTAACATTGGATGTTCCTGCTTTGACAACTGAAGAAAATGCAGCCATTTTCTCTTCTCCTTTAACATGCTTTTCTTTCTTTAAGAATTCAGGTGCAGCCCTGAATTCTCCTTCAGTACAATTTTGGCAAATAGATTAATGCAGGTAATGAAGGATTTGATTCATTGTGACCAATCAGGATTTATAACAGGAAGATATATGACATATAATGTAAGACAAATTCTTAATTTAATAGAGTATTTGGATAAGAATAATCAGATTCCTGTGGCATTTATATTTTTAGATGCTGAGAAAGCTTTTGATCAATTAGATTGGAAATTTTTATTCTCATTGATAGAGAAAATGAATTTTGGAGATAAGTTTTTACATGCTATTAAGGCTATATATCAGCAACAGTCTGCTCAAATTATTATTAATGGGGGATTGACAGAGACTTTTAATATTGAAAAGGGAACAAGACAAGGATGTCCATTATCCCCATTATTATTTGTTTTAACAATGGAGATTTTATTAATTCAGATTCGAGAGTCAACGGTAATTAAGGGAATAAAAGTAAATAGGAATGAGTATAAATTGAGAGCTTTTGCAGATGATTTGGTTTTAACTTTAGTACAACCGACTCAAGCAGCTGGTCATTTGTTGGAACTCATATCCCAGTATGGGAAAGTTTCTGGTTTTAAAATACATAATAATAAAACTAAAATGCTCTCTAAAATATGTCTAATAAGGAAAATGAAATTTTAGTTCAGTGGTTCTCAACCTTTCTAATGCCGCGACCCCATAATACAGTTCCCCATGTTGTGGTGACCCCCAACCACTTATACATCACCGGGTGCCAGGGGCGTGGCCAAAGAAAAGGGGGGAAAATGGCGGACAGCCTTGTTTGGCGACCCCCGTGAAATGGTCGTTTGACCCCAAATGGGGTCCCGACCCACAGGTTGAGAACCACTGTTTTAGTTAAACTTACAGGTTTCCAGATGGTGAAAAAGGTTAAATATTTGGGAGTATATATAACAGCTTCTAATGGAAAATTATATAAGAATAATTATGAATTATTATGAGCAAAAGTACAAAAGGATTTAAATGATTGGAAAAAGTTACAATTGTCATTGTTGGGGAGAATATCAGTGGTAAAAATGAATGTTCTACCAAAGTTTCTCTTTTTGTTTCAAATGCTACCTATTTTAAAAAAAGATGCAAACCTGGATGAGTGGCAAAAGGGTAAATAAATTTATTTGGGCTGGGAAAAAACCAAAGGTAAAGTTTAAGATTTTGCAAGATGCCCGAGAAAGAGGTGGGCTTAAAGCACCTAATTTGAAATTATATTATGATGCAGCCATTTTAACTTTGATAAGCGATTGGCTTAATTTAACAAATAAAAATATCCTTTCTCTTGAAGGGTGGGATTTATTGTATGGTTGGCATGCATATTTGATTTTTAATAAGAAAGTAGATCGGGCTTTTAAATCACATATTTTAAGGAATGCTTTTCTTCGAGTTTGGAAGAAGTATTATTATAGGTTAAATTATAAAATACCTATTTGGGGGATTCCTGGACATGTAATCGAGGGAGTTTCTAAGGGGATGAATTTTGATAAAATTTCATATAAGGAATTATTAATTTGGTCAGGTACTGATTGGCAGTTAAAATCTTTAGATGTACTAAGACAAGAAAATATCTTACAGTCATGGTTTCAATACATACAAATTGTGGATAGGTGGACTGTAGATAAGAAAGTTGGAATAACATTGGGAGATGAAAATTTGGTAATTCAGATTAAAGATCAGAATCATGCTCATATTAAAAGAATTTATGATGAGTTAATAAAACTGGACTCGGAAACAGAGTTGGTAAAAGATTGTATGATTAAATGGGCCCAGAATATCCAGGAACTGATTTTACTGGATTCATGGAAGACTATTTGGATTAGAAATGTTAAATTTACACAGGCCCAAAATTTGAGGGAAATTTTTTACAAAATGTTTTATAGGTGGCATTTGGATCCTAAAAAACTGTCTTGTATGTATCCTACGACAGAGAATGAGATGGCTGGATGGAGTCACTGAAGCAGTAGGTGAGAGCTTAAATGGACTCCAGAAGATGGTAGAGGACAGGAAGACCTGGAGGAACATTGTCCATGGGGTCACGATGGGTCGGACACGACTTCGCAATTAACAACAATGTATCCTAACTTACAACCCAAATGTTGGAGGTGTGGTAGTACTGATGCAACTTATTTTCATGTTTGATGGACCTGTAAGAATGTTAAAGCTTTTTGGATAATGATTTGGTGGAACATTCAAAAGATTTTTTTTAAAAAGATAAAGTTTACTCCTCAATTATTTCTGTTGGGTATTTTTATAGATTTAGATATTAATGAAACTATTTTAATGTTGAATTTAATAACTGCAGAAAGGTTACTTGTAGATTTATGTTGGAAGAAGGATTCGTTGCCTACTTTAGAAGAATGGGTATTCAAGGTTTCTAATTTAGCAGAAATGGCAAAGATTTCTACTTATTTAAAGGATCATACACAAGAAAAATATATTAGGGTGTGGAGAAGATGGATAGATTATATTCAGAATAAATATGGAACTTTAAAGTTCCATTTATTTTATGTTTAAATTTTTTCTTGAAAGAAATAATAATTATTATTTATAGAATTTTATAATAAATGATTTATAATAGATTTGTTTATATTATTATGAAGTTAAACTTTAGAGGGAGTTAAGGGTTAAGTATGAATTTGATTATTGTATAATTTTTTTGTTTTAAAAGTTATAGATTGTGTTTGTTTAGTTTACAATAACCCTGTATTCTGCTCCGGGAAGTGGGGGGGTAGGGGGGTGGGGATGGGTGGGATTAAGTAGGTTAGATAAATAGAAATGTTAATGTATAAAATAGGTAGAGGAATTTAGAGAGAGATGCCGCTCGGGTATCTCCCCTGAACTGTATCCGAAGAGGGATGACAAGGGAGGAGGAAGGGAGGGAAGGAAGTAGGCTGGGAGGAAGGGATGAGGGGAGAGAGGTGAAGACAGGAGAGGGGGAGGAGGGAAGGAAGGAAGGAAGGTAGAGAAGGTGGATACAGTTGGGGGGAGATGGATGAGCGACACCTAAAGTTTTATGTATGAATTTATTTCAAAGGTATTTTTTTATATATAATATATTGAATGTATCAAATGTATTGAAAAATGAAAAATAAAAAAAAAATTCTAAAAAAAAAAGAATTCAGGTGCAGCAGGGTTGGGGTTGGAATGTAAACTCAGCTAGCCATAATAATAACGCTGCTGTGGGAACTGAAGGACGAGCTGATAACGTTTTGGCGGGCTGAGGAGAAAGCCCATCCTTGAAGCTAATTGGGGAATGTGTTTTATGACAGTTTACTGGGGGTGGGAATTGTACTTTGTTACTTTGTATCCGGGGGAAGGGATTTTAGTTTTTGGGTTCAACTATGTAGTGCTGATACTTTGTTTCCTGAATAAATGTTCTTTAAGAAGAATTTTGCCTCAAAGTTCTTTTGATGGTTTCATCTATCGGAACCATGACATCCAGTTGCCTTATGGGAAAAATCACCTTTGAGACAACCATGACCTGGATGATTGAGAACTTCCACAGACATTTGCCCATAACACTGAATTTTGCACCAACTAAAGCATCTGAACACTCTTCAAAGCCAGCCCTATATAGAACACATTGCACTAATCCATTCAGGAGATGACAAGGCATGAATAACTGTGAGTAAAGCCTCATGATCCAGGAATATGTGCAACTGGAGCCCAACACAAAATTGTGCAAAGGTCCTCCTGGCCACAACTGCCACCTGCTCCTTGAATAGAAGACACAAGTCCAGAAGGACTCCCAGATTGTGCACCAAGTCTGGTTGGGACAGTACAACACCATCTGGTACCAGAGATGGTAAAGTCTCAGAATCAGAAGGTCCTAAAACCCAAAGCCACTCAGTCTTGAGTTTATTTTAAGATTGTTGTTCCCCATCCACAACTCACAACCTCAAGCAGAAGGATAAGGACATCAACAGCAACACTTAGTTTGCTATGGCAAAGAGCTACAATTGAGTATCATATACATTGGAGCATACCTCACACAAAGGTGAGGTATAACATGACACCTCACACAAAGGTGATGGATTGTTTCCCCCAGCATTTCATTTAAATGTTTAATGGGAGTGGAGAAAGCACCAAATTCTGTAGCATTTTACATAATAGGGGCCAGTGGCAGGATCTCTCACTTTAATTGACCAACTGGTATCAGACCCATAGGAGGAAGTATCATGCACAATATAGTTCTGCATACACTCAACTCTCAAAGCCAATCCAGAAGTGTACTATGGCTAACTGTATCAAAAGCTTGAAAACACTACTGGAAGTTCCAATTCCAATTTCCTATCTCTCTGGCATCTACAAAGACACCACACATAGCAACCCAATGAAAGTAAAGTAGAAAATAATGTTTTCTTTCCTTGTTTGCTATACATAGATTCAGCAATGGGTATTATGAGATCTTCCAGCTAACATGGAAATACAGAACCTAGCATATTTGCAGCCACCTACTTGTTAAATGGTAGATATATAAATTTCTAAAGAATAATACAGAATAATATAGTAAGCTAAAGCACAGTCTCTCTCTTATGCTATTTGACTTTCAAATTGTATACACATTTCCAAATTATATATTTTTTTCTATCAGTACTGAGCAAACAAATGTCAACTATTTTTTATAGGTTAGATACTGTAGTTTTTCCTACTCAATTTCTGGCAAAATGATAATTTTATGGGTTTCAGCTATGGACCAGACCACTCTGAACTCAAAGCACACATTTATTTGAAGGTAAGCAAGATAAACATTAAGAAAATAATGCTTTTACAGGTCAGTTAGGGAAAATTCATAAGGGATTACATCAGTCAGCATTAATGACAAGACTCCAAGACAAAAGAATGACAACTAATATTAAGAACAAAGAACTCTTCAATGTTTCAATGAATTAAATACAGGATTGCTCATAAATTTTGCAGATAGGTTTTTTAAAACTAGAAGTCCATTTGCAAGCAAATTAACAGGCCACTTCTTAGCACTTTGACCTTCCTAGAACTTTGGGGGGCATAATATTTTTCATATAGTATGATTTCATTTTTTAATAATAATTTTTATTGAAGTTTAAAAATACAAAAATAAATAATACAAACTAAGAAACAAAACCAAATGGCAGGAATAGCCAATACTCCAGAAGATAGGCTCAAGAAATAGAAGGTTCTTGACAGACTTGAACACTGGGTCCTATCTAACAAAATGAAATTCAATAGTGAGAAAAATGAAATTCTACATTTAGGCAAGAAAAAACAAATGCATAGGTATAGAATGAGCCAGCAATGTGCTGCAGTTGCCAAAAAAGTCAATGGAGTCCTAAGCTGCATTGAGAGGGATAGAATCAAGATCACACAAAGTTTTAATACCACTTTAAAATGCCTTGGTAAGACCACACTTGGAATGTTGCATCCAATTTTGGTCGTCACTATATAAAAAAAATGTTGAAACTTTAGAAATAGTGCAGAGAAGAGCAATAAAGATGTTTAGGGGACTGGAAGTTAAAACATACGAAGAATGGATGCAAGACTTGGGTATGTCTAGTTTAACAAAGAGAAGGACAAGGGGGGACATGATAGCTGTGTTCCAATATCTCAGGGGCTGCCACAAAGAAGAGGGGTCAAGCTATTCTCCAAAACACCTGAAGGCAGGACAAGAAGCAATGGATGGAAACTAATCAAAGGAGAGAATCATCCTAGATCTAAGGAGAAATTTCCTGACTGTTAGAACAATTAATTAGTGGAACAACTTGCCTCCAGAAGTTGTGGGCGCTCCAACACTGGAGGTTTTTAAGAAGAAATTGGACAAGCATTTGTTTGAAATGATATAGGGTTTCCTGCTTGAGGAGGGATTTGGACTAGAACAGGGGTCCCCAACTCCTGGGCCATGGCCCATTACTAAGTGACAGTCTATTTGGAACTGGGCTGCACAGATGGCAGATCAGCTCACACACACATCTCCACTCACTTCAGCCAAATGTTATCTCAATGTTTATCTATTAGCAAATAATAAAGTCTTATCATTCAATCCTAATCAGCAAAAGACCATTATGAAATTGGATTTATATATATACACATACACACACACACAGACACACACTTAAAAATACATTACTTTCATATTACTTTATTTGATGCAATAACTTATCATTTTCTGCAAGAAAAAAATTCTTATTCCCATGCCTTAACTTGTATCTTTGAGCAAATATTTAAAGCCTCATCTTTCAGAGTTAATCAGAGAAAATTCCATGAAGAGCTTCCAGAAAAAACTTATTGAAAATTTTAATTTTTAGTCCTTTTAAATAATGTCCCACAACTGAATTTCCAAATCACTTTTCTGATTTATGTCTGAAAAATCATCTGGTTTCATTTGTAATCATATAACATTTTTGTCAATATCTTTGGGTATCCTGTCAATTTTAAATCCATATCCAAAACAGCCTTGTTCTCAGTTGTACTCTCTTCTATCTCCTCTTTTGAACCAATTTTTATAACATCCTGGAATTCTACCAGAGTTAAAATATTGGTCCCCATTCTGCATTAGTGGGTCTACTCTTTTAATTATAATCTTTAGTTCTTTCTGTTTGCTTCTAGTAATCAGCCTTCAAGGTCTTTTCTTATCATGTTTTTTTCTAATCCACAACATTTTCCAAGGAAAATATTTCTTACACATAAATTCAAAATCTACTTTTAATACATTTTTTAAAAAAACAGGAAAACTTCTTATTATTATTTCAACATTTTGAAGTCAATCTGGCACTTAGTCCACTCAAAATTTTACAAAATCAATATTCTAATCACCCTTTTGCTGCATATTTGTAAATAAAGTTTTTCTTTCTTCTTAAACTTACATGAAACTTCTTTTGCTGAGGATTGAAGGAAAATCATCGAGGCTAAAAAAAAAATGTTTTTTTTTCAGAAAACAAGTAATTTGCAAGCCATTTCCAGTGCAAGTGATCAAGAGTGGAAGTGAGCAAACTCCTTTTAAAGGCTCTGAACTGTGGCTTGGACAAAACTGACTCTCCTGCACTAAAGATCACTATTTTGCAGTTTCATCATGAGGAGCATCTGTATGGGGCACAATGGGTGACGTGTGAAAGTTCCACTTCTCTAACAGCAGGGCTTTTTTTCTCATAGAACGCCCAGAACGGAGTTCCGGCACCTTTTTTGGATGGAACCTTGTAGGGTAGGCAAGGCGGGTTGTATGATGTGTGTGAGTTCCGGCACCTTTTTTTTTTTTAAGAAAAAAAGCACTGTCTGGCAGTAACAGTAATATCGAAACATTTGAGTTAAATCTCATGCTCTAATCCATTGATTAACTCTTATCCTCCAAAAGCATTCAAAAGCATTTTGAATAGATGCCCAGAAACAGTTCTGAATGAATTGAAGAAAATATGTTGAAACATAATATAGACACAACAAAGAACAGCTGCCATAGACAGAGGTATGCAAATGACTCTGGATGGATTTGCATTCAAAGATAGTTGAACCTTTGGAAATTCTCCTGAATTTAGTAGTTAACATGTATACACAGCTGGTATCTGTAGCCATGAGTACTTTGACCATTTGTTACAGTTCTTCTTACAGTGTTGTCTCACTGATCCACATCCTGGGCACAGGCCACTTAGCTGACTGAAATATGCTTTACATGGAGAACCCTTAAAAATTATCTGGAAATGAATCACAGAAGAATGCAGATTGATGCAAATGGAACTGTTAGTAGAAATACAGTATTATTACACAAACATATTACATTCTGCACCAACTCTTGAGTTTGAAACCCAATTTAAGGATTAAATTTTAAAATTGCAGATGGAAAAAATGAAGGACTATCTGCATCTATAGTAAATGGCTTAGCTTGACTTTTTAGAAAGAAACATTTGGTTTTTTGCTATCTTATTCTTATTTTGCAATCACAGCTATTCTTAAACTGACATTGTATAGTTCCTATCAGTTATCATGCTGACTTGATTATGGGAATAGCAGTCCAACATGTCTCAAGCTTTCAAACTTACTAAAGGAAAAGTAGCACCGAAGAAGAAATGGAGAAGTAAGGAAATTCCTAGGCTCAGATTAATGGGCAAACTTCATGAGATCCTTCAGAAACACAACCCAAGCCTCCATCTGCTCTTTATATAGCCTGCCTTCATTTGGGTTAAAATAATGTTTAAAATCTGTAGATTTTGGATAAAGATTCTTAAAATGTACTATAATCATAGTACTTTAAGCCCAATAGCAGCTTATCAGATTTAGAAAACAATAAATCTATCCAGGAAAAAAATACATTGCAACTTTGTTCTTAGTAATTAAATGGCTTTGCAGCAAATATCATATTGTTTTATATTAACCCATGTCATTAAGAGATTTATCCTTTTGAAATTAATTGGCATACTTTTCCAGGTTCCTAAAATGAATTCCAGTGATTATGTGTGTAAATATTTGTTCTGTATTATGATGATGGATCCCAATGAATGGGGCCCCAGTAGCTTTAAATCAATGTACTTGAAAAAGGCACAGAGCTTTAAAATAATATTTCTATGGATTAATATTTCCTTTCAAAAACTTCAATGTCCTATTATGCTATTTTCATTAAATAGCAAGTTAGGAATAAAGTAAATTGGATAAAATGGACACAAACAGAAATGCTGAACAATCATTCTTAAAACTGTTAGCATTACAGAAGGAAGCAGCAAACTAATGCCCCTGATCATGACCACTCTGTGAGTAACTACAACTAGCTGATTTTTTACAAAATAAACAAACAAAAGAAACTCCATTCCAACCAATACTTGCCTCAGAGGCAGATGAATAGTCATTTCTCTGACATTACAACATTTCACTATATGCCCCCAAAGTAGCATAAATATTACATTTTTTATATATTTCACTGCTAGTAAATCAATGATGGAATTAATATGAGATGGAATCAAGTCAGGATGTTGTTGTTGTTGTTGTTGATTGCGAAGTCATGTCCGACCCATCGCGACCCCATGAACAACGTTCCTCCAAGTCTTCCTGTCCTCTACCATCTTCTAGAGTCCATTTAAGTTCACACCTACTGCTTCAGTGACTCCATCCAGCCATCTCATTCTCTGTCGTCCCGTTCTTCTATTGCCCTCAATCTTTCCCAGCATTAGGCTCTTCTCCAGTGAGTCCTTCCTTCTCATTAGGTGGCCAAAGTATTTGAGTTTCAACTTCAGGATCTGGCCTTCTAAAGAGCAGTCGGGGTTGATCTCTCCTAGGACTGACCGGTTTGAACGCCTTGCAGTCCAAGGGACTCGCAGGAGTCTTCTCCAGCACCATAGTTCAAAGGCCTCAATTCTTTGGCGCTCAGCCTTTCTTATGGTCCAACTTTCACAGCCATACATTGCAACTGGGAAAATCATGGCCTGGACTATACGCACTTTTGTTGGCAGGGTGATGTCTCTGCTTTTTAGTATGCTGTCTAGATTTGCCATAGCTTTCCTCCCCAGGAGCAAGCGTCTTTTAATTTCTTGGCTGCAGTCCCCATCTGAGGTGATCTTGGAGCCCAGAAAAATAAAATCTGTCACTACCTCCATTTCTTCCCCCTCTATTTGCCAGGAATTGAGAGGGCCGGATGCCATGATTTTGGTTTTCTTAATGTTGAGTTTCAAGCCAACTTTTGCACTCTCCTTCTTCACCCACATCAAGAGGCTCTTTAGTTCCTCTTCACTTTCTGCCATTAGAGTGGTATCATCTGCATATCTTAGGTTGTTGATATTTCTCCCGGCAATCTTAATTCCAACTTTTGATTCATCTAGCCCTGCCTTTCTCATGATGTGCTCTGCATATAAGTTAAATAGGCAGGGCGACAGTATACAGCCTTGCCGGACTCCTTTTCCAATTTTGAACCAATCAGTGGTTCCGTGTTCGGTTCTCACTGTTGCTTCTTGACCCGCATATAGGTTTCTCAAGAGACAAATGAGATGGTCTGGTACTCCCATCTCTTTAAGAACTTGCCACAATTTGTTGTGATCCACACAATCAAAGGCTTTTGCATAGTCAATGAAGCAGAAGTAGATGTTTTTCTGGAACTCCCTAGCTTTCTCCATGATCCAGCGTATGTTGGCAATTTGATCTCTAGTTCCTCTGCCTCTTCGAAATCCTGCCTGTACGTCTGGTTGTTGATATTAGTCAGGTTAGCTTTTGAATTTCTTTGAAAATAATCAGTAAAGGGTTGCACTTACTTTCTAAAATTTCCAAGATGGTAGAGGGACCTCTTCAAACTTTAAGTTTTTAAAAGCCTGCATGAAAATCTTGGAAGGAAGTTAAAGGTTAAAGATGTTAATGTTTTGTTAAACTATACCTCAGTGTAGAATCATTCCAGCTATAACAACTCTGATAAATTCAGCTTGAACGGTTGCACAAAGGTAATGATATACAAAAATGCTGAATTCCCGATTTTAAGAGTTGCCTTAATGAAATCTACTCCTCGAATACCTTTGTACTGAAGGAGAGGCAAGGGCTGACAATAAGATTCCTTGGTATAATTTCAATATCTTGATATTTTTTTCCCTAAATGTTGTAATATTGAAAAAAAATCTGAAAATCAGCATTAGATATAATTTAGGTCTGCTCATGTGTATATTTTAGTTTTGTTTAGTCATTTATTTACAGTTTGGATTTTTTTCAGGATTTTTTCTTTTTTTGCTTTTGTTCTTGGGGTGGGGGTTTAAATTATTGGGGAGTTCTAGGATACCATAATAACTAGATGGGATTTTATGGAAGATTAAGATTAAAAAAGAGAGTTGCTAGAATACAATTTAGGTTCTATTATTAAAGCTTAGCCTCTTTATCAGGAGCTCCAGGAGATTTCTTTTTTCTTTAATCAAGTTCCGTAACCTGAAAAAAATAGAAATTATTTTCCTGTTGATAGAATCTGGGTGGTGTACAAATAACATATTAAAACATAAAACTGTACATAAAATTTAGAAAAGAGGCAAAAATAGTTAAAATTCAACATTGTTAATTAAAAGGCAGGGGCAATTCAGTGTACTAGCCAATCCCACAGCTACATGCTCCTCTTTAAGCTCCACACAAGACAGCAGAGCCAGCACTTTAGACATTGGGGGGGGGGGTAAAATCTTCAACTCAAGCTCAATCCTGAACATATTCCTGGACATATCCAAGCAGCTTTCTTGGCCACAATATAGATGGTGTCAATCCACAATCAATGCTCAACAATGGGAGGCCACCTCAGTGTGTAGCATTCAGTGAGTCCCTCTGCCACATTCCCAACACACTCAAGGTAATTACCCAATGGACTTTTACTGAAAGTAAACAATGCTGGAACAGGCAATAATTGCAAAAGTCAATAGGCAACTGTAATTAGAAGTAGGGCCTTTGGACTCACCATCATTTTCCCAAGAAACTCAAGTAAACCACAAGTGTAGCCATTCCAGCCCACTATCTGCAATCCAGTCGCAATATAAATAGCCTATTGACTTTGAAACCAGTGCCTAAAACCAGATAGCATCTTTGGTCTATATACTGTAGCCTTTCAAGCAAAACCTCTAGTGCAATGTTTTCAAGAAAGAAAATCAAAGGGCAAACATTTCTTTCAATTTCTTATCACAGTACCCTTTATATTTGCTGGCTGAGCAGAATGCATCATAAAAGATGACATTTTATACCACCAGTTTGTAAATTTTACAGACGCTTACATCTTGTAAATCATCCTAGCTTGTTCCTTCACTGACTTTATTACAGCAAACTCAACCATGGATAAACTCTGTGCCAATTTCCTGTAAATTTATCTTTTTTTCATGTAGATTGAAAAATGTCCTTCAAATATCTGCTCTCTTCCTACTCCTTCTAATGGTAATACTATTTTTCTGAAGCTATAATTTTTGTTGGAGTTTTAATGGGATTTTTCACACATTTTATCCTATCTTTAATATTAAAACCTGTTCCCTAATCAATTTTGTCTGCATCCCTTTTTATATTTATGTCAATTTATATGTCTGTCCATCTTGCAAACAACAACTCTAGGCAGGTAATAGAATTAAATCAATCGATCATAATAATATGCATATAATGACAGCTTTAACAGCTTCATAAAAACAGATCACCCTCTTTTATTTAGATATGTAAGAGGAAAAAAAGGACTAGATAGAAATACTCCAAATACATATATACCTATACAGTGACAATGTAAAGTGTCCATATGTTTGGCTGTCCTATTACGAGAATGGGTTGGCTATACAGGCAGTCCTCAGCATATGTCCACAATTGAAACCAGAATTTGCATCGTAATTCATTGCAATCATAAGCTGAGCCAGACCCAATTGTATAACAATTTTTACAGCACTTGTTAAGTCAATCACCATGGTCATTAAGCGAATGACCCAATTGTTAAAGTGAATCATGTGGTTGTAAGTAAATCCAGCTTCACCAATGTGAGTTTTTGTTATTTATTGCTGGAAGTTATGATTGTGCAAACCTGTTGCCAAGCACCTGAATTGCGATCATATGTGAGAGTACAGGTTGAAAGTCACTTTTTTCCAAGGCCGTCTTAACTTTCAACCACCACTAAGTGAATGGTTGTAAGCTGACAATTGAGGATATAAACAGAACAACACTGATATCCCCTAAATTTTGCTAAAGATGTTACCTAGCCTGAATGAAATGTTCAGAAACCAACCCACAAGCTCAGAGAACAAACCTTCACCCTCACATTGTCCTCTATTAATCTCCCATTTGCCATCAAATGGATTTCAGGGCATGTGTGTTTCTGCTCAACTTTCAAAGTATCCTTTTCCATGATATGTCACCTGAGATGAAGTGTTCCAGACCAACCCCAGTAGTTCAGTGGTGGCTTCACAAAGGCAGGAACATCCTTTCAACTAAGTCAACTCTTATCATAATTTCTAATATATATATATTTACCATAAATGCTATACTCACAATGGCTTAGTAAATAGAATGCTGCTGATTTGCAAGAAAGCAGAACTTTTTATTATTATTTTTCTTTCCCTGGGCTTCCTACTTTTCCCTGTGTTTTTGTTTAAAAAACTAAGTCAAACAATGTACCTTTTAATCCTTTTTATAGAAAAAAATAGAAAACTTATGGGCCGAAAACTCTATTTTTAAAAAAATGCAAATACTACAATATCAAGTATGAGCACAATTCACTGCAAGAAACAAACCAACTAATGGACAGCACAGCTGCAGTTATAACTGAATACCTGGGATGCAAAATCAACAAGGAAGAAAAACAAACAAACAGTGCATCACAAAAATGGAAGGTCAGACTAGAAAATAAGATCAGCAAGTTAAGATCACATGCAAGCAAGCTAGAACAGATGAAAGAAAAGAAGCTGAAGAACAAGAAGACCAAAGAATACCTAATCAAGAAATACCACTTAGAAACAAGGAAGATCAAGGAAGCACTGGAAATAATAAAGCAGCAAATAACAGCTATAGCCAGGAAAATCAGTAGATATGAAGCTCGAATTGCAAAATATAGGCAGAACCTCCAATTTCAATCCAATCAGAAACGTTTCTACCATCCATCAATGGAGAAACTGCAAGGAATCAGTCAGTACCTGACAAGGAAGAAACAGTGCAGTTCTGGAAGCAGATATGGGATAACCCAAAGAAATACAACAAGGATGCAGCTTGGTTAAAAGAGGTGGATGAAAATAAAACAGAAGTTGAAATAAAAGAACTAATAATAACAACAAAAATGGTAGAAAAAAGAGCAAGGAAGATCAAAAATTGGTCAGCACCAGGTGAAGATGAACTGCATGGGTTTTGGTTGAAACATCTAACTGTTATATACCCACTCATTGCCAAGCAGTTCAACAATATACTACAAGGAGGAAAAATTGAAAAGTGGCTAACAATTGGGAAAACCTATCTAATAATGAAAAATCCAGCAAAAGGGGCAACACCAGGCAACTACAGGCCAATTACCTGCTTACAAACAACTTTCAAATTGCTAACTGATGTGGTAGCTGATGCAGTACAACAGCATCTAATTGAAAACAATCTCTTTCCACGTGAACAGAAAGGAAACCGACCCAATAGCAGAGGAACAAAAGAGCAACTCCTAATAGACAAAATGGTCTTGGAAAACTGCAAGAAAAGGAAGACCAACCTGAATGTGGCATGGATTGACTACAAAAAGGCATTTGACTCTCTGCCACATGACTGGATAATCAAGTGCCTAGAAATAACAGGAGTCAGTAGAAACATCAGAAAATTTGTGCAAAGATCGATGGCACAATGGAAGACACAGTTGCAGGTCAATGGGGAGAGACTGGGAGAGGTTAATATCAAGAGAGGAATATTTCTTTTTTTTTAATTTTATTTTTATCTGATTTCTTCTTTTTCTGTTTCTTTTTTCCTTCCTTCTTGTATTTTTTTTCTTTTTATATATATATATTGTTATTAACTATTTTATAATTTGTTTAATTAATGTATTTAGATTTGCTTATGGTTTATATGTGTTTTAGGATCTTTTTTAAAAATTTAATTAAGCCTGTATTCAGGGAAGATTGGGGGAGGGTACGGGAGGGTTGGGAGAGTTCGGGGAAGGGAATTGTTCTGTAAAACTTAAAAATTTTCAATAAAAGAAAAAGAGAGAGAGGAATATTTCAAGGAGATTCATTATCACCACTACTATTTTTTATTGCACTGTTTCCTGTGTCAACAATACTGAATAACTAAGGACATGGCTATTAAACATCAAAAACATCTGCCAAACTATCCCACCTCCTTTACATGGATGATCTGAAGCTATATAGAAAAACATCATCTGAAATAGAATCGCTGCTCAACACTGTCCGTATATATAGCCAAGATATTGTTATGGAATTTGGCTTGGACACATGTGCCACACTTACTATCAAACAAGGAAAAATAGTGAAAACTGAAGGAATCAAGATGCCCCACAAAAATAACATTAAGAGTCTGGATGAGGAAGATTACTACAAATACTTGAGTATCCTTCAAGCTGACAACATCAAGCACACTGAAGTCAAGAAAAAGATTAGAAGTAAATACATCAAGAGAGTGAAGAATATCTTAAAGTCCAAACTCAATGGAGGAAATACCATGAAGGCAATCAACACCTGGGCAATCCCAGTCATTAGGTACACAGCTGGAATAGTGGACTGGACTCAAGCAGAACTAAAAGCAATGGATAGAAAGACCAGAAAAATAATGACAATGAATCATGCCCTTCATCCACGCAGTGACATTGACAGACTCTATCTACCAAGGCAAATAGGTGGGTGTGGAATGCTACAAGTACATCAGATGGTTGAAAAAGAAGAAAATGGCTTTGGAAGAACATCTGAAGGATAGTGTTGAAGATGCACTGAAATTAGTATAAGACCAAATGAAGAACAGAATCGAGGCATGGGAAGACAAAGCACGACATGGCCAGTACATTAAAAAAATAGCTGGGAAAGCAGATAATAGCAAGACCTGGCAATGGCTAAGAGCAGGAAAATTAAAGAAAAAGACCGAGGGACTAATTCTGGCTGCACAAGACCAAGCCTTAAGGACAAATGCATACAAAGTCAAAATTGAGAAGACAACAACAGACAGTAAGTGCCACCTATGCAAAGAAGCCGAAGAAACAGTGGACCACCTGGTAAGCTGCTGCAAGAAGATTGCACAGACTGACTACAAACAGCGGCATTACAAAGTAGCAACAATGGTGCATTGGAAGATCTGCAAGAAATATCATTTGCCTGTAAGCAAGAACTGGTGGGATCATAAAATAGAGAAAGTCATAGAAAATGATAAAATTAAACTGCTCTGGGACTTCAGAATTCAAACAGACAAGCACCTGCAACATAACACCCCAGACTTAACAATTGTTGATAAGAAAGACAAAAAAGTCTGGAAAGCAGACGTGGCAGTGCCTGAAAACAGCAGAATAGATGAGAAAGAACTGGAGAAGATAACAAAACACAAAGACCTACAAATGGAAATAGAAAGACTGTGGCAAAGGCAAGCAAGTGTAGTACCAATAGTAATAGGCACCTTGAGTGCAATCCCAAAACAACTGGAGCACCACTTGAACACCATTGGCATTGACAAATTCGCCATTAATCAATTGCAAAAGGCGGCCTTACTAGGAACTGCTTCCATTCTGTGGTACCATCAAACATCCACATCTGCCTATCCCAGGTCCTTGGTAAGGACTCAATAGGTAGACAAAAATGCCAAATCCAGTCTGAACATCTGGCTGACCATGTAATGATCTATAATAATAAAGTTGGAAGGGACCTTGGAGGTCATCTAGTCCAACCCCCTATACCATTTCAATGGCTGTCCAGTCTCTTCTTAAAAACTTCCAGTGTTGGAGCATTCACTGCTTCTGGAGGCAGGTTGTTCCACTGGTTAATTGTTCTAACTGTCAGGAAGTTTCTCCTTAGTTCTAGGTTACTTTTCTCCTGCCTGAGCAGTTTCCATTCATTGCTTCTTGTCCTGCCTTCAGGTGCTTTGGAGAATAGCTTGACTTTTTCTTCTTGTGGCAACCACTGAGATATTGGAATACTGCTATCATGTCACCCCAATTCTTCTTTTCATTAAACTAGATATACCCATTTCCAGCAACCATTCCTTATATGTTTTAGCCTCCAGTCCCCTAATCATCTTTGTTGCTCTTCTCTGTACTATTTCTAGAATATCAAAATCTTTTTTACATCACGGTGACCAAAACTGGATGCAATATTCTGAGTGTGGCCTTACCAAGGCATTGTAAAATGATATTAATACTTCACATGCTCTTGATTCTATCCCTCTGTTAATGCAGCCTAGCACTGTGTTGGCTTTTTTGGCAGCTGCAGCACACTGCTGGCTCATATTTAAGTGATTGTCCACTAGGACTCCAAGGTCCCTCTCACAATTACTACTATACTATACATTTGGTTTTTCTTGCCTAAATGTAGAACATTATTTTTTTCACCATTGAATTTCATTTTGTTACATAGCACCCAGTGTTCAAGTCTGTCCAGATCCTCCTGCCAGTTTGATGTCATCTGCAAATTTGATGAATTCCCCATCTAGCCTCTCATCCAAATCATTGATGAAGATGTTGAAGAGCATTGGGCTTAGAATAGAGCCCTGGGGCACCCGCCTCACATTTCCCTCTATGTAGATGTAGTTCCATTGAGGACCATATACTGAGTACGGCCGGTCAGCCAGCTACGAATCCTCTGGTGGTGATGCTGTCTAACCCACATTTTTCTATCTTATAAAGTAGTAGGTTGTGATCTACTTTATCAAATGCCTTACTGAAGTCCAAGTAAATTATATCCACAGCATTCCTTTGGTCCACTAATTTTGTCACTTTTTTTCCCTTTTTGAAGATGGTAACTACATCGGCTCTTTTCCAGTCCTCTGGTAGTTCCCCAGTGCTCCAGGATCTTTGAAAAATATAGTTCAGTGGTTCTGAGATCACATCTGCCAGTTCCTTGAGAACCTTGGGGTGTAATCCATCTGGTCCTTGTGATTTGAACTGGTCTAGGCTGAATGGGTGCTCATTTACCATTTTCTTGCCTGTCTTAACTTGTGTTTCTAATCTGTTTTTTATGGTAATGTTTTTCATAGGTTGGACTGTTTTTTCCCTTTGTGTAAAGACAGATGCAAAAAACAAGTTAAATAGTTCTGCTTTCTCCCTGTTGCTTGTCACCTTCTTTCTACTTTCCCCTACTAATGGACCAATCATTTCCTTAACTTTTTTCTTGTTTTTTACATGTTGAAAGAAGCTTTTTTTTGTTATTTTTGACTTTGGTCACAAGCCTTAGTTCATTTTGAGCCTTAGCTTTCCTCACTTCATCTTTGCAGACTTGGGCTATTTGCTGATATTCTGCCTTAGTTATGTGCCCCTCTTTCCACTTTTTATACTTGCCTTTTTTATCTTTCAATTTATCAGAGAGTTCTTTATGCAGCCATGCTAGTTTCTTTTGAGAGCTGTTATTTTTCTTCTTTATTGGTATTGTGCTTGACTGGGCTTTTATTATCTCACTATTCAAAATTTCCCAAGCTTCTTGAGTTGTTTTCCCCTTGAGGATTCTCATCCATGGAATCCTACCCAAGCTCTATCTCTGTTTCTTGAAATTAGCTCTCTTGAAGTCCAAGACTCTAGTTTGACTGTTTTCTATTGCTTGTGCTCCATAATGTTGAATCCTAATATTGCATGATTACTTCCCCCCAAGATTCCTGTGGCTTCAATACCTTCTATCATTTCATTTCTATTAGTGAGGATTAGATCCAATATGGATAATTCCCTAGTTCCCTTCTCTACTTTTTGGGAGACAAAGTTGTTTGCTAGGTTTGTCAGGAATCTGTTTGATCTTCCACTTGGTGCAGAGTTTGTCTCCCAGTTGATGTCAGGGTAATTAAAGTCCCCCATTACTATATGATGTGCTTTCTACATACCTTAGTTAGTTGACTAGCAAAAAGTTCATCTATTTCCTCTGTTTGTTTGGGCGGTCTATAGTATACACCTATGGCAATGTCATTTTTCCCCTTTTATATTGATCCAAATGCATTCAAGACAGTTTTCATCATTGTTGTGCTCTATTTCTGTAGACATGTAGTTATTTCTTATATAGACAGGAACTCCACCTCCTCTTTTGTTTGGTCTGTTCCTTTTAAATAATTTAAATCTCTCTAGCGGTGTGTTCCATTTGTGGGTTTCATCCCACCATGTTTCTGTAATATCATATCTGCCCTCATTTACCTGAATTTCTAGTTCACCCTGTTTACTGGTCATACTCTGTGCATTGGTGTATAGACATTTGAGTCCTTTATGACTGACCCTGTGTTTACTTTCTACATAACCTGTGTGGTGCCTGAGTTTCCCTATTTTCTTAACACCTATTTGGTTAGTGCACTTTGTGTGGCACTCGCTATTTAAAAGCTTGACAGCAAGGTTGATATTCTTGTCCACGCACATATCTATGTTACATGCACTGATAACCCTATAATTTTTAGATTGCTGGGGACAGGGATGTTCTGTATCAATTAACTCACTGTCCCCATTGTTTAAATATTCCTCCAGAAAATCTGTAAATTTATTGCCAAGTACCTCAGTCCCTTTCTTGAATGGATGTAAACCATCTGTTTCGTACATTTTTTCATTGGACTAGCTACAGACATCATGACTAATATAACCAAAGCTTTCCCCTTTACACCACTCCTTTAGCCACATATTGAATTCTGCTATATGCTGGCCTTTTCCATTTTGCTCCTTATACACTGGTAAAACCTCTGAAAAAGTAAGCTATCCTGCTAAGTTCCTGCCCCAAGCTCTGGAAATCATTCTGCACAGAGAGTACATTTTTTGGGGACAGATCATTAGTACCAAGATGTACAATAGCATCCACATCACAGTCCTTGCTGGCATTCTTGACTATTTTAAAAATTCGCTTCTTGTCTCTACTGGCTGTAGCACCTGGAAGACACAAGACCTCTTTCAAAACCTCTGTGTCCTTTCCTAAATTTACATCCCTTACAAGATGGTGGCTTCTCTTTTTGGATGCCTTTCTCTTCTTGCATGACTGATGTGTAATACCTGATTTGCACTTCTCCCTGTCAAAAACAAGTTTTTCATCTTGGACCACGATCTCCTGCTTATTTGAGTTATCATCACAACTACCTTGACCTGTCTCCTTAATGTCCCTATTAAGATCAGCAAGGGCACTGTATCTGTTATGCAGGGACACAGCGAAAGCTTTGTGTTTATGGTTCACAGCTCTCACCCTGCCAGATCCCATGATTATCCACCCTGCCTTTCTCCTGCAGGATTTTTGTGGTAGAGAGGGCTGATAGCATAGAGGCTCAATAGAGTAGAAGGGCTGAACTGGACACCTAATTTCTGCCTGAAGAGCACAGATTACAGACCCTAGATAAATAATCTGTCCTTGTAGACTAGTGATTTGTTTGCTGATATGATTGTTTCCAAGTCTGAAAAGAGTACTGCGAAAGACAACTGCAAAACAAGTGTTGCACTGAACTAAGCTAGACATTCTGAGATGAAAGGAATCTCAGACGCACTTGGCCTGAATGTACCGCTGCTGTTTTTGATATACTTTCCTCCTCCACCCTCCTCCTTCTTAACTCACAGATTGTAGCTCTTCTCAGCAACCTCTGGGCAGTTTAAATGCAATAGAGGTCCAATCAGCAGGGGCTCAGCTACTTTCCTCCTCCACCCTCCTCCTTAACTCACAGATTTGTGCCTTCATATGTGTGCATTTTAATGCTTTAATTCTTTATAAATATTTTTTTTTAGGGAATCTGGATATTGGCAACTTTCTTGAAGGAGAATGATGGGAGAGCATGGAAGGAAGGACTTTTCTAATGGTAGGATATTATAGTCTGCTGTGCAGACTGAATACTTTTCAAGCCTTTGTCAAAGTGTCTCAACCTAGACAGGATTCTCTTACAAGAGCTTGGAATGAAGCCAAAGTAAGTACAGGAGAGGAATATCTTAAATAGTAAGTAAGCTATGCCCTAATACTGTTGATGCCTTACTTGAACGTGAAGCTCACCAATGTCAAACTCACCATCACAATGTCCACCATAGAGGTCATTAATGCTGTCCTCAAACTGCAGTATAGATTAACTCAGATATACTTGTTTTGAAGATAAAATGTCCAATCACTCTGTTTGAAAGGAAAGTGGGAAATGCAGGGAAATCAGACTGTATGCCGTGGGATTAAGGAAAAAGTAAGAAATGACATTTTCCAGTCCAACATTCCTCTTTCTATCATAAGGAAATCTGGAACATACTTCTTACAAAGGAGAAATCTTCTCTTACCATCTTTCTTGGTGAAAGTCCTTCTCCCCTCAAGCTTTGTTCCTGGACAGCAGTCTACATTCATCTCCCAAATATAAATTTAAAATTTTTCTGCACTGGCATGGAAGGAGAAGGCAACGAAATATTCCAAAAGGCGTATCTGCCATTCCTTGATTTTATTGTAACTAAGGCTAGGAAGGTATCATTACGATAACTATGTATGTTTCTTTTTAATTTTTCTCCATCACTTTCCAGATAGTGAGCCTCTCAAGGCAGCGATCTGTCTTCTTGTCTTTTGTCAAATGCTGCCTTCACAAGGGCAACATTTAATTAACAATTTCAGCAGCAAGAATTGTTGTTCAACAACCCACGAAGATAGCTTGACAGGGTAATAAAAAAGAAAAAAATAAACTTTTGTTATTTCTAAATCTACAAAGAGAATGACAATAGCAGGTAAAGAGCAGCTTGCCATATCTTCTTTATGTATCATGAATTTTGCAAGAACAACTCTTGCAGTTTCATTTTTCCTTAAAAGAAGCTGATGGGGTGTGCGGAAAAATAACATAAGGTGAGATAAAAACTTTTTAAAATGATTGACATCCTGTGGCATGCCATGGACACTTTTTTAGTTTAATTAGGCTTTTATGAGGCCATTCTTATTTAGTAACAGCTAATTGGTAGTGATAATTACTTAATTACACATTTACAGTGGAAATATGTGATTATTGAATTTCCACCACATTTGTGTTATACTTAATTATCTCATTTGCTTCAGTCTACATGAAGTAACAAGCCCTCCTACACACAACACATGCACAAACCGAAGCACACAATGATTATAAGAAACAAAGATATAATAAAATAATTCTTAGGACCCTACACTTCTATTAAACCTCAGTTGATAAGAACATGTGTTTTGAATATATGCAGAAATAACCCTGAGGAAAACAATCCTCAGAAAAATGTCTTATTTGGTAAGGCTCATCCTCACATGTATAGGAATCGTACCAAAAGGTTCATGTCTAGAAATTAAGGTAAAAGGAGCAATTAGGCCAAAATATCCTCTCCGAGTATGGTAGGTATAAGGGCTTCCAAGCACAAATTCCACTGATATTTGCTACCAAGAATCCTTGTTCTTTGCCAAATCATGTTTAAAAAACAACTATCCAGGGTACTATTCAGGCATGGTCATGAGAACATTATTCTTGTTTCCACTCCTCCAGATGAAATACCAGTTTTCAGTTTCTTAGCTTTAGGAAATTTTGTTCTATTTGCCATTACTAACCTCATTTCTATTCCTATTCTTTTTTTTAATTTTTTTTATTATTTTTCACCATACACCATACACCAAAACAAACTTAAAATACATAAACATAAATCTTTTCTTTTAACAGAACAGTACTCTACATTTTAAGCATTCTTTACATCTTATTTACATTTTATGTACATCAATATGTCTTTTTCTTTCTCTGTTCTAGCCAATTATAACATTTATTCCAAATTTCATAAAATTCTGTCGCCTCCTTGTCTTTTAATTCTAACTTAAGTTTGTTCATTTCTGCTCATTCCAAGATTTTGTACATAATCATATCATTTGTGGGAATATTTTATTTTATTTTATTTTATTTTAAAATTTATAAGCCGCCCCACTCCCGAAGGACTCTGGGCGGCTAACACTCACTCTTCCAACATAGACCTGTTCTCAAAGCAGCCTCATTTCATTGCCTGCAAAGGACTCCCATCTGCCCAACGACTGACCAAATTGTTCCTGAAACATATCTACCGGCTGCATGGCGCCCCTAAGCGAATAATTTCGAACAGGGGGGTACAGTTCACAGCGAAGTTTCAGAGGAGTTTCCTTAAATTAATTGGATCATCTCAAGGTTTATCATCTGCTTTTCATCCTGCCATGAATGGGGCTGCAGACAAACAAAATGGTGGAACAATATCTCAGATCCTACGTTTCTTACCAGCAGACAAACTGGACTGACCTCCTCCCTTTTGTGGAAATGGCATACAATAATTCTGTGCACAGCAGTACTGGCTACATGCCTTTCAGAGTGGCCACAGGAAAAGAGTTCAGCCCAATACCTGAATACCCTCAGGTGCCCTCTGATTCCCAGAGACTTGACCAATGGGTGAGAGGGTGGGAAGAAGTTTGGAGAAACACAAAAACTGCTTTAACAAAGATTTTTGAAACCTATAAAAAACAGGCTGATAGAAAGAGAGCTCCCCAAAGAACATTCCAAGTTGGGGAAAAAGTTTATTTGTCAACTAAGGACCCAGATTGTTGGGGGCAATGTAAATATATATATATACATTGCTTACTGGTGTACACCACTTAGAGAGTGCTTGCACTTAAAGCGGTATATAAGTCTCATAAAATAAAATAAAATAAAATAAAATAAATAAATAAACTGAATATCTATGCCTCAAATTGCCCAGCAAGAAATTGGGACCAAAATTCTTGGGGCCTTTCCCCATAGTAAGGATCATCAACCCAGTCACAGTAGAACTAAAACTCCCTGGACTTTTAGGGAAAATTCACCCAGTTTTTCATTGTGCCTTGTTGAAACCTTATCAGGGCTCCACTCTAAGACCTCCCCCGAAGAAGGCACCTGGGCCCCTCGTAGTTGCGGGACAGACCCACTATGAAGTGAAACGTATTCTTGACTCTAGAGTTTTTAAAGGGAAATTGCAGTACCTAGTACAATGGAAGGGATACCCATTGTCTAAAGCCACCTGAGTGAAATCCAGTGAGGTGAAAGCTGACAGGCTCGTGAAAAGGTTTCATGAGAAATACTCCAACAAACCGAGAACTAGTCACTAACATGTGCTTTGGCTACATTATAGGATTTGTCCTTTTTGTAAGGGGGGCCGGATGTCAATGCTGCTAATATTGAATATTCTTGCTTTGACAATATATGCAGAACTGTCTGGTATTTTTAAAGTTAAATCAGTTGACAGTGAAAGGGGAGGAGAATATAAGGAAAGCCCGGGAAAAAGAAATGGAAGTGAATCTTTGCCCTCCAAGTTAGTTGGAAGATGTGAATCATGACCCCAAAATAGGGGAAGGGAAATGCCTGGAATGTTATGTGCAAAGGAAGGGAAATTCAGATCTTAGCATTTCTACCATGCTGTGCTGACATCTCTGTAATACTAATAAAGGCTTTTTAGGCTAAAAAAAATGCCTGAAAGTTCATTGAAGTGTTTCATTAATCAGACACATGACAGGGATGCTGTGACAGTTATAAATTGCCAGCTGCTTGCCAAGCAGCAGAATCACAATCACATGACTGCAAGAACACTGCAACAGACACAACTATGACAAAAACCAGTTGTAAGTTCCCTTATTCATGCTGTTGTAACTTCAAAAAATTGCTGAACAAGTTGTCATTAAATAAGGATGAACTATATAAATATTGTTTATTTGTTTGTTTGTTGTTTATTTATCTGGCCACTGATCTCATATAAAGATACTTGACAGCTCACAGCAACCAATAAGAACAAAGAACAAAACTGCCCTTCTCCACAAGCAGATCAAAGAGTCTCCCAGCTCAACCCCTATCCTAGCCCAGTGCTGTGGAAAAGCCAGGTCTTCAAGGCTAAAAAGCTAAAAAGGGTTAGATTACTTGAATGTCTGGTAAGAGGCTATTCCACATGTCTGGACAGCCATCAAGAAGGCGTACTTCCATTAGGAAACAACATTTAAGAGAGGGGACCTGGAGCACACCCATGCTATCCAACCTACAGTAGTAAGATGGGTGGATATCCTCATGAGAAGCAGTCCCACAATCTGGCCCACGTATAGGGTATCTTTCATCATTATTTGACTTTTGTCTATGTCACTTGATTTTAGATAGTTGGGAAAACTTCCTGAGTCAGTTTGTCTTATTTTTCTCTTCAATTTGAGGTAAGACCTTGTATATATTTTTCTGAACCTTGAGGAATCTTTATGCAGCACTCAGAAGAGTGTGAAACTAGTTCTATGGTCACTATTTTCTGTCAAATCTTCCCACCTGGAATTTTGGCTGTTAGAAGCTACTGAGAATGAACATTAAGATAATGCAGCCAAATTTAGAATCAGCCAAAGAGAGATGTCTTCTCTCTGTTGCAGTACTCCATATACAAGTGGAGAAGGGGTATATACTATTCCTCTTCCATTTATCCCCCGCCTTCCTCTAAAATATCCAGCAGGTGCTTTTTCAGCACATTTCCCGGCTTATGTAATCTGGAATCCATTAGAAAACAGAGAAGATGGACTCAAGTTTCAGGGGAAACTTCCAGCTAAGTAAGGGTTAAATCCTTTCTGAGTGAGCACTACTTTTTCTTAACTATATTAAAGAGGTATAATATCATAAATAAATATAATTCAACATCTTTGCTAATTAGAGTCTATTTTTTTCTCAGATCCATGTCCATTGAGATTTCTATTCCAGCAATACTCAAAGATTTTTGCTTAATGTCAGTAATTAAATGTACTGTTCTATATTTGTATACATTTTCTTCCTGTAGCAGTAGGACATGGCAGTTGGTGATGGTGAGAGAAAGCAGAAAAGAGAGAGAATCAGAGATGGGACATTAGAGCCAAAAATGGCATACACTCAGATCTTTATCATTTTAATCATTGCAATTAAATATATTACATTCTGAGTTTGCCCCTTCCTACTGGAAAGCAATGCAGTGGCCATTAATAAAACAATACTGAATGTTCAAAGGCAACATCACTGTGAGTTAAATTAACAGAGACTTTGTTTGTGTTTCCCTGCCTATGGGTGCACAGTTTCAAATTTCATTAGTAATAATAAAGCAAATAGAATATGTGCGAGATGGTGGTTTTATACACTTCAGGAATTTTGTGGCTTCAGAGTGGGCACATTTGCCTGCGGTGCTGACATCAAGTTTGCAATCAAAGAATAATTTAAAATATCTTTCAGGGTAGTATTACCATTCAGAAGTAACAGATCTGTCTCTTCCAAAGCAGTTTATCAGCAAAGCCAAGTAAAGAATACAAAGAAGACAAATTCCTTAGGGAAGTAAACCATAGCATTGCTGTTTACCCAGTTTAATCTGCTGCCCCAAATTAGAAGTTGGATCAACCATATTTGGCTTGAGATGGTATGTCCAAAATAAAAATCAAGAATGCTGCTGGTCTCTTGCATGATGAAGTAATAACCAGAGTGGGAAGACTTCAATAATGCTTAATATCCTCTTTGTATCTCTCTGTCAGGTTCAAGAGCCAACATATAACACCCCACCAAGGGCTTACTCAGTGGTGTTTCCTTAAGGTTCAGGGTCTTCTGTGAATTAGCTGCTCAGCAAGATGATTTACTTCACTTGAGAAACTTACTATGATATCTAATGAGCTGGGTCACTATTGGTTTCATACAAAAGTTATTCATGAGTTACACTAAAGTATTTTTGAAGCTTGGCAACCTAAAGTCACACTGGCTAGTGAATTCTGGAATTTGAATCCACACATTTTCAAGTTGCTAAGTTTGAAAATTATTGTACTAAAGAATGTAAAAGGCACAGAATTTATTTGAAAGAAAAATAATAATTTTCACTTCTTTTGATGAAAATATAACAGAAAGTCCGGAAAAGGCCACACTTGGAATACTACATACAGTTTTGGTCACCATGATGTAAAAAAGATGTTGAGACTCTAGAAAGATTGCAGAGAAGAGCAACAAAGATGATTAGGGGACTGGAGGCTAAAACATATAAGGAACGGTTGCTGGAATTGGGTATGTCTAGTTTAATGAAGACAAGGACGAGGAGGGACATGATAGCAGTCTTCCAATATCTCAGGGGCTGTCACAAAGAAGAGGGAGTCAAGCTATTCTCCAAAGTCCCTGAAGGCAGGACAAGAAGCAATGGATGGAAACTAATCAAGGAGAGAAGCAACCTAGAACTGAGGAGAAACTTCCTGACAGTTAGAACAATTAACCAGTGGAACAACCTACCTCCAGAAGTGGTGAATGCTCCAACACTGGAAGTTTTTAAGAAGAGACTGGACAACCATTTGTCTGAAATGGTATAGGGCTTCCTGCTTGAGCAGGGTGTTGGACTAGATGACCTCCAAGGTCCCTTCCAACTTTATTATTATTATTATTATTATTATTATTATTATTATTATTATTATTATTATTATTATTATTGATCATCACACAGTCAGTCAGATGTTCAGACTGGATTTGGCATTTTGTCTACCTATCGAGTCCTTACCCAGGACCTGGGATAGGCAGATGTGGATGTTTGATGATATTACAGATATCATCGCAGATGGAAGCAGTTCCTAGTAGGGCCACCTTTTGCAATTGACTCCATGGTTGAAATGATAATAATTATTATTATTATTATTATTATTATTATTTGTGATCACCATTGGCATTGACAAATTATTATTATTATCGATCATCGCACAGTCAGCCAGATGTTCAGACTGGATTTGGCATTTTGTCTACCTATCAAGTCCTTACCCAGGACCTGGGATAGGCAGATGTGGATGTTTGATGGTATTACAGATATCGTCGCAGGATGGAAGCAGTTCCTAATAAGGCCGCCTTTTGCAATTGACTAATAGCGAATTTGTCAATGCCAATGGTGTTCAAGTGGTGCTCCAGTTGTTTTGGGATTGCACCCAAGGAGCCTATGACTATTGGTACTACCCTTGCTTGCTTTTGCCACAGTCTTTCTATTTCTATTTGTAGGTCTTTGTATTTTGTTATCTTCTCCAGTTCTTTCTCTTCTATTCTGCTATCTCCAGGCACTGCCACGTCCACTATCCAGACTTTTTTGTCTTTCTTATCGACAATTGTTAAGTCTGGGGTGTTATGTTGCAGGTGCTTGTCTGTTTGAATTCTGAAGTCCCAGAGCAGTTTAATTTTATCATTTTCTATGACTTTCTCTATTTTATGATCCCACCAGTTTTTGCTTACAGGCAAATGATATTTTTTGCAGATCTTCCAATGCACCATTGTTGCTACTTTGTCATGCCGCTGCTTGTAATCAGTCTGTGCAATCTTCTTGCAACAGCTTACCAGGTGGTCCACTGTTTCTTCAGCTTCTTTGCATAGGCGGCACTTACTGTCTGTTGCTGTCTTCTCAATTTTGACTTTGTATGCATTTGTCCTTAAGGCTTGGTCTTGTGCAGCCAGAATTAGTCCCTCGGTCTCTTTCTTCAATTTTCCTGCTCTTAGCCATTGCCAGGTTTTATTATTATCTGCTTTCCCAGCTATTTTTTTCATGTATTGGCCATGTAGTGCTTTGTCTTCCCATGCCTCTATTCTGTTCTTCATTTGGTCTTTCTTGAAGGCCAGTTTGGTCTCTCCAGTAGTTAGTAAGCCTTCCTGATATACTAATTTCAGTGCATCTTCATCATTGTTCTTCAGATATTCTTCCAAAGCCATTTTTTCTTCTTCAACCATCTGATGTACTTGTAGCATTCCACGCCCACCTATTTGCCTTGGTAGATAAAGTCTATCAATGTCACTGCGTGGATGAAGGGCATGATTCATTGTCATTATTTTTCTGGTCTGCCTATCCATTGCTTTTAGTTCTGCTTGAGTCCAGTCCACTATTCCAGCTGTGTACCTAATGACTGGGATTGCCCAGGTGTTGATTGCCTTTATGGTATTTCCTCCATTGAGTTTGGATTTTAAGATCTTCTTCACTCTCTTGATGTATTCACCTCTAATCTTTTTCTTGACTTCAGTGTGCTTGATGTTGTCAGCTTGAAGGATACCCAAGTATTTGTAGTACTCTTCCTCATCCAGACTCTTAATGTTATTTTCGTGGGGCATCTTGATTCCTTCAGTTTTCATTATTTTTCCTTGTTTGATAGTAAGTGTGGCACATTTGTCCAAGCCAAACTCCATTACTATTATTATTATTATTATTATTATTATTATTATTATTATTATTATTATTTCAACCATGGAAGTAAAACTCACCATGTAATTTGGGCTGAATCTTGTACTGTAGAAATATATAATGTACTTTTAATATTAAAAAAAAAAGTTTGCAGAGCTATAGCAGAACTTTGAAATCTGGGGACATATTCCATATGTATCTTACTTATAGTTATGATGTGAAATCCATACCAAGATGCATTTAGTAGCATACATTAGCTCCTAGATAACTGAACTATTTTATTTCCTTTTTTATTTTTATTTTAGAGATGGTTTTATAGTGTCAGCAGCTTTTGGCAGTTAGCTGGTATAGACTACTACTGTAAAATTTATCTTCAAGATATGCTTTGAACATTTGTGAAATAGATGCAACATCAAGAGGCTGAAAACTACACATAGTTCTCGTAAAGAGTATTGGCTCCTGTTGCGTCCTTGGCGGGAAAACAGACACGAGAAGCAGCTGGAGTTCTCAGTTTCTTTTATTCAGCGTTCAGCTTACAGGAAGATGGCTTCAGCCTCGCCCAAACGCCTCGCAGCCTCTTATATAGGCAACTCCCGGGTAAATGGGTTACTTTTCCCGCGCCAGCACCCGCGCATGCGCACGGCGCTGGCGACAGCCTGTCTGGTCCCGGGCAGCTTTGCACCTGCCCGGGACTGCCTGCAAACGCCCGAGCCGTTTGCAAAGGCTCGGGACATAACACCCCTTTCCCCCGGGCTAAAACTACTACCAACATACAACATTTATTTTATATGACATTTTGCTCCCCAGTGCTCCCACTGTTTACTGGCCTTTGCCTTGCCAGCAATGTTATGTAGTCTTCTAGGTACTTAGGAGATTTCTTTGCTCTCTGTGACTTTCTTAGCTGTGGGTTACTGGCATAAGTCCCCTGACTGGAGGGAGGCGTGAGCCTGTTCTCTCTATTGTGCCCTGGTGTCTTCCAAGGACTGTGCCCCGATGCCTGGCCTGCTTGCTTGCCCACCGGGCTCATCAGGCCAGGGCTTCGTGCTCATCAGGCCTAGGGCTTCTGTTGCTTGTGACTGTTACTGCCTAGCTGTAGACCCCTCGGCCCCTTGAAGTGTACCACTGCTGGGCGTCTCTGTAGAACCTCCTAGGTCAGTCCAAGACCTGTCAGGAGGCTGTCCATTCCCTGAACCCCATTCTGTGTTCGTGCTCGTGTGGGTTTCTGTACTTTCCCAAAACTCAGGTGTTCCCTGATTTGTGCTAGGGTTGTTGTAGTCGGGACTTGGTTCCTCGACTAACTCTGTGTATGTTTGACACCCTGTAGGATTTGGGGTAAGGTCAGGCCAACCTTGGGAATTGTGTGCCAGTTCTCTTGCGGGGAATGATTTGTTGTTTGACCCCCTGTAGGATTTTGGGTAAGGTCAGGCCAACTTTGGGGATTGTGTGCCAGCTCTCTTGCGGGGAATGATTTGTTGGGATGCCCCCGGGTATCCTCCGTGACTGGAGTGCTGTGTGACGTGTGTGGAACGTGAGTATGCCCCCGGGGTGACTCCCTGGCTGGAGTAGGCGTGGATGCCTGGTAGTTAGGTAAGCTCATGGAATTCTTGTTCGGAGCTCTCGCGGAACCCTGGGATGGGCCGTTTGTGGCTCCCTCAGGGGAGATGGGCAGTAACTCTTGCCCTTCCCTTTGCTCCAAAGGGTCCCCCTCCCCCCCTGGAAAAGACCCAGGAGTCTCAGCAGAAAAGTCTCGCCTAGAGCGAAGTTGGTCGAGGTGCCGACGTAGGACACGACCGTTGTCCAGGGCAACCTCGTAGGAGAGAGGACCTGTGATCCTGGACACAGAAGCGGGGACCCATGTATGACCAGTCCCGTAATTGCGAGCCCAAACCGGGGCACCCACAAGTAGTCGTCTAGGTGCCCTAGGATGTGAGGTAGATGAAGGCAGTCTGTCCGGATGCAACCGGTCAAGTCTAATAGTAAGTTGGCGCCCCCAACGAAGTTCAGCTGGACTTCTCCCTGTAGAAGTGGACGGTGTGGTGCGATAAGAAAGGAGAAAGTCAGCCAACCTGTGATGCCAGTCCCCGTAGGTGAGTCTATTCAAGGCGTCCTTTGCGATGCGCACCATGCGTTCAGCCATACCGTTGGTGGATGGGTGAAAAGGCGCAGATGTGGCATGACGAATCAGGTTTGCCTGTAAGAAAGCTTGGAATTCGGAGGAGGTGAATTGAGGGCCGTAGATCGGAACACGATGGACATCCTGGCAGCCCGTGTGCCATGAATAAATCCCCTCTCAGTACCTGAATAGTCTTTGCAGTGGTGGTGGATGAGACAGGGCACAACCTCAAGCCATTTTGAATGGCTGTCAACAAGGACCAAGAAGAACTGGCCCTGAAAGGGCCCAGCGTAGTCAATGTGCACCCTAGACCATGGGGACTGCGTTTCCTCCCATTTATGCACGGGAGCTGGGGGCATCTCTGGGCGAGATCGTTGGCACAGGTGGCATGCATGCACCTTAGCCTCAATATCCTTATCTAAAGCAGGCCACCACAAGTGGCTGCGTGCAAGAGCCTTCATACGAACAATGCCAGGATGACCCTCGTGGAGGGATTCTAAGACCATAGTCCTCATTGAGGAGGGAATGACAACTCTGTTTCCCCAAAGCAGACAACCCTGAGAAAGGGACAACTCGTTTCTTTTGGACCAGAAACTCTGAAACTCAGGACTAGGGCAGTGCTCAGGCCAACCGGACAAAACCCAGGAACGGATACGTGAAAGTGTGTGATATGTACCCGTTTTCACTGGTAACATCCCCTGGCCAACTAAGAGGGAGCCGGGCAAGGCTTGGATTGATTAGAATGTTGACAGCTGGCGCTTGGGGGCGGTGGGGTCTCAGGGGTCAGTTATTACTACTGGCAGAGGCCACCTTTACTGAGGCCATCAGCAGGCCCCATTTCTTTCTCCAGGCTTGTGGAGTAAATGAAAAATCATTATGCAGACAAGAAAATAGACCACCTAAGCATTCTAGGGGAAATGAAGTGGGGAGTCTGCTTACGTTTTTGTGTTGGTAAACAGTCCTCCGCAGAGGGCCTTATGGTCAGTGAAGACACGTGAAATGTGCCTGACATATAGAAAATCGTGGAATTTCTTAATTTCCAGCATCAAAACAGCCAGAGCCTCCCTGTCTATCTGAGCGTAGTTGCGCTCTGCAGAAGACAGTGTTCTGGAGTAGTATGCAATAGGAACCTGATTTCCATCAGACCTGAGGTGACTCAGGACAGCTCCAACCCCGTAGGGGGATGCATCACAAGCGATGCACACAGGAAGAGACTCGTTGAAATGTGCAAGAACACTGTTAGAAGTGAGCAAGGCCTTGACTTCTTTAAAGCAAGCATCATGTGCTTGTGACCACAGCCACACAGCTTGTTTGTCTAGTAGCCTGTGAAGAGGCTCAGCTACACTAGCTTTATGTGGAAGAAAAGAATTGTAGACATTCAGGAGGCCTAGGAAGGCCTGAAGTTCGGCCTTAGACTTTGGCCTGGGTGCTTGTAAAATAGCAGTTAGTTTGGATTCAGCAGGATGAATCCAAGCAGCATCAATTTTGAATCCCAGAAATTCAGTAGAAGGCACCCCGATCTTGCATTTGTCTTTTCTGAGCTTGAGGCCTGATTCCCTGAATCTTAACAGGACAGCCCTAAGTCTTTCAGCTAGAATGTGTGTGGAGTCTCCTGCAATCAACGACATCGTCAAAGTAGGGGCAGACCCCTGGTATACCTCGTAGTGTGTTTTCCATTACGCTTTGGAAAATCCCAGGAGCGACATTTACTCCAAACTGTAGCCTTTTTACTTTAAAGGCTCCCCTGTGGGTCACAATGGTCTGCGCTATGGCAGCATCATCATCAACAGGCAGCTGTTGATATGCTTGAGCTAGGTCAAGCTTTGCAAAAACACGCCCCCCCTTGAGAGAGGCCAGGATGTGACTGACCACAGGAACAGGATAGGCATGTTGCTGCAATGCCTTATTGAGTGTGCATTTGTAATCAGCACAAATGCGAATGTCCCCATTTGCCTTTAGAGGCGTGACAATGGGGGTCTCCCACGGGCTGGAATCAACAGGTTCTAGGATTCCCTGTTGGATTAGTTTGTCTAGTTCAGTGTCAATCTTACTTTTTAAAGCAAAAGGGACCCTTCTTGCTTTAATCCTAATGGGAGTGACAGTGGGGTCTAGCTTTAAGGACACAGGTGGTCCTTTGAATGTGCCCAGCTGGGGGCTGAAAACATCTGCAAATTCTTTGCAGACTTCCTGTAGGTTCGAGTGTTTGTAAGCTGTTGAGTCCTGTGACGTGTATCCCCAGGGTTTTCAAACCAATTCGAGTCCTATGAGACTCGTTCGTTCACCCCCTACTACTAATAAGTCTAGTGGACCTCAAAACTCTTGTATTGCACGTTAAGGGTGGCCTCCCCCTTAACACACACTCTTGCGTTCTGAAAATCTGTTAATACAATATCAGAAGGCCTTAACTTGGCCTTAGACCCACTACTGGAACAAATCTTCCTAAATGTATGCAATGAAATGATGGACAGGGCAGACCCTGTGTCTAGTTCCATAGATAATGGAACCCCTTGTAGCTTCACGTTGAGTGACAGCTTTTTCTTCATGGGCTTGTGTGTGCCTGTTCTACAGATGCTTCTTCGCGAAGCGCAAAACCCTACCCTATTCTGGCTGGGGAATCTGGTACCTTTCAGGCGTTCTTCTTGGGGTTGTGCCTTTCGTCGGCTCAGACACACAGCTGCAATGTGCCCTTGTTTGCCGCATGCCCGGCAGGTAGCGGAGCGGAACTTGCAGTCGGTTCTTCTGTGGCGACCTCCACAGCCGATGCACTTGAGCAGAGCCGAAGAGCTTCCCTTCTGGTTCTCTTCCTTCGCGGGGTGTAGACGGTCGACTTCCTCGTCCGGATCCTCCTCGGAGTTTCGTCGGACGTCTTCCTGGTGCACGGACGCACCCTCTGCACTGTTTCTGATCGGCCGCATGTTTTGATGGCGCCGCCTGCTGCTTCTTCTGCGGTGACTTCCCTTAAGGCGTCTTGGAAGGATAATTCTTCCTTGGCAAAAAGTCTCTGTTGTAGCTCTCGATGCCTTAGCCCGCACACGAATCGGTCCCTCAGTCGTTCCTCGAGGTCCTTGAACTCGCAGGGCTTGGCGGCCTTCCGTAGCGCGGCGATGTATTCCTTGGCTGTTTCACCGGACCGTTGATCCCTCTGCTCGAAGGTGTGGCGCCATGAGATAACGGACACCTTGGGGTGGAAGTGCTCTTTCAGCAGCTTCTTCAGGTCTGCGTAGCTTACAGACTCTACTGGAACAGGTGCTACAAGATTTTCTGCGATTTCGAAGGCGTCTTGGCCGCAAACGCAAAGCAGGGTGGCGGCCTTCAAGCTATCTTCCCTCACTTGGTTTGCCTTGAAGTAGTTCTCCATTCTGGATACGTAGGACTCCCACCGCTCTGGATGTGAGACGTCGAATTCCGAAAGCCTTCCGATTTTCGCCATCTTCGGATCTTCAGGAGACGGGTCTATCAGCCAGCCTACCCCCGAATGCGCACCGGATTGGCGGGTAGCTGCCGAGTCGACGCTGTTCCTCTTCCGCCGCTCAGGACTCCTTGGGTAAGCTTACACTTCTTCCTTTCCAGGTAGTGCAAGGCATCCCATCCTCGTCGCCAGTGTTGCGTCCTTGGCGGGAAAACAGACACGAGAAGCAGCTGGAGTCCTCAGGTTCTTTTATTCAGCGTTCAGCTTACAGGAAGATGGCTTCAGCTCAGCCCAAACGCCTCGCAGCCTCTTATATAGGCAACTCCCGGGTAAATGGGTTACTTTTCCCGCGCCAGCACCCGCGCATGCGCACGGCGCTGGCGACAGCCTGTCTGGTCCCGGGCAGCTTTGCACCTGCCCGGGACTGCCTGCAAACGCCCGAGCCGTTTGCAAAGGCTCGGGACATAACAGCTCCCTTTTGGCTTTTTGCATAATTTGCCACTGAATCTCATTAGAGCTCCATCCTGGCCCTACTAATATATAAAAAGAATCTAAGTGAATCAAGAACACCATAGATTTTGTGCTTGTTTCCTTTACTTCAAAAATAAAGCTATCTAATATGCAATATACTAACTAGAGTCAAAAAGTAATTTCCTACTATATCCAGGAAGTAGCATTATTTTTAGTTTAACAACTGTGACCAAATACTTTCAATAATTGTTGATCAATCTCTCATATAACTTTGAAAGAATTCTGGTCTGTTCCTCCTTGGCAAATTCCTTTCTTACTACATAAGGCTATCTTTGTTAGGGTTCTTCGGGATATAGCTACTTTCCCTTTCAGCAGCAGATCCTTCAAGGACCAATCACTGAAAAAACAGAGAAGGCAGAGGCAAAAGAGGTGGATTGGATATAGATGAATGCAAATGAGAAAAAAAAACACTTTTCCTGAGGTGCATGAAATTATGCCTCTACTAGATATTTAAGTTAATTATTAATTATATTGGTCTGATGTGTGAGAAAGGATGGCATACAGAAATTTTAAATAAATAATTCAGAATTGCCACCTAGAGGAAATTGTATGAATGGGAAGTGTGATCAGGTATTAAATAGAGTCAGTTTGATGCAGAAGCTAAGGTGCTGGCCTAGAATCAGCAGATTATGAGTTCAAGATCTCCTTTAGGCATGAAAGGTGTTTGGTTGACTTTGGGTCAGTCACTCTCTCTCTCAACCCAACCCACCCCATAGGGTTGTTGCTTTGGAGAAAATAGACAGAAGTATTAGGTACTGTATGTTTGCCATCTTGACTTATATATACATAAAAAGCCATAATAGTAATAACTTTGGAGGGGCTTCTAAAGAGTTATGTTCTGTCCTCAAATGAACTTGCTGCATCTGCACCAGCTCCCACATTTTTTTCCAAGGCCACAGATGAAACTCTAGTTTCTGGAATATGCTACATATTCAACTTAAAGAATACCACAATCCATAGAAGGCCCATTTTCCATGCTTCCAAATACCCTGGATAATACTATGGTTTTATTTGGTGCTACTTCCTTCCTTTTTTGCAGGACCAAGTGTGACTTAGTTGAGGATTGCCTTTCATTTTACCCCATAAGAATAAGTCTATGAGGTAAGCTAAGTGGAGAGAAAGTGATTGGTTCAAAATTAATCAGTCAGTTTCCAAAGCTGCTATTGGAGTTGGATGTGGGTTTCCCAAATCCAAATTGAACACCTTAATCCCTTCATTACTTCACACTGGCTCTAATCCTCCACAAGATAATGACTTTATTAGAACTATTAGAAAATGCCTTGAATTCTCTATGGGTAATAAAACAGCACATAAATTAAACAAAGTAGTACTTATTCAAGTGCATGGTCTTCTCATGAAACATTTGTAAAATGAGTACCATTTTCAGCCTATTTTAGAAGACAATACTCTATTTTATAAATGGAATAGCATGAAATAAAACCAATGAAATTTTATTTATTTATTATTTTCTCAATGTTACTCTTAGAGTTTGGTGAACATAATTCAAATAAAACTATATTGTGTGGAAACATCCTTTTAATACCAGACTGAATTTCTTGAAATGGACAATTTTTTCAATTGTTTCATCCTATCATACAATAGGCTTTTAGTGGCTGTTCATTAATAAGCTAGCTATTAGCAACAAAGCTGATTTTAATTATTTCACAGAATTCCATTTCATTATTTTTAGAAAATGCTTCTGTTGTGTGCTGAATCCTTTCCTTTTTTAAAAGGATGTTTTAATCCTTTCCTATTTTTAAATCCTACTGTCCCTCCCAACCTGCTTCTTTTTCTCTCAAAGAAAAAGACAACAAGGTCATATTGTGCCTTGCAGTTAACCCTCACCAGGTGTTGTGTATGAATTTAATGAATACTTTCATCATCAGCAATCCACCAGAGAAAGAAAATTAAAGGCTGAACTCCTTCACTTTCTTTAAAATAAACTAAGAATGTACATCCAAATGAGCAAAATGATTCTTATAATGGTATGTGCGGATGACCTTGGGGAACAAGGGAAAAGATACTGCCTAGGAAGCAGACAAGAGAGGCAGGAGCCCACAGTTGCTTAATGATCAAAGAAAGAAATGTAGGAAGGATGTCCTTATTGATCAGATGATCAAAAATGAGAGTGGGAAGTATCTTCACACTTGCAAGAGTCTCTTAATGCAGGCTTGCAATAAAGTAGAATTAGCTCGTCTAGTTGTGTTTCCTGCCTGATCTATCTAGGAGATTTAACAGATCTTAATCTGCTTTGTAATTTTGTAATATTCTCCTTTTATTGTTTTTTTTTAAAAAAAAGTGTTAGGCACTTGAGTCCTTGTCAGAAAGGTGAGACTTAAATCAAAGTTAAAAATGCTGCAGGCATCTTCCTAACTGTGTCTGCAAGATCCAGTATTTTGTCAAAATTATAAAAGCAGTATCAGGTCACTCCGTACTTTGGAGGAGTTTGATAAAACAGCTGAAGAAGTTAAAAACACACACAAACATGAGCTTACACAAAGTGGCATATGTTGTCTAGTAAAAAAAAATCAGATTGTAGTTTTCTTACATTCCCCTTCCCCATAAGTTGTATAGTAGTAATTAAAATATTGGGCTGATTAGAGAGATTTTCACTTAAATCCTCACTCAGCCATGAACTTTATTTAGTATTTATCAGAGGTGTAGACAGGGAGGACTGAGAAAGGAGCAAATGATAAAAGCAGCTGGTACAATGTAATTGCTACCTCTTTCATAAGTGCAACATAAGAGCCGAGGTGGCACAGCAGTTAGAGTGCAGTACTGCAGGCCACTTTAGCTGACTGTGTTCAGCAGGTCAGCAGTTCAAATCTCACCGGCTCAAGGTTGACTCAGCCTTCCATCCTTCCGGGGTAGGTAAAATGAGGACCCAGATTGTTGGGGGCAATGTAAATATATATATACATTGCTTACTGGTGTACACTGCTTAGAGAGTGCTTGCACTTAAAGCGGTATATAAGTCTCATAAATAAATAAAATAAATAAATAAACATGAAGTTGCATGCATGAAAAAAGGGGCAGCTTCACAAGGGTTTTGACAAACACTGGATCCTGCAGACACTTCTATTATTTATTTATTTATTTGATTTGATTTATATGTCACCTTTCTATTCTGACAAGTATTAGCTTAAAATGTTTAAAAAACAAAAATGAATAATTTAAATCCAAATAAAAATTAACATTAAAGGAAGCACAAAAGCAAGTTTAAAAGTTAGAAGTTTTGTAAAAGAGAGGTCTTTACAGTTTTTCTAAATTCTGAGAAAGTGAAGGCTAAAAATATATCCATAGCCTTGAAGCAGTGCAGGAGAAGGTCTTCTCCCACATGGCCAATCATTCAGTGGCCAAGCTGTTGCCACCCTGATAATCATGCATAGACCCAAGAGAGGCCTCTTAGATGCCCTGTTTCTCAGCTTCTCATTTCTGCCTCACCAGTTCTCCAGTCTGCATCCATTCCCTTTCATTGTCTTCCTTGTGGTTTGTATTTCATTTATGCTTAAGCTTTGGTTCAAAGTAAAAGCTTATTCTCAAAAAAGGCAATTGCCAAAATTTGGGAGGCATGCTGGAATCTAGTGCCTCCATTCTCACAAGTAGCTGATCCACCAGCTACAAGAAAGACAGTACTGAATGTTTCTCCATAACTAGGCTTCTGGTTCCTGCATAATTCTTCTGTCTTGGTCCTTGTCTTGGATTCCAGCTTTCTGTTATGTCACCACCATGGGAATATTTTCAGATACAAGTCCTGATCTTTTTCTTTAAGGTACAATAACCTACATCATCTTCCAAGAATCTTCCCATCAAATCTTTTGAAACTAGTTAGCAAGAACTCCCTTCAAGATTTATAGGATTCACTTCCTGCCAAGACAGAGCAGTTGTTCAGTAGATACATGAAGTTCAGCAGAAAGATCCAAAACAATTGATTCACACCGATTTTCTTGTTTACCAGTTGGCCAATGCTGTAATTTATGCTTCTTGTTGTCTTCTCATCCCTCCACAGTCTGAAAGCAAAGGCAGCAAGCAAAGGCAGCAATAGTTTCCTATTTTGTAACATCAGCACCACCAAATGGCTTTCTTGTGCTCAAACTCTCCTCCTGTATCAGGCGCTTAGGAAATTATATCCCATAGATTTGCCTTTTTTGTCCCCTAATTAAGGGCTTATGGGCGATCAAGGTCTCATAGATGTCCACCAAACACTGGACATCAATCCCAATCTAAAACATCACACAGATTCAATGTATAATTGAAGATGAATGAATGCTGAGTGATAAATGAGATGAAATTGATGTGAAAGACAAATGAAAACAATGGCATATACCCCACAAAACCAGCCATAATCATCTAATATATAGGAAACTTATAAATCCAGGGACAGGGACAAATAAATACACTTGCAAAGTTACCCAAGAAAATACCAAACATGTTCTAGTTTCTCCCTTGTAATTTTTGCAATATTGTTTCCTGATTCTTCTGTTCTTTGTTGTTCCTTATCAGCAGTTTAGATTGCAAGGCAGAAACCTGTCCTCTTCACTCCGTAAAGCACTATGTGCACTTTTAAGTAAATAAATGGGTGAAGGTCGTGTGTACTGTATCTGGTATATTTGATGTAAACCATGACATAGTAGAGCTTAAGAGGTTTAACTAAGGAGCTGTTTCAAGTCCATAGTAATAGTGCCTCACTGATTTTGGGCCACCCACTCTCTCTGAGCTAAATATACCCTTCAAATCTGTTGTTATGAGAATAAAATTGGAGAATATTACGGATGCCCCCTTAAGCTCATAGAAGGCAAAATCAAAATCCATCTGTAAATGTGGTGTCACTGAGTCCAGGTCAATTCCTGGTGACTATGAGGACAAATGGATGCCATTTTCATCTGTCTCCAGAAATAATTCATGGCTCTTCCAAGGACATTCCAGCAATCTCTTTGCTCCCATCTATCTACCTTCTGTACTGTCTTCCCTTGCTCTGATTCCTTCAATTTTGCCAGGCATAATAATTTTTCTAGCCCATCAGCCACTCCCATTACAAGCCCAAATATTTAATCTCTTTCTGATTGTGGCCTCAAGGTAGTTGACTGCTTTTATTTAGTCTAGAACTGACTGCTCCCCCCCACAATCCATGATACTATTAATAACTGTTTCCAAAATGGTAATTCAAAAATATCTATTTTTCTCTTACTTTTTCTCAGTATCTGGCTTTCAAAGCCAACTGCTATCACTAGATAAATCTAACAATGAATAGATAATGATATGAATGAAAACAATGTGCAAAGGATATAATGTAATGAAAGAGATGAAAAGCCATTTTGTTGGGTTCATGTGTGCGTAACAACTTAGCAAATTTATTTATTTTTCTATATTGATATGCAAAATGTAATCCAGATATCTCTTGATATTTCTCAGAATTTTGTGATGGAAATGGAATTGAAATATAGACTAGGAAAAGCTATGCATAAAATGGCAAAAATTTGTAAAATAAGCATTAAAGGCATTATCTAAAAGGAAAGTGCTTGCAAAAATGCATGTATCAGGATATTTTAAAACGTATTTATTTATTAATGAACCTTCTGGACCACTTTAATTGCAGTCGACTCTGAGAGACATAAAGCAATATGCATAGTAATAATACATAACAATACAGCAATATTTAGAACATGATCAATCAATGTAATAAATACAACAGATGGTGTTTCATCCTCAACAGGCCCTTTTCATTTGTGCATATTAAGTAGGCAGATTGTATCTTCAACAGACAATCTCAAAGCTACCCAAATCCCACACTAAATCAGGTTTTATAGTTCTATGCAGCATTTTCATCTGCACTTGTAAACTATTGATAGCTACTGTTGCCTCAGTAATATCAGTAGACTATGATAATAATAGGACTGAGCTATGAGAGGGCAGCTGCATTTTGCACCAGCTGAATTTTCTGAAGCATTATCACAAATAGCCCTATGTAAAGTAAATTACAGTAGTACTTAAGAGGGGGGGAGGGAGGATTGTACTCAGCACTTCTTTCTGAGCATGCCTTCAGCAGCAGCAACAAGTCCAAGAAAATCTCCCAGATTGCATACTTCTTCTTTTAGAGCTAGTACAATGTTGTCAAGAGTCAAAAGTGATGAAGCTCTGGAGTTAGCAGACTTAACATCCACTCTCTTGTTTGAATGGAAAATGAGCTATTTTTCCCCATCCAGTCCAAACAGCCACAGGTTCCAGAACCTGGATTAGCACTTTCACTACGTCATTAAGTCTGCCTGGGATAGAGATATATAGATGGTTATCATTGGCATATTAATTATATCCCAGAAGTAGCTACATTCAAATAAATGGAGAAGTTCATAGTCATACACTAGAAAAAGCGGAACCACCATCAAACTGATTATCCCAGTTCTGACCTTTAGAGGTGACCCAGAAGAATAGCAGCCAAAAGAATCAAAAGCCACTGAATGTTCCAGCAGGTAAATATGTATAGTCGTGGATTCAACTCTTGCCACAGTCATCCAAAAGAGCAACCATTGCATTTTTCTCCATCACCTGAGCCTGAAACCAAGCTGTCAGGTACCAGATAATCTTATCCCAGAGTTCTCTGTAACTGACTTTCCACAGTTGTAACTGACAAGAAAGTATTAGAGATAAGAAGATGAAGACAACAGTTACCCCAAATTAAAGGCATTCCTGTTAAGGAGGGACTGAATTGGTGCTTTTTTTTTTTTTTTTTTGAGGCATCTGTCATCTTCCCTTAATGTAATGAACTATCTCTCGGACTTAGGGGTTGTAAAACTAGCATTGCAAAATGCTCTCTTTCTTTGAGATCCAAGAGCTCCAGAACTCCAAAATGATGAATGGATGGACGGATGGATGGACGAATAGACAGATGTCTTGGTTTAACTTTAATAATTTTAACTGTTTTTTATATTTGTTTTTATCGTATTGTTAATTGCCCAAGTTGCTTTGGATAATGAGATAGGAAACATATAAATGTAATAAATAAATAAATAATATATCAAAGTTAGCAGAGCCAACACTAGTGTTAATTTTGGTTTAATTTACATTTAACATAATTAAAAGTATAGTGGACTCATTAAATATTAAAAAATATAATTACACCCCATGCATGGAGTGATTTTAGACTTTTGTCATAGTAAAAATTATAATTCAGTGGCAAGCACTCAAGGCTTTCAGGCCACAGCCAGCATGCTAAGTAATTGCGGAATTGATGTTCGTTTTTGCTGATGTCAGCAGCTCTCATCTTTTCAGAGCTTTGCTGAGCCATTCATCTTCACTAGCCTAGTTCTGTAGTCACTGTATTTCAGCTTTCTACATATTCATTCATTTATCATGGAATATGCCGACGGTTAAAATGACTGTGGTGGGAAATAAATGCAATAAATAAATAAGTAAATTTTCCATATAAATTCCTAGAACCATCTTCACATTTCAGTGGTCCCCAATTCATCCTCATGACTCCTGTCTTCTTCCATCTATAAAAGCATGCCCTTTGAATGCTGAACTGGAAAGCTTATGGCCCAGGGGGTCATTTAGCCCTTGCCTTAATGTTGTTAGCCCCTCCCAGTCTAATTTCAAAAGCCATCTGCACATAGATCTGTTTGAGCTGCTAGCAAAAACTAGCAAGGAAAAAAAATTCTTCTAGCCTAGAGAATGAGATTGAGATACAGGCACATTTAAATCAGATATCAGAAGGAGAAAGCTAGATTAATAGAGAACTGACAAGAAGGGAAGAATATTGGAAAAAAGGATCTAAGCCCACCTGTTGTTCGTCCATCAATTTCGATGAAGACCTTGACATCTTGTGGGTTATGGGCCATCAACGATGTGTCCGTAGGTGGCTAATAAGACCAATGTCAGCACAGAATGTTCTGCCACATACTGAACAAAGAAATGTAGACACTGTTACTTCAGCATTTGCAGCTCTGGCTTTGCGGAATGCTCGCTTTTCTTGTACCAAGATTGTCCTTCTGTGTTCATATGTCTGGCAACCCTAGTACACCAAGGTGCGCCATGTCGGTCGATCATGCGCCAGAAGTTCCCAAGAGATGGTGTTAATATCCAGGGACTTTAGAGAAGCTTTCAACATGTCTTTGTATCACTTCTTTTGTCCCCTGTGCGATCGCTTTCCTTGAGACAGCTCACCATAGAAGAGCTGTTTAGGGATGCGATGATCTGGCATCCTTACAACATGAACTGCCCAGCACATCTGGGCTTTCTACTGCTTTCTTCAATCCCATTCTACTGCTTTCTTCAATCCCACCTACTTCTTCAATCGCATTCAGTGTAAATATCTATTTTATTATACGTTATTCCTTTGATCTTGATTCAGTGCCTTAATCATATCTTTATTCTTTTTTGTTTTTCTTGTGACATCCTCGCCTTTTGTGTATAAGAATAGAGAACTGAATTGTGATAACCAAGTCATCCGCAAAAGCTCTTAACTTATACTCTTTTTTATTAACTTCTATTCCTTTAATTTCCTGCGACTCTCGAATTTTGATCAACAGTATTTCCAGTGTTAAGACAAACAGCAACGGTGATAATGGGCAACCCTGTCTAGTACCTTTCTCTATTGTAAAAACCTCTGACAAGCCTCCATTAACGATAAGTTGTGCCGTTTGTTTTTGATATATTACCATAAGAGCTTGCAATATCTTTTCACCAAAATTCATCTCTTCCATTACTCTTAACATAAAATGCCAATTCAATTGATCAAAGGCTTTTTCAGCATCTAAAAATATCAGCCCTGCAGGAACTTGGTTATTTTTATCTAAATATTCTAATAAATTAATAATTTGTCTGACATTATTTTTCATGTACCTTCCAGTTATGAACCCAGATTGATCTTTATGCACAAGGTGGTGCACCACCCTCATAAGCCTATTTACTAAGATTTTTACAAATATCTTATAATCCACATTTAAAAGAGATATAGGCCTATAATTCTTTGGTAAAGTAAGATCTTGATCTTCCTTTGGAATCAATGACATAAAAGCAGTACGCCATGAGGGAGGAATCTCTTGACCCTGTAAAATGCCATTGAAAAGATCACCTAATGGTTGAGTCATCTCCTCCAATAAGGCTTTATAATAAACAGCTGTTAACCCATCCGTACCCGGTGCTTTCCCTGGTTTCAATTGTTGAATTGCTAGCGAAATTTCCTCCTTAGTAATTAAACCATTAACTTCATGTTTCTGATCCTCTGTCAATTTAGGGAAACTAACCTCGCTTAGATATTTATTTATCTCTAAAATTTGCACATTAGTAGATTTATATAATTTTTGATAATAATCCAAAAAAGATTTCTTAATCAGTTCCTTCTGAGAAACTAATTTACCCTTGTAATTTATTTTATCTATTGTTCTCTGTCTCTGTTTCTTTCTCAATTGATAAGCCAGCCATCTCCCTGGCTTGTTAGCATTACAGAATGTATTTTGTTTCATAAACAATAAATTGGTTGCAGCTTGATCTGCTAACAACATATTAAATTGTGTTCTTAACAACTTTAAGGATTCTTTAATACTTTCATCAGAAGGATTTAAAATCAAAGACTTTTCTTTTAATTTAATTTCATCTTCCAATTCTTTACGTTTCTGAATCTGTTTTTGCTTATGACAATTATTCATTTTTATCAAAATCCCACGCATAAATGCTTTCCCTGCATCCCATACCATTGACATTGAAGTCCCCTTATACATATTCAAAGCAAAATAATCCTTTAAACACTCCTTTAGTTTCTGAACATTTTTTTCTTGTCTAAATAAATTCTCATTTACCCTCCAGGATCTTCTCTCCTCTTTTTCTTGAGTCAACTCCATCCAAACTGGACTATGATCCGTCAAAGACCTAGGGAAAATCTTGACATTCTTTACTCTATTATATAAGTCCGTTGTAATCAAGAAGTCAATTCTTGAGAAGGATTGGTGTCTATCTGAAAAGAAGGTAAAGTCTTTCTCCTCTTGATTACATTCCCGCCAATAGTCCCGTAATTCCCAGTCCTCTTTCATATCAAAAAAGGCTTTAGGTAATTTTGCCTGTTTGAGAAGAGGAGAGGAACCTTTTTTGTCCCTTTGTACATCTAAGACACCATTCCAATCCCCCATTAGTACCACGGATCTGTAGTCCAGCAGATTTATTTTTTCATGTAAGAGTCTATAAAATTGTTCCTGTTGCTGATTTGGTGCATATAGTCCCAACCTACTTATTCTGTAGTAAAATTATTACAGTTGATTCATAATTATGGTTTGGTTTCGGGTTTTAAGATTAATGTTAATAAGACTAAAATTTTACCTAAAAATATGACTAGTCGGGAGAAGCAGACTTTGGTTAATTTGACGGGTTTTGAAATTGTTAATAAGGTAAAATATTTGGGGGTGATGCTATCTGTTTCTAATGCAAAATTATTTAAAAATAATTATGAAAGGTTGTGGGTTAGGGTACAGAGAGACTTGAAGAATTGGGAAAAGTTGCAATTATCCCTCATGGGAAGAATTGCAGTGATAAAAATGAATATTCTACCCAAGTTTCTCTTTTTGTTCCAAATGATACCGATTTTGAAGAATGAGATCAATTTAACTGAGTGGCAGAAAGGCCTTAATAAATTTATTTGGGCAGGGAAAAAGCCAAGGGTTAAGTTTAAAATTATGCAAGATTTCCGTGAGAGGGGAGGACTCAAGGTGCCGAATTTGAAATTATATTATGATGCGGTGGTTTTAACATTAGTTAGTGACTGGGTAAATTTGACAAATTCTGATATACTTCACTTAGAGGGATGGAATTTACTTTTTGGGTGGCATGCCTATTTAATATTTAATAAAAAAATGGATTGGGCTTTTAAATCTCATATCTTAAGAATTTCTTTACTTAGGGTTTGGAGAAAATATTATAAAAGTGATTTCAAAGTACCATTATGGGCTATACCTTGGCATGCAATAGAAGGAATAAAAAGAGGGGTTAAAATGGATATGGTGTCCTATAGACAGTTACTTAAATGGGATGGACAAAACTGGCAGTTAAAATCACGGGAAGAGTTAGCACAAGAAAATATTATTTATTCTTGGTTCCAATATAGGCAATTATTAGACAGATGGAAGATGGACTGTAAGGTGGGTTTTCTCAGAGAAGATGAAAATCTTATTAAGCAAGTGAAGGATCAAAGACAAACCCACATTAAGAGGATTTATGGGGTTTTAGTTGAATTGGATTCAGAAACGGAACTAATTAAAGATTGTATGATTAGATGGGCGCAGAATTTTGGTGAGCCAGTTCCATTGGACACCTGGGAAACTATTTGGGTGAGAAATGTCAAATTTACACAAGCACAGAACTTAAGGGAGAATTTTTATAAAATGTTTTATAGATGGCACCTTGATCCACAAAAAATGTCTTTTATGTACCCTGACTTACAACCTAAATGTTGGAGATGTGGTTGTATGGACACTACTTATTATCATATTTGGTGGTCGTGCAGAGAGATAAAAGCATTCTGGATTAAGATATGGTGGAATATCCAGAGAATTTTTAAAAGGAGGGTAAAATTTACTCCACAATTATTTTTGTTAGGTATAGTTATTGATTGTGATACAAAGGAGGTTATATTGATGTTAAATTTGATTACAGCTGCGAGGCTGTTAGTAGGACAATATTGGAAGAAGGAATCTTTGCCTACATTGCAGGAATGGTTTCTTAAAGTGTCTCATTTGGCGGAAATGGCAAAGATTTCGGCTTTCTTAAAGGGTCAAACGCAAGAGAAATTTCTTGCTGTTTGGGATAAATGGATAAAATTCATACAATTTAAATTTGATATAAAAAAATACTATATAGTTTTTTCGTAATTTTTAACTTTATATATATATATATATATATTCTATTTTATATTCTTTTTTTTATAAATATAATTTTTTTAACTTTTTTTAATTAAGCCTATATTCTGCTCTGGGAGGCCCTGGGGGGGGGAAGGGGGGTTTGGGTAGGGGTGGGGGAAGGGGAGTTTTGTTGGGTAATGTTTGTTTTTATTTGTATATGTTGTTTTTTGTTTTTGTATTGTCTTTTATTTTTTGTAAAATTTATAAAACTCTTTAATAAAAAAAAAAAGAATAGAGAACTGAATTAAAACTAAGAGTCCTCCATTCAGTCATAAAATTCTTTCTTTTTTGCTGTTGTTTTTTTTTATCCTGCCTTTATTGTTTTTTTATAAATAACTCAGGGCGTTGAACATACCTGATACTCCTTCCTCCTCCTATTTCACTACAACTCTGTAAACTGGGTTGGGCTAGGAGAGAGTGACTGGCCCAAGGTTTTCATGCCTAATCTGGGACTAGAACCCATGAAAACCAGTTTCTCATGCCTAATGTTGGACTAGAACTCACAGTCTCCTGATCTGTAGCCTGGTGTATTTAAAAAAATTTTATAGAATAAAAGCATTTAAAAGGAAAAGAAAATAAGTAAAAGTAAAAGTAAAGTGGTGAGAAAAGAATAAAGAAATGAAAGAAAAAAGAAATAGAAAAAAAGAAAAGGAAGACAAAATATAAAGAAATGAGTTTGGGTCTTCTTTACAGCAGTTACAAATGCATTTGAATTTTATCCTCTCTTTCTAAGATACCTTCATAGCTCTCTTCTTTCCATAATCTAACCTTTCTAACCATCATACTCATAAATCACATATATATTTTGTCCCTTTTCAGCAAAAAAAATTCATGTTTCCAGTCACTAACAAATGTATTTACTGACTTTTCTCTAATTAAACAGGTCTGTTTTACCATCTCTGTTAAATCTGTCATCTTTATCAACCATTCCTCCATTGTAGGTATTTCAGTTTTTCTTTCTTTGTGCATATAATAATCTCACTGTTATTATCATATAGAAACACAATCATCCATAAGACTTTTCTAGTTTTTCGTCCATTAACCCCAGAAAGAAAAGCCCTGGTTTCAGTTTAATATTGATGTTTAAAATTCTTTGTATTGCTGAGTGTATTTGAACCCAACATTTTCCAGGGTTTTTTGGAAGCTCACCAGGCATGATAAAATTACTCTTCATGTTTTACACATTTGCAACATAAATTTGATGCAGGAGAAAACATATCAAGAACAGAAATACAGGGCACTAGAGCAGGGCTTTTCAACCAGTGGTACAGGTACCACCTGTGGTACATTGGCACCTGGCAGGTGGTACACAACCATCCTAGAAAAGTGGTAGTGAGGGAGGGGAATGGTTCACTGGTGGCAGCACCACACAAGCCTGAGCGAGAGATGGCTGGAGTTGCAGGGCTGTCAGAGCTCAGTGGAAGCACCAGGATCAGTGCAGCTTTCCAGCTGATCGGCGCTTCTTCGGGGCTGTCAGGGCTCAGTGGAAGCGCCAGGATCAGCACCAGGGTCCAGCTGGAACCTGGTGTTGATTCTGGTTCTTCTGCTGAACCCTGAAGAAGCACCAATCATCTGGAAAGCAGCGCTGATCCTGGCACTTCTGCTGAGTCCAGAAGAAGCATCGATCAGCTGGAATGTTGCAGCATCTCCAGGATCTTGTGATTTACATTCAGATGCTTGGCAACTGATTCATATTTATGATGGTCACAGTGTCCCCAGGTCATGTGAAGTGACCAAAACCTGCTGTGTCCACCCAGCAGACGGGGGAAATAAAAACCAAACACCTCCACCCCACCCCCACTACCAATTCTCAACAGAAATGCTCACAACAATGAAAACCTCAGACAGGAGGAAGAGTGCCGCCGGGTGGGCAGCCAGGTGTATTGCCTGGCTGTGGCTTGGGGGGCACTTTTTTCAGTGCCATTGTAACTTCAAACAGTCACTAAGTGAACTGTTGTAAGTTGAGGACTACCTGTACTTTATCACTTTTTTCATTTTTTTTTTTTTTTTGGTCATCAGGTTTTTGACACCTTGCTAGGCGACTGGTGGTAATCAGATGTTGCCATATCCTAAAAGTGGTACAATGGGTGAAAAGGTTGAAAAGCCCTGCACTAGAAGTAGAAGGAGTGTTAGACCTTTCTTCTGTCAAGTCTTAAATTTTCTTCAGTGCTCCTAGGAAAGTCATTTACTGAAGTATCTTTCAGGATCTTGTCCAATCCCTTTTAAAGCCATTCAGGTTGAGAACCATCACCAAACCTTGTGATAGCAATTTCCATGGTCCAAATGCTAGCTCATTCCAGCTTGCAAAAGAAATTTCAAAATTCTCTTCTTCAGCCTCTGACTGTGGTCAAGAATATGCATCTCAATGCATTATTGTTATTAAACTGAGAGCGCTTCAGCCTAGCCTGCTAGAGAAAGATTGATTGCCTTCTTCAAAGCAATTTCCTGGTGTCTACAATAAGAACGCAAAACTGGTGCCTCAGTCTAGGTCCCTAGACCAGGTTTTATGGATCGCCAGCTCAGACATAACTCAGCAACAGGAAGCTAATCAAGTTACTATTGGCCTTACAGTTATTACTGCTTAGAATCATGTGAGATCTCCTGGGTTGCCAATGGTCTTGGAAAGAAAGAAAAACCATTTAACAAATAAAATTATTTTGCCATTTGTCTCTCTGAAGCCCTTAGGAAATGGCTATTAGTAGCATCCCATTTTTATTTATTTAGCTGCATTTTCTAATCTTGTTTGCTTTCCTCTAGCTGGTTTCGTTGGCTTACTTGGAAAGGGAAATGGGGGCACCACATTTTTTTAGGAAGATAGTTTTAAGCAATCCCAATCTTTAGCTGAATGATATATATTTTTAGTCTTTAGTTGAAAATGTATATCATTAACTTTCTCACAAATATTTTTAAATGTCAGAAAAGAAAAAAGGGTTAACAATAAGATCAAAGGAAAGACGCAGGGAATTTTATAAGATAAAGATACTTTTATGTAAATACTGTTTTGTAAATAATAAGACACTGTTTTGTAAAAACAAAGACCTAACCCAAAAATCAATGGTTGGGCAAGGCAGTGAAGATATTTCTACTGTAATTCCAGTTTGTAGCTAGGTACTAAAGAATCATATAAGATACAAAAATAGTGTATACCAGACTCTGCCATCTTCTACATTCTGCATTCTGTTATTATTATTCTATTAGATCAGGAGTGTCAAACTGCTGGCCTGCAGGCCAGATGCATCATAGCAAAACTGCGCCCACCCCATTGCCAGCAATGGCAAAAAAAATCACGATACATTGCGACACATCATGTGACATTGCGAGTTTGACACCCCTGTTTTAGATGTTAGATATCTTCTAAAGATGAATAGATATAAAATACAGAATAACAGAGTTGGAAGAGATCCTGGTGGTCTTTTAATCTAAACCCCTTTTCAAGTAGACCACACTATGCCATTTCAGACGAACAGTGTCCAATCTCTTCTTAAAAACCTCCCACGATGGAGCACCCATAATTTCTGGAGGCAAGATCTTCCACTGATAATTGTTCCCACTATATACATTGTTGTTGCTGTCTAGCCCCATCTAGTGGCCTGGGGAGCAAATACCAGTCTATTGTTTTGAAGCTAACTCAACCTGTGAACTCTCACTCCCAGAACAAGTGCACACTGGGAAGGCAGACTCCATTTCCTTTAGCATTTGGAAGAAAGCAGAAGCATCAGGAAGAATCCAACCTAATCTGTGGCACATGGTCATCTGAGGACAAAACCCACATCCCATACACACAGCATTGCATTTGGATTCTTATTATATGTATTTGTTCTGGATCAGCCAGTTAGATGAGAACTATATGTTAGAATGTTTGGCATTTATAGAGTTAAGTGCCGTCTCCTTAAGAGATGGCTTATAGGTAACGTAGTTTAGCTATTCAATAAATCCCATGTTAACGAGTCAGTAGGAGGAGCTACTAAGTTCATCACAGGATATCCTGGCTGCATACCAGTTTGGAATGTCTTTGTCTGAGATAAGCATGGGATCACCGGAGGACACACACGGTCTTAATTCACGCTAGAAGTTGATGTGAAGGAATTAATGATTTTACCTATGAAAATGGACAATATGCAATATCCAGAAGAAACTACAGAAACCGTGAGTTCTGACCAAGTATTCCTGGATTAAATATTTGTTTAAAAACCATCTTCGTTAGTTATCTGTCTGGCCTTGAATTACAAAGCATCTTTTTTTATTAAAAGTTTTACGAATTTAATACAATATAACCCAAACCCCTCCCACCCCTTCTCCCCCTCCCCCACTTTCCAGAGCTGAGTACAGGGTAACAAATAAACAATCATAATCTAACTAACATTACCCGCCTGTACTGTCAATCAAACCATAACATACTTTAACTCCTTTTCAAAACAAATATTAACAAATTAAAAACATAAATAATAATATAATTAAACCATAACACTAAAAATAATATAAATTCAATCATATTAAACTATTAATAATAACCTAAAATCTACTCATAAGCAAGGTAATACTTTTCAGTCTCATATTTCTTTTGAATATAATCAATCCATCTTCTCCAAACCGAAATGTATTTTTCTTGTGAATAGTCCTTCAAATAAGTGGAAATTTTTGCCATTTCTGCTAAGTTAGACACCTTAAGTATCCATTCTTCCATAGTAGGCAAAGAGTTTTTCTTCCAATATTGCCCCACCAATAATCTTGCAACTGTTATAAGATTCAGCATCAAATTAATTTCTTTGACATCAAAATCAACCATAATACCCAACAAAAATAGTTGCAGAGTAAACTTTATCTTTCTCTTAAAAATCTTTTGAATATTCCACCAAAGAATTACAAAGCATCTTGATTCAGGTTCCAGAACAGTATTTATATTTTTTCACCCATCCTGTTCCATTAATAAAGCATTCAGATCTACAAACACAATCTGTTTTATTGGAGGATAAGTGGGTTTAGCTGCATGTCAAGCTGCACACACAGTAACATGAAGTAAGGACAGAACAGGGATAGATAAGATGAAATGTAAATAAAAATAACTTCGCTTGATTGGATAGTTAAGGAAGCTGTCACATACAATATTTTACAAATAGATCAGCAGATAATATTGTTAATATGGCTCTGCACTTCATTCTACAACATCTTGAATCTCCAAGGACCTATGCAAGGACTTCAGCTCAGCATTCAATACCATCATTCCAGATATTCCTCTAACTAAACTGATTCAGGTAGATGTGCCTGACCACACTTGTAAGTGGGTCCTAAGCTTTCTAAGAGATAGGAAGCAGCAGGTGAAGCTAGGTAAAATCACATCAGATAATTGTACAATTAGCACAGGGGGCCTCCAGGGCTGTGTGCTCTTTCTGTTTCTCTTTTCTCTATATACCAATGACTGCATCCTAAAGGATACTCTGTTAAAGAACTGAAGTTTGCAGATGATACAACAGTGATTGGTCTCATTTGAGACAACGACAAATCTGTATACAGACAGAAAGTTGAACAACTAGCCTTGTGGTGAGGCTGGAACAATCTTGAACTGAACACATTCAAAACTGTAGAAATGATAGATTTTAGGAGAAGCCCACCTATTCTACCATCTCTTACAATACTAGACAACACAATATCAACAGTAGAGACCTTTAGGTTTCTAGGTTCTATAATATCTCAAAACTTAAATAGACACCAAACATCAAAAATGTCATCAAAAAAGCATAACAAAGAATATTCTTCCTGTGCCGACTCAGAAAGCTCAGATTACCCAAGGAGCTGTTGATACAATTCTACAAAGGAATTATTGAGTCCATCATTTACATCCCTATAACTGTCTGGTTTTGCATTGCAACCAAACAAGACAGACACAGACTTCACCGGTTACAGAAAAAACAATTGCTACCCAGGCTGCCTTCCATTGAGGACCTGTATATACTGCACAAGCCAGAAAAAGGCCTGTGAAAATATCTACATATCCTGGACATAAACTGTTTCAACTTTTTCCCTCAGGACAATGCTACAGGGCATTGCACGCCAAACAACTAAACACAAAGACAGTTGTTTTTTTTCCCAAGCCATCACTCTGCTTAAACAACACTGTCAAACTACCTAGTAGGGCTGTATTTCTATTTTCCTTCTCATCTTTCCTATTTCCTATTTCCTTATCTTCTTATGATTATAACATTGTTGCTTGTATCTTACAATTTATATTAATTGTTTTATTTAATATCCTAGTATGATTTATGTTGATTGCTTATTTAGTATCCTATGTGTTATGTCCCGAGCCTTTGCAAACGGCTCGGGCGTTTGCAGGCAGTCCCGGGCAGGTGCAAAGCTGCCCGGGACCAGACAGGCTGTCGCCAGCGCCGTGCGCATGCGCGGGTGCTGGCGCGGGAAAAGTAACCCATTTACCCGGGAGTTGCCTATATAAGAGGCTGCGAGGCGTTTGGGCGAGGCTGAAGCCATCTTCATGTAAGCTGAACACTGAATAAATGAAACTGAGAACTCCAGCTGCTTCTCGTGTCTGTTTTCCCGCCACGGACTCAACACTATGACTATCACTGAGTGTTGTATCTTATGATTTATGATGAATGTATTTTATATTATGAACATGATTTATCACTTGTTTCTTGTAATGTACACTGAGAGTTTATGCACTGGAGACAAATTTCTTGTGTGTTAATAAATAAATCTAATTCTAATATACATGAGAGCCAATGTGGTATAGTGGTTAAAGCACTTAGCTTACTTTTAGCCCACCCAAAGCCACAGGACCACACAGAGTAACTTTGGTCCCATCACTCTCTTACTGCAACTTACCTTGTGGAAGGGAAAAATAGGATGAGGGAGTACTATACATGGTGCATTGAGCTCCTATGCAAAATAAGGGGGATGTAAATTAGATAAATAATAAATGTTATGTGTAGCCTGCTGTTGCAAGGAGAGGCTTTGTAGGAACTTAGGAAAACAGAAGGAGACATTTATGAGCTTTTGTCAGCATCTTTGCTAAGCCTCCTTTTACTGCTTCCATTCTTTCTTGTTAACACTTGTAAAATTGCAAATGTTGCCTGAGGGCAAGACTGTAGAAGTAAAAAAGTAATGTTTTAAGCTGATTGAATGCTCACTATGTCAGCCAACAGGAAAGGAGAGGTTAGAGTAACTCTTACCCTACCTCTCGATCTCTTTCTCTCCTTGGTATATATAAATGCACTCTTTGGTCGCTATAATATGATTTTCAGCTGAATTGGAAAAATAATAATAATAATAACAACAACAACAACAACAATCTTGAACATAGGAATGATCTGTGGTTCAAAAGTCTGAGATCCTTATATTCCATTATCACCAATGGAGCTGGATATTTTGGTAAAGCTTTGGATTCCTGCCAATTCCAGTCTCAAGTAGTTGCTTCTTCTCCTTATAATTACAGGATTGGAAGGGACCTTAGAAATCTTCTAATCTACCCCCCTACCCAAGGCTGGAGATCCTATACCATTCTGGACAAATGCTTATCCAATCTTTTCTAGAAAATCTCCAGTGATGGAGCACCTACAATTCCAAGAGGCAAGCTGTTCCGTCAGTTAATTGTTCTCACAGTCAGGAAATTTCTCTTTAGTTCCAGGTAGGATCTCTTTTTAATAAAACTTCCACCCGTTGCTTCTGATCCTTCCTTCAGGTGCTTTGCAGAATAAATCAACAGCCCTTCTCTATGACAGCCCCTCAAGAACTGGAAGACAGCTATCATGTTATCCCTAATCTTCTCTTCATTGGGCTAAACATACATAGTTCTCTTAACCATTCATCATATAGTTTGGCTCCAGACCCCTATCATCTTTGTTGCTCTTCTCTGCACAGTTTCTAGGGCCTCGATATTTTTTTTATTGTAGTGACCAGATACTGGATACAGTATTCCAAGTGAGGCCTTACTAGTACGGTATAGAGTGGTATTACCACTTCTCATAATTTTGATGCCATCTCTCTATTGATGCAGCCTAGGACTCCATTGGCTTTTTTAACAGCTGCAGCACACTACTGACTCATAAGTGGTGGTCTACTAGGACAGGGCTTTTCAACCGGAGGTATGCGTACCACCGGTGGTACTTTAGCACCTGGCAGGTGGTACATGACCCCTAGCCAAGTGTAGCAGGGAAGGGAACCAGCTAAAGCGACACCGCACAGACCTGGAGGAGACCAGCTGGAGTGAAAGGACAAGAGAGAAGCTTTTGCGAGCAATGTGTGGGTGAATGAGAGCAAGAGAGAAGCTTGTGCGAGCAACACAATGTGTGAGTGAATGGAGCAAGAGAGAAGTTTTTGCAAGCAACATGTGAGTGAATGGAGCGAGAGAAGCTTTTGCGAGCAATGTGTGAGTGAATGAGAGCAAGAGAGAAGCTTTTGCAAGCAATGTGTGAGTGAATGGAGCGAGAAAGAAACTTTTGCAAGCAATGTGTGAGTGAATGAGAGTGAGAGAGAAGCTTTTGCAAGCAACATGTGAGTGAATGAGAACAAGCAAGAGACTTTTACTAGCAAAGGGTGAGTGGGGGTTGCCAGTGAAGGGTGTGAGAAAAGGGGAAAAGTGAGGAGGAAAAGGGAAAAAGAAAAGGCATTGATTTCTGAATTCCACTGTTGCAGTAGGAAGGAAGCATTAACATTGAACCTCAACTTTTTACTTTTCCATAATATTATAAACTAGCCATTTCTATAACAACAAATGAATCTAACCAGTAAAGCCCCAAATCCCCCCCCCCTTTTTTTAATCAAGTTTTGATACCTTGCTAAGCACTGGTGGTACTCGAATAATGTCATGTCCTAAAAGTGGTACAATCTGTGAAAAGGTTAAAAGCCCTGTACTAGGACACCTAGATCTCTCTCACAGTTACTACTGTTGAGGCAAGAATCACCTATTCTATACCTGGATTTCCTGCCTAAGTATAGGACCTTACCTCTTGTTGGATAAGGCCCAGTGCTCAAGTCTATCAAGATCATTCTTGAGTCTATCTTCCAAAGTATTGCCAATTCCCTCCAGCTTAATGTATTCTGCAAATATGATGAGTTCCCCCCTCTTCCCTTCTTCCCCTTCTTCCCTCTCCCCTGAATCCAGAAAGGAGAAGGAAAGGCCCTCTTCTTTCAGAGTTTAAAATAATAACTGAAAAATATTTTTTCACTCATAGAAAGAAGTTGCTTAAATGTATTAATGCTAAGGGGTCAAAAGGTTTTCACTAGTTCATGGATGTTTGCCTTCCAAGAATAATTTTCATGATTTTATTCATGTAAACTATCGGTTTGGGTGTTTTGACCATTCCCATCAATGCCCCTTCTTCCATTACTCTCAAACAAACAACTTTTACAAATTCTATTTCATTAATTGATTCAGACGTTAACTTCTTCTTTGTCTTACCTTTAATTTTGTCAACATGAACACGAATATCTGCAAATACTCCTGAACTTTGCATTCAATATTTTTCTCCAGCTCCCTGTAAATTGTTCCTAGTTCTCTCATAGGTTACTGCTAGGGCTTTTCCACCCTTGAGTCTAATCTTAGTATTGACAAGTGTTGGCAACCCTTTATCCACAACTGTTTCCCACAATGCCACCTTCATCTTGACTTCAGCTTTTAATGAGACAGTATTAAATTGTCCTTTGGCGTTCCAGTTGTAAGTCATGCTTGTATAAAGACTTCAGGCCAGACACAGCTTAAAATCTTTTCTCTCTCATTCTCTTTCATTGTCTTCCTGCATTTCTAGGTAGACACAAGATTAGATGTAGGCGTAGCTCATTTTATTGTGTTTCACTTTACTGCATTTGCAGATATTGCATTTTTTTTACAAAAGCCTCCACCAGCAAAATGATTATGACTTGCTGAAGGCCCAAATGATGATTAACATTTTTAGCAATAAAGTATATTTTAATTAAGATATATACAGTACATTGAAGGATTTTGGACATAATACTGCTGCACATTTAATGGACTATAGCATAGTGTAAACATAACTTTTATAGGCACTGGGAAACCCAGAAATTCTTATGAGTTACTTTATTGCAGTGGTCTGGAACTGAACCTGGGATATCTTCAAAATATGCCTGTAAATTGCCTATAAATAGTTTTATGGTTGGACCTCAACATATGAAGAAGTGCTGTGCACAGCAGCACAGAAGAATCTCTCTCTCTCTCTCTCTCTCTCTCTCTCTCTCTCTCTCTCTCTCTCTCTCTCTCTCTCTCTCTCTCTCTGTGTGTGTGTGTGTGTGTGTGCTCCCAAATTTTAAGTGTGTATCCACTTTTTTCCTCTGCATTTTTGGATCATTTATGCAGATGAAGCAATTTAAGATTTTTCATTAGGAGTTAGACTTTTCTTAATAAAAGACATAAATATTCTAAATAGCTCGAAAATAGGAAGCAGTTGTTTTATTGTCTTCAGTAACAGTTATTCTAAAAAAGGAAAATAGAGATTTTGATGTTCTTAAACAGGAAATACCATCTTAATAGATTTTTTTTTAAAAAAATGTTGCCTTCTTAAATAAAGGTATATTTTAAAATATTTGGGACAATTCAGAATATAACTGGTAAATATTTTATAAAACAGGTTCAGTTTATGGTATATCTTTCTGGATATATAAACTGTATCAGCCTAAATATACATTTTGGAGGATTACCTGGAAAGAATAACAATCAGAAATGTGATAATGAGAAGTCTTTAATAATTGAATAGATCATCATTTTCAATAAGTGATTACCTGATTTGCTCCATCCAAAATTTGTTGTACAACAAATGTTATCATCCCCAACCAAGATGACCAATGGGTATGATTTTATTGTCCAACTACAGCACTTGCTTTTCTAATTCTCACAATTCATGTTCTAGGACTGAACTGAACTTTATTTTCATATCACTGAACATAATGCAAAATATATAGATAACCCTGACCATTGAAATTTCTGAAAGTAAAATCACGTTTTTCTTCAAAATGAAGACTTAGTTGTTCAAAGTCTAGCAGGTTAATCATATGCCCATCATACTATTCCCTTTCAGTGCCCATCGTCCTATTCTCTTTCAAGTAAAGCTATGAAAATGTCACTAAATATAGTTATACCCGTCTTAAACCATCTGTGCTTTCACTTTGTCCATACTCTGCTTTCAATCTCCTCTTTTATTGTTCAAATTTCTCATCTCTTCCTTTTTGGGAAACTCTTCAATTGCTTCCAATCACAACTTTCTTGGTCTTCCTCTTCCCTCAACTACAGTTATTGTGTGAGCAGATTCTTTTCCCCAAGTGACTCCGTAAGGGTACAAATGTCACAACATCATACAGGAATTCCAGCAAGGGGAAACAGCCTCTGAGAAAAGTGTGGACTTTCTGCTGTAAAAAGCAAAAACTAAGATTTCAAAAGTAGGCAAACCCTTCCCTGCCTTAAAATGACCAAAGAACTAATGACAGGTTATATTATTAAAAATCCAAATATAAATTTAATGGAGCAGAAATCTGCCCTGCAAAATGGAAAGTAGAATAAATCAGACTGACACTAATCTGTGCATCCTGGACTGAGAGATCTGGTGACCTTTCATCTGTACAAAAGGCTTTTATAAGAAGCATCTTACTGAGGAAAATCTCAGGAGAAAAGACAAAGAAAAAGATAATAGATAATTAAAATGCTGATTTATTAAATAATTCACTCAAAGAAGTATAGAGAAAGAAGAGACATTCTGAAAGTTATGGGAGATTGAAGATCTCAAAGGAGAAATAAGCAACAAAACATATATGTAAAGTAGAGTCTAGCAGTATGGTCCCATTAACAAAATGTAGTTTGTATTGACAGAATGGAAGAAGACAGATGTTCCCCTCCCAATGGCCTTTCAGTGCCCTCCAAATTCCCTTCCCTTCTCCTAGTCTCCAAAGCAAAGACCCCATAAAGATCTGCAGGGTTGGAAGAAGGAGAGAAATCTCACTGCATAGTCGCAAGTCTTCTCAGGCAACATTTCACTCTTTGTAACAACAATGAAAGTTATTAGGAGAAATGTAAGTTAGGCAATCAAAGTAATAAGAAGTTAGGAAAATATTATCTAAGGAGCAAGAAGAATAGTTGATACCATGAACCAATGATATTTTTATTATAATAAAAATGCAACAGTATCCACAAACAGATTAACAGTTTGAGAAACTGTATAAAAGCAAACGAATTAAATGTAAAAAAAAAAAAGTTCACATAAATTCTTCCTAGACTGTTTTTCTTAAATTCTTCCAGATATTACAGCAATATTAAAGGTGTCCATTACTTTAGGATAGCTTTTCAATATTATATTAAGGGAATGTAATAATTAGGTTGACAATTGATTGGCATTTTTAAAGAAATGTGATTGTTAACTGCATTGGTTATCACTTTTAAATAAAGGCATCTGTTTCCTTACTGTACCAATTGAAGAAAAGTTCTGAGAGTTATTGTTCTCTTCCCAAGAAAGAAGAAGATTCAGGAGGGGGGGGGAAGCTTGCATAGCCCTTTTAGTGTGTTCTAAAAGAATTTAAGATGGTTTTCCTATTTTAATGATTAAATATTGATCGGGAGGGAGGATGGTCTTGTTTTCAAATACATATAAAATTAATTTATTAAGAGCAACTAATATGTGGATATCTGGCTGCAACAGGGAGAAAAGGTAATGCTCCCCTGATTTCAGAATGGTAATTAAAAATATGGAATATTATAGTCATGTAGAAAATAAATTCTTATTTGCCAAAGGGGAGGAAATACTAGCAATGTTGAGAAAGTTGATTTCATTTCTAACATGTTGAATAACAGTTTCTAGGATACTATTAACCCTTTTTCGTTTTTTTCTTTTGTAAAAATCAATTGCAATTTTCATATGATCAGAAGGATTCTGGTAGTACCTTTTAAGACTAAAAAGTTTTATTAAAACGCATAATGTTTGTGAACTACAATTTAGTTCCTCAGATAAATGGAATGTATAAACTGATGTAGGAGGAGACAAGGGAAAAGGAGAAGAATAAGTGCTTACACAGATGCAGGCTACAAGTAAGACAAATTACAAGTAATTTATCAATTAACATTGTATTATATTAAAAACTCATTGCATTTGTATCTTCTGAGATGGTCCAAAACTTTTGATGTATGTGTCTTCAGCAATCTTTCACTCAGTGGTGCAAGTAAAATTTCTTTGTTCTAAAACAGCTAGCTTAATTCAGTGTCCTGGGAGGTTAAAATGCTTTAATATTGCTTTGTTCTTGCTTTGAGTCCTGATGTAAAACTTGTGTCCATTAATTTTTTACCCAAAGTTCATTCCATTTGTCCTATATAGAATCTAGCCTGGTATTGCTGGCAGATAATGGCAGCAATTATCACATTAGAGGAAGAAAACTCTATGTGAAGAGGCCTCTATTTTTCAGTGTGAAATTCTTGAGGTCTCTGGTAGTGCTCTGGGGCAAAGTAGATACCTAGGTTATAGGATTTGATTCCTGTGTTGGCATCATAGGTTTGTTGTTTCTCTTTACTTAATCAAAATCTGTCTCGGGTTGCATGGTTGTCATGGATGGTTCCCATACCTGAGAAAGTGAAGTGTAGTTGAGTTGTTCGGATTGTGGCTTATTAATAAGATACTTGAGTGGCCTGAGCTGAGCTGTAGATCCTTTTTTAAAGTTTATCTTATAGTAGGTCTTCCCTGGAAATGAAATTGACTCTATTGATTTGACTATTAATTTATCTATTGATCTTTTTGAGTGAATAGTTTAGTCTCTGAATGCCTAGTTTAATTCCACCGGAAAGCGTCTTTTTTGAGTGGATCAGAACAAATGTGGTTGTAGCATAGAGGCTAACTATAGAGAATATGTTTAAAGGTATAACAGTGTATGGGAATAGTTAGATAAGAGGCAACATAGAAGCAAGGTGAGTGTAGCAAACGTCCCAGAAGAGTTTCTGGGCTGTAAAGGCAACAGGGGAGAAATGTACTTTTAGACTTCCAAGATTCTATTAATGAAATGTTACAATTATATGATTAGTTCATCTGGGCATGGTTTCTATCTGGACTACCTTACAAGGCTGTCATCAATCTTTCAAATTTCAAGTCTCAAAGATTGCATGCATGAAAATCTATAGATTTCCTATATAATGTGGTCCATTATTTAGTTTAATTTAGTTTCTGTGTTGTATAGTTTTACCTTGACATCAGTAAGAGTGGACTTGTTCTTTAGAAAGGTCAGTACTAAGGCTAAGGATCGGGTGAAAGTTACTACAATCTTTTTTTATTGAAAGTTTTATAAATTTTACAAAAAGAGAAAAACAATACAAAACAAAAGGCAACATATACAAAAAAGAAACTAAGCATTACATATATATATATAAAAAAAAAAAAAACCCATCCCCCACCCCTCACAAAAACCCTCCCTTCCCCCCCCCTGAGCTTCCCAGAGCAGAATATAGGCTTAATTAAAAATTAAGAAATAAAAATAAAAAATTAAATTAAAAAATTTATATTTATATATATATATAAAAAAAATATCTATATATATATATAAAAATAAAACTTATAAAAAAGCTATGTGATATTTTTGTATACCCAATCTAAATTGTATAAATTTTATCCATTTGTCCCAAACAGCAAGGAACTTCTCTTGCGTTTGTTGCTTTAAGAAAGCCGAAATCTTTGCCATTTCCGCCAGATAAGCTACTTTAAGAAACCATTCCTGCAATGTAGGCAAAGATTCCTTCTTCCAATATTGTCCTACTAACAGCCTAGCGGCTGTAATCAAATTTAACATCAATACAACCTCCTTTGTATCACAATCTGTAACAATGCCTAACAAAAATAATTGCGGAGTAAATTTTACCCTCCTTCTAAAAATTCTCTGGATATTCCACCATATTTTGATCCAAAATGCTTTTATCTCTCTGCATGACCACCAAATATGATAATAGGAAGCATCCTTATAACCACATCTCCAACATTTGGGTTGCACGTCAGGGTACATAAGAGACATTTTTTGTGGATCAAGGTGCCATCTATAAAACATTTTATAAAAATTCTCCCTAAGGTTCTGTGCTTGTGTAAATTTGACATTTCTCACCCAAATGGTTTCCCAAATGTCCAATGAGACTGGGACACCAAAATTCTGCGCCCATCTAATCATACAATCTTTAATTAATTCCGTTTCTGAGTCCATTTCAACTAATACCCCATAAATTCTCTTGATATGGGTTTGTCTTTGATCCTTGACTTGCTTAATAAGATTTCCATCTTCTCTAAGAAAACCCAATTTACAATCCACCTTCCATTTATCTACTAGTTGCCTATATTGAAACCAAGAATAAATAATATTTTCTTGCGCTAAATCTTCCCGTAATCTTAACTGCCAGTTTTGCCCATCCCATCTAAGTAACTGACTATAAGACACCATGTCCATTTTTACTCCTCTTTTTATTCCTTCTATCGCATGCCAAGGTATAGCCCATAATGGAACTTTAAAATCACTTTTATAATATTTTCTCCAAATCCTAAGTAAAGAAATTCTTAAAATATGAGATTTAAAACCCAGTCCATTTTTTTATTAAATATTAAATAGGCATGCCACCCATAAAGTAAATCCCATCCCTCTAAATGAAGTATCTCAGGATTTGTCAAATTTACCCAATCACTGATTAGTGTTAAGACCACCGCATCGTAATATAATTTCAAATTTGGTACCTTAAGTCCACCCCTCTCACGGAAGTCTTGCATAATTTTAAACTTAACCCTTGGCTTTTTCCCTGCCCAAATAAATTTATTAAGACCCTTCTGCCACTCACTTAAATTAATCTCATTTTTCAAAATCGGTAACATTTGAAACAAAAAAAGAAACTTGGGTAGAATATTCATTTTTATCACTGCAATTCTTCCCATGAGGGATAATTGCAACTTCTCCCAATTCTTCAAGTCCTTCTGTACCCTGACCCACAACCTTTCATAGTTATTTTTAAATAATTTTACATTAGAAACAGACAACATCACCCCCAAATATTTTACCTTATTAACAATCTCAAAACCCGTCAAGTTAGCCAAAATCTGCTTCTCCTGACTAGACATATTTTTAGGTAAGATTTTAGTCTTATTTACATTAATCTTGAAACCCGAAACCAAACCATAATGATGAATCAACTGTAATAAGTTTACTGCAGAATAATCAGGTTGCGACAAAGTAACAACCAAGTCATCCGCAAAAGCTCTCAACTTATATTCTTTTTTGTTAACTTCTATTCCTTTAATTTCCTGAGACTCTCGAATTTTGATCAATAATATTTCCAGTGTTAAAACAAACAACAATGGCGATAAAGGACACCCCTGTCTAGTACCTTTCTCTATTGTAAAAACCTCCGACAAACCTCCATTAACAATAAGTTGTGCCATTTGTTTTTGATATATTACCGTAAGAGCTTGTAATATCTTTTCGCCAAAATTCATTTCTTCCATTACTCTTAGCATAAAATGCCAATTCAATTGATCAAATGCTTTTTCAGCATCTAAAAATATGAGCCCTGCAGGAACTTGGTTGTTCTTGTCTAAATATTCTAATAGATTAATAATTTGTCTAACATTATTTTTCATATACCTTCCTGTTATAAACCCTGATTGATCTTTATGCACAAGATGATGCGCCACCCTCATAAGCCTATTTACCAAGATTTTTACAAATATCTTATAATCCACATTTAAAAGAGATATAGGCCTATAATTTTTTGGTAAAGTAAGATCTTGATCCTCCTTTGGAATCAATGATATAAAAGCACTACGCCATGAAGGAGGAATCTCTAAACCCTGTAAGATACCATTAAAAAGATCATTTAATGGTTGGATCATCTCCTCCATTAAAGCTTTATAATAAACAGCTGTTAACCCATCCGTACCCGGTGCTTTCCCTAGTTTCAATTGTTGAATTGCTGAGGCAATTTCCTCCTTAGTAATTAAGCCATTAATTTCATGTTTCTGATCCTCAGTCAGTTTAGGAAAACTTGCCTCAGCTAGATATTTATTTATATCTAGCAGTTGCACATTAGTAGATTTGTATAACTTTTGATAATAATCCAAAAAAGATTTTTTAATCAATTCCTTCTGAGAAACTAATTTACCCTTGTAATTTATTTTCTCTATTATTCTCTGTCTCTGTTTCTTTCTTAATTGATAAGCCAACCATCTCCCAGGCTTATTAGCATTACAAAATGTATTTTGTTTCATAAACAATAAATTGGTTGCCGCTTGATCTGCTATCAACATATTAAATTGTGACCTTAGTAACTTTACAGATTCTTTAATACTTTCATCAGAAGGATTTAGAATCAAGGCCCTTTCTTTTGATTTAATTTCATCTTCAAGTTCTCTACGTTTCTGAATCTGCTTCCGCTTATGACAATTATTCATTTTTATCAAAACACCACGCATAAATGCTTTACCTGCATCCCATACCATTGACATTGAAGTCCCCTTATACATGTTCAAAGCAAAATAGTCCTTTAAACACTCCTTTAACTTTTGAACATTCTTCTCTTGTCTGAACAAATTTTCATTAACTCTCCAGGATCTCCTTTCCTCTTTCTCTTGAGTCAGCTCCATCCAAACTGGGCTATGATCCGTCAGTGATCTAGGAAAAATCTTTACATTCTTTACAAATGTAATTATACAAATATTATACAAATCCGTAGTAATCAAAAAAAAGTCAATTCTTGAAAAAGATTGGTGTCTATCAGAAAAAAAAGTGAAATCTCTCTCCTCTTGATTACATTCCCGCCAATAATCCCTTAATTCCCAGTCTTCCTTCATATCAAAAAAAGCTTTAGGTAACCTTGCTTGTTTAAGAAAAGGAGAGGAACCTTTCTTGTCCCTTTGTATATCTAAGACACCATTCCAATCACCCATTAATACCACTGATCTATAGTCAAGCAATGTTATTTTTTGATGTAACTGCTTATAAAATTGTTCCTGTTGTTGATTTGGAGCATAAAGTCCCACTATAAGTACTTTCTTACCATATATTCCAAGTTCAATCATCACATATCTCCCCTGGGGATCTGATTCTACCAGACAAGCTGGTAGGTTTTGTTTAACATATATAACAACTCCCCCTTTCTTCCCAGGAGCAGAAGATATAAAATGAGATCCCAAACGAGCATTGACTAAATATTTCTGATCTTTAAGTAAAATATGAGTTTCCTGTAAGCAAATAACATCATTGGTATGTTGCTTCAAATAATAAAAGATTTTTTTCCGTTTCTGAGGAGAATTCAATCCATTAACATTCCAGGTCAAAAACTTTGCCATCTCCCTTGGCACGCAGCCTGGAGAAGACACCATCAAGATCTGAAAGAGCTGCATGTGTTGCATAACTCTTGGGTCTTGCTCCTCCCACCGGCGATGATGCACTTCCAGAAGAATTCTCTTTAGGCTCTTTTTTACGTTGCTCCTTCTCTTTACGCTTATAAGCTGCACGAGTCATCCTCTGCTCTTTAACCTCCATCTGGCGTTGCCTTTCAGCTTGTATCATCCCAGCGGAAACCAAACCTAATGCCTCAGATTGCTGCTCGACTTAAAATTTTGGATGGGATTTCCTTTAGAATGATAACATCTTGGGCAGCAATCTGAAATCTTTTATTGTAAAAGGCTTGTATAATCTCATTCCGCAGGGACTTCTTTGTAAAATAAATCACCACATCTCTAGGCAAATTCTTCTGCTTAGCAATCCAGGAGTTAAGTCTATAAATTTTTTCCACTTCTCTATGTAATTCTCCTTTATCCATATCCAAGGCCACTGCCAGATCAGTAAGGACCACCTCCACCAAATCTTGATTCATATCTTCCTTGAGGCCTCTAATCCTCAGGGCATACTCCATCTGTCTGTACTGAAACATCAAAATATCTTCTTGTGAGGACTCCACCTTCCTTTCCACATCTTGAATTTTATCATCAAAGGAATCAACTTTGTTTTCCACTTCCTCAAGCCTTGCATCGAGCTTAACCACCACAGTAGCCAAGCCTGAAACTGAAAGTTACTACAATCTTGATGGAATTTGATGAGATCTTTTTTCATGGGTCCAGATAATAAAAGTGTCATTAATTAAAGTATCATTCTAAGCCAACCAAGATGTTAGCGTATTCTGGAGCCACATATTCATGCTAATGCCACTGATCAGAGTGGTACCGATTAGGGTCAAGGATATTTTGGTTTGTAGCGATGGTTTTATGAATAGTTGTAAACTGCCTAGAGTCATTATATGAGATAGACAGCCATATAAAGCCTGTAAATAAATAAACAAATAAATAAATATTATTTGTTGCTAAAGGTGCATTGCAGCAGTCCTCAATTTATAACCATCCATTTAGTGACTGTCAAAAGTTACAAGAGCACTGAAAATAGTGACTTATGACTGTTTATCACACTTATGACCATTGCAGCATCCCCGTAGTGATGTGATCAAAATTTGGATGCTTGGCAACTGGCATGTATTTATGATGGTTGCAGTGTCCCAGGGTCATGTGATCACTTTTGGGGATCTTCTGACAAGCAAACTCAATAGGGAAGCCAGATTCACTTAACAATCGCATTACTAACTTAACAACTGTAGTGATTCACTTAACAATTGTGACAAGAAAGGCTGTAAAATGGGGCAAAACTCACTTAACAACTGTCTTGCTTAGCAATGGAAATTTGGAGCTCAATTGTGGACATAGGTCGAGGATACAAAGTCACATAAGTATGCTGTGTTGACATCAATGATTTTCCTGATGGTTTGAAATCATGTGTAATGAGAGGATTGCTGGTGTATAATGTCTCAACATCCATAATAGTTAAAACTGTGTTTATGGGACAGTTGCCAATGGATTTCAGTCACTGTAAAAGTTTTGTGGTATCTTTCATGCAGGGTGGAGTAGAGGTGGCATAGCTCTGAATACATGAAACCTGATATTCCAGCTGATATTGAATACATGGAATATGAGCTGTTCCATTATCTTAACCACAGCACCATAACAGCAACCTGTGAAAGAATTTCCTGAGGATATGTAAGACTGTATCTACATGGAGACATATTAAGAGCCCTAACCAGCTGTCTTTTACCTACTTCTCAAAATACATAAACTAGGTCACATTTTGCCATCATCCTCAGACTGTACATTTCTGTTTTGTTATGGTTGGACTTTGTATTTCCCATAAGGATTGGTGAAGGTTTATGTGGGCAACCTCTTTAAACCAATGAGTATATTTATACAAAGTAATGGCATGTGAAATAAATAAAAGTATCTACAGTAATCCTTTCTGAAGTTCTTATCTTCAAGGCAATATCTTGAAGTCACCTTGGTCTAAAAATCTCATCTGCTTAATTTCCCACTCATTTCATTTTTAATAAGGCACTTTTTTTAAAAAAATGCTTCTGTTTAACTGATAAAGATTGCAAGCTTTATCCAATCAGTGAACCAAATGAAGTAATAAAGTATTAGTGGCATGTGTAATCATTTTTGTGCAAAATAAGAGAGAGCAATACATGGAGGTGAAAAAGGACACCAACCCAATTTTAAAATTAACTGCAGTTAAATGTAGGAAAAGGAAAAACAACAAAATTAAACTTTGTAGCTCTTCTGACATTGTGTCAGATTCATATGTGTTGTTTCCATCTGCACATTATAATTTTTCTAACAAATACATAATCTTACTACTGGCTACACTCATGCTCTTAGAATAATTTTCAGAAGGTTATGCAAATACAGCAGAATGATTACTACTCAGCGGCAGAACTTCACTTGATTGTATCTGTTCTCAAACAATCAAGAAGAAGAGAAGAAAATTAATAAAATTGGCTGACACAAAACATCACATTTTGGACTTTATTCAGAAATGACATCTTCACCTCTGATGAACAAAGCCCATAACACAGATATAAAACCTTGATTAGTTGTTAAGTTTCAGATTAAAGCCCTGCCATCTTTAACTAAATAAACTATCAAGGACACACAGCTCAAATGTACAAGTCCAACCCAATTTGTTAATTCTGCCCACTTTGGTCTGAATTGAATTTGTTTTGTTTTGGTTGTGGTCCAGCCTACAACTAGAATGCAGTTCTCAATATATTTCAGAGAAGGAAATATAAACTTTAACCAAAAAAGTTTGCCCTCTCATAGCTTCCATAGTTGTTTTTTTTAACAGCCCTCGAAAGCACACTCAGCACAGTTATCGAATACTAATAGTATAGTTTCCTGCCATTCTGAACCAAGACAGAAATTTGCATGTAAGCTGTAAGACAAGCATAAAATAATTTCAAAATGAATAAATGCACTTAAACGTCCACCCAATTTGCTTTTTGCTGTTAACACATTGTAGCTCCTCCCCTCCCAGAATGTGAATTATGGTTCCTAGTCAGTAAAAGATTTTTCATTCCAGAGTTAAAGGATTTTAGTAACAAACCAACTAAATTCTTCATCCTCTTGTTGTTCGTCCATCGATTTCGATGAAGACCTTGACATCTTGTGGGTTATGGGCCATCAACGATGTGTCCGTAGGTGGCTAATAAGACCGATGTTAGCATGGAATGTTCTGCCACATACTGAACAAAGAAATGTAGACACTGTTAATTCAGCATTTGCAGCTCTAGCTTTGCGGAGTGCTCGCTTTTCTTGTGTCAAGATTGTCCTTCTGTGTTCATATGTCTGGCAACCCTGGTACACCAAGGTGCGCCATGTCGGTCGATCATGCTCCAGAAGTTCCCAAGAGATGGTGTTAATATCCAGGGACTTAAGAGAAGCTTTTAACGTGTCTTTGTATCGCTTCTTTTGTCCCCCGTGTGATCGCTTTCCTTGAGATAGCTCACCATAGAAGTGCTGTTTAGGGGTGCGATGATCTGGCATCCTTACAACATGGCCCGCCCAGTGCATCTGAGCTTTCATCAATAGAGTGTAAACTGATGATAGACCTGCTCTGGAGAGGACATCTGTGTCTGGTATCTTATCCTGCCACCGGATCCTCAGAATTCTACGAAGGCAAGTCATGTGGAAGTAGTTCAGTTGCCTAACATGCCTTCTGTACACTGTCCAGGTCTCACTAGCATACGATAGGGTAGTTAGCACTGCTGCTTGGTAAACTTTAAGCTTGGTAGCAAGACTTATTCAACGGCAGTCCCACATGTTAGTCCGCAATCTGCCAAATGCAGAACTTGCCTTGGCAATTCTACAGTTGACCTCGATGTCAATTGTCACTGCACAGGAGAGGGTACTACCAAGATACGTAAATTGGTCCACTGCTTGCAGCTTTTGTCCCTTTACTGTGATGGGAGGCTCTTGATATTGGGCTTTTGGAGCCCAATATCATAATCATAATATCATAATCATAATTCTTCCTCATTCCAATAGTGTTTATACTTCTTGTTTCAGATAATTTCTACACATTCCAATGCTAGCATCCCGCCCTCCAAAGTAGGCTATTGTGACTTACATTCTAGCATGTGGTGTTTTTTTTAAAAAAATGTCCTATTTCTGATACATTTCTTTTATATTCCAAATGGATAAATTCTTCCCTGATTAATTTCCATTAAGTAACGTTATGTTTTCTTTGTATTCTTTCCTACCATGGTTAATAATATAAAAATGTTATGTATTCAAGGAATTATGAAATTGTTTTTATTAAATCTAATACTTTTCTTGATTTGTTTTACTGCCTGCTCATTTCCCTGTTATTGTTTCTAATTCGCTGGGGATAATTTTAAACTAATATCCTCATCATATTGCAGAGAAACCATCATCAATAAGTAGCAAAAGGATGATTAAAATATCTCTCCATGTAAAACAAATGAAGTCAAAATTACTGTGGGGAATAAATTGCCCTTGCAAAGGCATAATGTCATTGCCATATTTTAGGCAAGATTTGTTACTGAAAAATAAAACCTGAACAGGTATTGATTGGAATAATTATATTATTTAAAGAAAATGTAACTGTCTAGCTTCCTCTCACTAAAATCCTCCAAACTCTCCACTCTTCCACATCCCAAAGAAGTGACTTTAAAGGTCATTGAGTGTTTTCAGCTCTTCCACACAGACTCTAAGAGTGAGATCCTTGGGAGAACAAATCCAAATCCAGAACACAGGACTGCTAGACTTGGTAGAGAAGGAATCTACCTATTCCCTGATGGGTGACAATGAACATGCGTGGTGGCATCTTCAGTGTCTGAACTCTCCTACTGCCAAAGCCATAATATGGTCAGATGGCAACTGTTGAGTCCGTCGCGAAATGGTAAGACATGAGAAGCAGTTGTAGTTCCCAGGAAACCTTTATTCTTCAGTTCAGGTTACATTGGAATATGGCAGGAAAAGCCCACACCTCGCAGCCTCCTTTTATAGGACTTTCCCGGGTCAATGTGTTACTTTTCGCACGCCAGCGCTTGCGCATGCGCACAAGCACTGGCGACAGCCTGTCTGGTCCCGGGCAGCTTGCACCTGCCCGGGATCGCCTGCAACGCTCCGAGCCCGCTTGCAAGGCTCAGGACATAACACCCCTTTCCCCCGGGCTAAAACTACGACCAATGCCAAATAATACACAACCCACTCTTAGTACAATGCTCTGCTCCCCTCCATGTTCGGAGTTCCCCCGTTTCCATTGCCTCAGTGTTTCTACCCTCCTACTGGCTCTGTTTAGCCAATAGTGTTATGTAATCCTCTAAGTACTTAGGAGATTTCCTTGCTTTCTGTGACCTCCTAAGCTCTGGGTGCTTGCTAGGTACTCCCTGACTGAGGGGTGACATGTGTCTGTTCCCTCCATTATGCCTTGGTGATCCCCAAGGACTGTGCTCCAATGCCTGGCCTGTTTGCTTGCCCACCGGGCTCGTCAGGCCAGGGCTTCTTCCAGTGTATGACCTGGTTGTCCCGCCTAGCTGTAGGCTCTCTGGCCTTTCTAAGTGACTGTCACTGTTGGGCATTTCTGTAGAACCTCCTAGGTCCGTCCAAGACCTGTCAGGATGCTGTCTATCCCCTGAATCCCGTTCTGTGTCCGGGCTTGTGTGGGTTTCAGTACTGTCCCAAAACTCAGTTGTCCCCTGAGTGTAGTCAGAGGTGTTGTAGTCGGGATTTGGTTCCTCGACCACCTCCCTGTGTGTTTGCCACCTTCTAGGGACAGGGTTAAAGTCAGGCCAACTAGGAGGAGTGTGTGCCAGCTCTCTTGCAGGGAATGGATTGTTGGGATGCTCCCGGGTATTCTCTCTGACTGGAGTACTGGGTGATACGGGTGAAAAGTGATCATGCCCCCGGGGTGACTCCCTGGCTGGAGTAGGTGTGAATGCCTGATAACTGGTTAAGCTCCTAGAATTCCTGTTTGGAGCACTCGCGGAATTTTGGGATGGACCGTTTGTGGCTCCCTCATTGGTAAGGGGCAGCATTCCATGCCCCTCCCTTTGCCCAAAGGGCTCCCCCTCCCCCCCTGGAAAAGACCCAGGAGTCTCAGCGGGAATGTCCCGTCTAGGGCGAAGTTGGTCAATGTGCCAACGCAGGACACGACCATTGTCCAGGGATACCTCGTAGGATAGAGGACCTGTGACTCTGGATATAGAAGCGGGGACCCATGTATGACCAGGCCCGTAATTACGAGTCCAAACCGGGGCACCCACAAGTAGTTGCCTAGGTGCCCTGGGGTGTGAGACAGAAGGAGGCAGTCTGTCCGGATGCAACCGGTCAAGCTTGGTAGTCAGTTTGTGCCCCCAACGAAGTTCAGCTGGGCTCCTCCCTGTAGAAGTGGACGGTGTGGTGCGATAAGAAAGGAGGAAGTCAGCCAACCTGTGATGCCAGTCCCCGTAGGTGAGCCTCTTCAAGGCGTCCTTGGTGATGCGAACCATGCGTTCAGCCATACCGTTGGTGGATGCAGAAGTGGCATGACAAATCATGTTAGCCTGCAAGAAAGCTTGGAATTCGGAGGAAGTGAATTGAGGGCCATTGTCAGACACAATGACGTCTGGAAGCCCATGTGCAGCAAAAATCCCCCTCAGTACCTGAATAGTCTTTGCAGTGGTGGTAGAAGAGACAGGTACAACCTCAAGCCATTTTGAATGGCTGTCAACGAGGACCAAGAAGAATTGACCCTGAAAGGGCCCAGCGTAGTCAATGTGCACCCTAGACCATGGAGACTGTGTTTCCTCCCATCTATGCACAGGAGCTTGGGGCATTTCAGGGCATGAGTGTTGACAAAGGTGGTAAGCATGCACCTTAGCTTCTATGTCTTTGTTTACACCTGGCCACCACAAGTGGCTGCGTGCAAGAGCCTTCATTCGTACAATGACAGGATGACCCTCGTGGAGGGAATCTAAGACTCTAGTCCTCATTGAGGTGGGAATGACAACTCTGCTTCCCCAAGGCAGACAACCCTGAGAGGTGGACAACTCGTTCCTTTTAGACCAGAAACTCTGAAACTCAGGACTAGGGCAGTGCTCAGGCCATCCAGACAAAACCCAAGAAAGGACCCGTGAGAGTGTGTGATCTGTGCCTGATTCAGCGGCTACATCCCTGGCATTCAGGGGGGACTCAGTCAAGGCTTGAATGGAGAGAATATTGATGGCTGGCATGGGGTCAGCCTCTATTACCGGCAGGGGTAATCTACTGAGGCCATCAGCATGGCCCATTTCCTTTCCAGGCTTGTGAAGTAGGGAAAAATCATATGCAGACAAAAAGATAGACCACCTGAGCATCCTGGGGGAGATGATTTGGGGAGTTTGTTTACGTGTGGTAAACAGTCCCAACAAAGGCTTATGGTCAGTGAAGACCGTGAAATGCCTTTCATATAAAAAATCATGGAATTTTTTAATTCCAGCAACAACAGCTAAGGCCTCCCTGTCTATTTGAGCATAGTTGCACTCAGCTGAAGACAATGTCCTGGAGTAATATGCAACAGGAACCTGAGTTCCATCAGCCCTGAGGTGGCTCAGTACAGCACCCACCCCATAAGGGGAAGCATCACAAGCGATGCACACAGGAAAGGACTCATTGAAGTGAGCAAGTACACTGTTAGAAGTGAGTAAGGCCTTGACCTCATTGAAACTAGCCTCATGTGTTTGAGACCACTGCCACACTGCCTGTTTGTCTAATAGCCTGTGAAGAGGCTCAGCTACACTAGCCTTATGTGGAAGAAAGGAATTGTAGAAATTCAGAAGGCCCAGAAAAGCCTGTAGTTCGGCCTTAGACTTTGGCCTAGGGGCTTGCATAATGGCTTTTAGTTTGGATTCAGCAGGATGAATCCCAGCAGCATCAATTTTGAACCCCAGAAACTCAGTAGAAGGTACTCCAATTTTACATTTGTCCTTCTTGAGTTTGAGTCCCATTTTCCTGAACCTTAACAGGACAGCCCTTAGCCTTTCAGCTAGAATGTGTGTGGAGTCTCCTGCAATTAAGACATCATCAAAATAGGGGCAAACCCCTGGTATACCCCGTAGTGTGTTTTCTATTACGCTTTGGAAAATCCCAGGAGCGACATTTACTACAAATTGAAGTCTCTTTACCTTGAAAGCCCCTCTGTGGGTCATAATAGTCTGAGCTATAGCAGCGTCATCATCAACAGGCCGCTGTTGATATGCTTGAGCTAGGTCAAGCTTTGCAAAAACGCGCCCCCCCTTGAGGGAGGCCAGGATATGACTGACCACAGGAACAGGATAGGCATGTTGCTGCAATGCCTTATTTAGAATGCATTTGTAATCAGCACAGATGCGAATGCCCCCATTTGCCTTAAGAGGCGTGACAATGGGGGTCTCCCATGGACTGGAGTCAACAGGTTCTAGAATTCCTTGTTGGATCAGTTTGTCCAACTCAGTGTCAATTTTACTCTTTAAAGCAAAAGGGACCCTTCTTGCTTTAATTCTAATGGGAGTGACCGTGGGGTCTAACTTTAATGACACAGGGGGTCCTTGGAATGTGCCCAGCTGGGGGCTGAAAACGTCTGCAAATTCTTTGCAGACTTCCTGTAGGTCGAGTGTTTGTAGGCTGTTGAGCCCTGTGATGTGTATCCCCAAGGCCTCAAACCACTCGAGTCCTATGAGACTCGTTCGTTCACCCTCTACTACTAGTAGGTCTAGTGGACCCTCAAAATCCTTATACTGTACGTTAAGGGTGGCCTCCCCCTTAACACACACTCTGGAGTTTTGAAAATCCGTTAGCACAATGTCAGAAGGCCTCAACTTGGCCTGGGTTCCACTGCCGGAACAAATCTTCCTAAATGTGTGCATAGAAATGATCGAAAGTGCAGACCCCGTGTCCAGTTCCATACTTAATGGAACCCCTTGTAGCTTCACCTTAAGTGACAGCTTTTTCTTAATGGGCTTGTGTGTGCCTGTCCTGTAGATGCTTCTTCGCGAAGCGCAAAACCCCACCCTATTCTGGCTGGGGACCCTGGTACCTTTCAGGCGCAATTCTTCCTGAGGTTGTACCTTCTGATGGCCCAGGCACATAGCTGCAATGTGTCCTTGTTTTCCGCACGCCCGGCAGATAGCGGAGCGGAACTTGCAGTCGGCTCTCTTGTGGTGACCTCCACAACCGATGCACTTGGGGAGAGCTGAAGAGCTTCCTCTTGGTTTTCCTTACTTTGTGGGGTGGAGATGGTACACTTCCTCGTCCGGATCCTCCTCGGAGTTCCTTTGGACTTCTTCCTGGTGCACGGATGCAGCATCTGGACTGTTTCTGATCGGCCGCATGTTCTTGATGGCTCCGCCCGCTGCTTCTTCTGCGGTGACCTCTCTCAAGGCATCTTGGGAAGACAAGTCCTCCTTGGCGAAAAGTCTCTGTTGCAACTCTCGATGCCTTAGCCTGCACACAAATCAGTCCCTCAGTCGTTCTTCGAGGTCCTTGAACTCGCAATGTTTGGCGGCTTTCCTTAGTGCACCGATGTACTCCTTGGCCGATTCTCCGGGTCGTTCATCCCTCTGCTCGAAGGTGTGGCGCCACGCGATGACGGACATCTTAGGTTGGAAGTGCTCCTTCAGTAACTTCTTTAGATCTGTGTAGCTGACAGACTCTAAAGGAACAGGTGCTGTGAGATTCTCGGCAATTTCGAATGCATCTTGACCACAAACGCACAGCACGGTGGCAGCCTTCAAGCTCTCTTCCCTCACCTGGTTCACCTTGAGGTAGTTTTCCACCCTAGCTACGTAGGACTCCCACCTCTCTGGATGTGAGACGTCGAATTCCGAAAGCCTTCCAATCTTCGCCATTTTGTATCAGGAAGGGTCTATCAGCCAGCCTACCCCGAATGCACGCTGGATTGGCGGGTAGCTGCCAAGTCAACACCGTTCCTGCCACTCCGGACTCACTCGGGTAAGCTTACACCTTCTCTTCTTCGATGTAAGGCAATCCCACCTTCGTCGCCACTGTTGAGTCCATCGCGAAATGGTAAGACACAAGAAGCAGTTGTAGTTCTCAGGAAATCTTTATTCTTCAGTTCAGCTTACATTGGAATATGGCGACAAAAGCCCACACCTCGCAGCCTCCTTTTATAGGACTTTCCTGGGTCAATGTGTTACTTTTTGCATGCCAGCACTTGCGCAAGCGCACAAGCACTGGCGACAGCCTGTCTGGTCCCGGGCAGCTTGCACCTGCCCAGGACCGCCTGCAACGCCCCGAGCCCACTTGCAAGGCTCAGGACATAAGAGCAACGAAGAGAAGTTGCCCTGGGTCATGAGCTTCATCTGCTGCAGAACTAGGAAAAGTTAAAAGGAGCAAGGATAAGGTCCGTCACTGAGTCTCTTTAAAAAATGCTTAAATAACTTTTCTTCTTGTAGGTCAAAATGATCTAGCATTTTTCTGCTCATTTCCTCAAGTAAGACAGTGATAATTATAGGTCTGCTCCACTTTTATCTTCAGTTCCAAGAAAATAACACTCTGTAATATTCACTTATTTCATTCCAAATAATCACGCTTACTAATCACTAATGTCTAACCATTCACATGCCTATTTCAATAGCTGTAAATTGAATTTTGTCCCATTATGTGGCATAAAAGCAAGTCATAATGCATCCTTCCTTCTACCCCATCCCACCCCATCCCAAATTACTTGAATATATGTTCTTATGCCCTACACTGTCAATTCTAAGCTAACTAAAATGTTTTAATTACTTTTTTGCTATGGCCTCCCTATCCTAACCCCACTCTCCTGTTCAGTATTCACAGGATTTCCTAAATGCATGCTAATTTATTTTACACTAAACTGTTGCCCAGGTACTACCGTATCTTATGAAAGGCAAATGGTCAGCAGAAAAATTCACCTTGTGAACATGAAGTCTTGAATTTCTTGAAGCTGGTATGTTCAGCACTTGAGGACTGTGTAAATGGATCATCACAGATCAATTAATATCTAATATCTGTCAATACTTTTTAATTGAGTTAGGTCACCCAATTATCAACAAATTCTGACGATGTATAGCATAGATCTTAATACCAAGCATATATTTAAAATACATAGAGAGAGATCCAATAATGTATTTACCTATGTGATCCAGTTCAAAAAGCCAATTTAGCTAGAGGATTTAGAGTACATTTCTATCAATGCTCCAGCATAACAGAAAGTAAAAGAGATATATAAAACATCTGCTACATATTATGCATGCTGTTGCCAGTTGAGGTTTACCAATGTGAGACATTCCTCTTGTTTCTCATTCTCAGTTTGTTTCTCAAAAATTTAACATTATGACAAAGTCCCTATGAGATCCTTTTGTTCTCTACTTACTTCAGAGTGCTGAGAAAGATACCTCTGTGACAGGTCCAGCAGTAACAAAAAATCTCTTTACCTTTTCTTATAGAAAAGGAAAATAAAATAAATGCTTACACACACAAACACAGAGAGAGAGAGAGAGAGAGGTTTATTTGATGTTGTATACATTTGCCGACAAGGAAAAAAACCCACTTCAAACAGTTTCTAAAAGGGGAGCTGAAAAGGCATCAAGCAAAAGTTTTTCTTTGAAAGATTTGAAGTCCAGATTCAGAGGTTGATGAGACAGAAAAAAAGTAAGGAATGGACAACAATGGTTTCAAATAGACAACAGCTGAAATAGAAATAAATCATTTGACATGATCATGTTCTGGAGCCACTTTCTAAGGATTATAGTGTTTTTGCTGTCTCTTTTAAAAGAAGGAAAAACTTTTTTTCTTTCTCCCCCTCCTTTCTTTTTTTGGGGGAAAGGGAAGTGATTTAAAATGGCCTCAAAGAGACAGCCGCCTTCTACAATATCCAAGGTGGTTTCTTCTCCTATAACCTCTACTGCACAACCACAACAACAATCTAAACATGCACCACCGGCTCAGCCACCACCCTCTCCTCCTTTGCCAGGATTTTCAGCACAAGAGGTTAGAGGCATAATGGGAGATGCTGTAGCTCAACTGAGAGAGGAAATGAAGCAATTTGCTATACAGATTAAATCAGACATTAAATCTGACTTTAAAGAAGAGATAAGTGGGATAAAGGATCAAATGGAAGATAATAACAACATTTTGCGACAAGATATACTTGCAGCAGTCTCAGGCTTGGCTACGGTGGTGGTGAAGCTGGATGCAAGACTGGAGGAAGTCGAAGATAAAGTTGATTCTTTTGATGACAAAATCCAAGAGGTGGAAAGGAAGGTGGAGACTTCACAAGAAGATATTTTGATGTTTCAGTACAGACAGATGGAGTATGCCTTGAGGATCAGAGGCCTCAAGGAAGATAAGAATCAAGATTTGATGGAGGTGGTCCTTACTGATTTAGCTGGGGTTTTGAATATGGATAAAGGAGAATTGCGTGGAGAAGTGGAAAAAATTTATAGACTTAACTCTTGGATTGCTAAGCAGAAGAATTTGCCTAGAGATGTGGTGATTTATTTTACAAAGAAGTCTCTGCGTAATGAGATTATACAAGCCTTTTATAATAAAAGATTCCAGATCGCTGCCCAAGATGTCATTATCTTAAAGGAAATCCCATCAAGAATTCTAAGAAGCAGGAAAGATTTTGCTTTTCTAGCTAATGAGCTTAAAGCTAGATTGATGCCATTTAGATGGGAAATCCCGACGGGTATTGTTTTGAGCCATGCGGGGACACGTCACAGATTGAATACGGTTGATAAAGCTAGAGAGTTTTATAACACGGTCCTGGGTGCAGGCTCAATTTTACCTGTTCAGAAATCTTTGAGTGGTAAAGAGGTGGAGCAGCAATCCGAGGCATTAGGTTTGGTTTCCGCTGGGATGCTGCAAGCTGAATGGCAACGCCAAACGGAGGTTAAAGAGCAGAGAATGACTCGTGCAGCTTATAGACGTAAAGAGAAGGAGCAACGTAAGAAAGAGGCTAAAGAAACTTCTTCTGAAAGTGCATCATCGCCGGTGGGAGGAGCAAGACCCAAGAGTTATGCAACACATGCAGCAATGGCAGATCTTGAAGGTGTCTTCTCCAGGCTGCGGACCAAGAGTGATGGCAAAGTTTCTGACCTGGAATGTTAATGGATTGAACTCTCCTCAGAAAAGGAAAAAAATCTTTTATTATTTGAAGCAACACAACAATGATGTTATTTGCTTACAGGAAACTCATATTTTACTTAAGGATCAGAAATATTTAGTTAATGCTCGTCTGGGATCTCACTTTGTATCTTCTGCTCCTGGGAAAAAGGGGGGAGTTGTTATTTATGTTAAACAAAATCTACCAGCTTGTCTGGTGGAATCAGATCCCCAGGGAAGATATGTGATGCTTGAACTTGGTTTATATGGTAAGAAAGTACTTATAGTGGGACTTTATGCACCAAATCAGCAACAGGAACAATTTTATAAGTTGTTACATCAAAAAATAACATTGCTGGACTATAGATCCGTGGTTTTAATGGGTGATTGGAATGGTGTCTTAGATATACAAAGGGATAAGAAAGGTTCTTCTCCTTTTTTTAAACAAGCAAAATTACCCAAAGCCTTTTTTGATATGAAGGAGGATTGGGAATTAAGGGACTATTGGCGGGAATGTAACCAAGAGGAGAGAGATTTCACTTTTTTTTCTGATAGACACCAATCCTTTTCAAGAATTGACTTTTTTTTTATTACAACGGACTTGTACAATAGAGTAAAGAATGTAAAGATTTTTCCTAGATCATTGACGGATCATAGCCCAGTTTGGCTGGAGTTGACTCAAGAAAAAGAGGAGAGAAGATCCTGGAGAGTGAATGAAAATTTGTTTAGACAAGAGAAGAATGTTCAAAAGTTAAAGGAGTGTTTAAAGGATTATTTTGTTTTGAATATGTATAAGGGGACTTCAATCTCAATGGTATGGGATGCAGGTAAAGCATTTATGCGTGGTGTTTTGATAAAAATGAATAATTGTTATAAGCGAAAGCAGACTCAGAAACGTAAAGAAATGGAAGATGAAATTAAATCAAAAGAGAAGTCCTTGATTTTAAATCCTTCTGATGAAAGTATTAAAGAATCTTTAAAGTTATTAAGGTCACAATTTAATATGTTGTTAGCAGATCAAGCTGCAACTAACTTGTTGTTTATGAAACAAAATACATTTTGTAATGCCAATAAGCCAGGGAGGTGGTTGGCTTATCAATTAAGAAAGAAACAGAGACAGAGAATAATAGAGAAAATAAACTACAAGGGTAAAATAGTTTCTCAGAAGGAATGGATTAAGAAATCCTTTTTGGACTATTACCAAAAGTTATATAAATCTACTAATGTGCAGATATTAGATATAAATAAATATTTAAGTGAGGTTAATTTCCCTAGACTGACAGAGGATCAGAAACATGAAATTAATGGGATAATTACTAAGGAGGAAATTGCGTCAGCAATTCAACAATTGAAATCAGGGAAAGCACCGGGTACGGATGGGTTAACAGCTGTTTATTATAAAGCTTTAATAGAGGAGATGATCCAACCATTAGGTGATCTTTTTAATGGTATTTTACAGGGTTCAGAGATCCCTCCTTCATGGCGTAGTGCTTTTATATCATTGATTCCAAAGGAGGATCAAGATCTTACTTTACCAAAGAATTATAGGCCCATATCTCTTTTAAATGTGGATTATAAGATATTTGTTAAAATTTTGGTAAACAGGTTTATGAGGGTTGTGCCTTATCTTGTGCATAAAGATCAATCTGGGTTTATAACTGGAAGGTATATGAAAAATAATGTTAGACAAATCATTAATGTATTAGAATATTTATATAAGAACAACCAAGTCTCTGCAGGGCTGATATTTTTAGATGCTGAAAAAGCATTTGATCAATTGAATTGGCATTTTATGTTAAGAGTAATGGAAGAGATGAATTTTGGTGAAAATATATTACAAGCTCTTACGGTAATATATCAAAAACAAACGGCGCAACTGATTGTTAATGGAGGTTTGTCAGAGGTTTTTACAATAGAGAAAGGTACTAGGCAGGGGTGTCCATTATCACCACTGTTGTTTGTTTTAACATTGGAAATATTGTTGATTAAAATTCGAGAGTCGCAGGAAATTAAAGGAATAGAAGTTAACAAAAAAGAATATAAGTTAAGAGCCTTTGCGGATGACTTGGTTGTTACTTTGTCGCAACCTGTTCATTCTGCAGTAAAACTATTACAGTTGATTCATTATTATGGTTTGGTCTCGGGTTTCAAGATTAATGTTAATAAGACTAAAATTCTACCTAAAAATATGACTAGTCAGGAGAAGCAGACCTTGGCTATCTCGACGGGTTTTGAAATTGTTAATAAGGTAAAATATTTGGGGGTGATGTTATCTGTTTCTAATGCAAAATTATTTAAAAATAATTATGAAAGGTTGTGGGTTAGGGTACAGAATGATTTGAAGAATTGGGAGAAGTTGCAATTATCCCTCATGGGAAGAATTGCAGTGATAAAAATGAATATTCTACCCAAGTTCCTCTTTTTGTTTCAGATGCTACCGATTTTGAAGAATGAGATTAATTTAAGTGAATGGCAGAAAGGCCTTAATAAATTTATTTGGGCAGGGAAAAAGCCAAGGGTTAAGTTTAAAATTATGCAAGACTTTCGTGAGAGGGGTGGACTCAAGGTACCGAATTTGAAATTATATTATGATGCGGTGGTTTTAACACTAATTAGTGATTGGGTAAATTTGACAAATCCTGAGATACTCCATCTAGAGGGATGGGATTTACTTTTTGGATGGCATGCCTATTTAATATTTAATAAAAAGATCGACTGGGTTTTTAAATCTCATATTTTAAGAATTTCTTTACTTAGGACTTGGAGAAAATATTATAAAAGTGATTTTAAAGTACCATTATGGGCTATACCTTGGCATGCGATAGAAGGAATAAAAAGAGGGGCTAAAATGGACATGGTGTCTTATAGACAGTTACTTAGGTGGGATGGACAAAACTGGCAGTTAAAATCACGGGAAGAGTTAACACAAGAAAATATTATTTATTCTTGGTTCCAATACAGGCAATTAGCAGATAGATGGAAGGTGGATTGTAAGGTGGGTTTTCTTAGAGAAGATGAAAATTTTATTAAGCAAGTGAAGGATCAAAGACAAACCCACATTAAGAGAATTTATGGGGTTTTAGTTGAATTGGATTCAGAAACGGAACTAATTAAAGATTGTATGATCAGATGGGCGCAGAATTTTGGTGAGCCAGTTCCATTGGACACCTGGGAAACTATTTGGGTTAGAAATGTCAAATTTACACAAGCACAGAATTTAAGGGAGAATTTTTATAAAATGTTTTATAGATGGCACCTTGATCCACAAAAAATGTCTTTTATGTACCCTGACCTACAACCTAAATGTTGGAGATGTGGGTGTATGGATGCTACTTATTACCATATTTGGTGGTCATGCAGAGAGATAAAAGCATTTTGGATTAAGATATGGTGGAATATCCAGAGAATTTTTAAAAGGAGGGTAAAATTTACTCCGCAATTATTTTTGTTGGGTATAGTTACTGATTGTGATACAAAGGAGGTTATATTGATGTTAAATTTGATTACAGCCGCGAGGCTGTTAGTTGGACAATATTGGAAGAAGGAATCTTTGCCTACACTGCAGGAATGGTTTTTTAAAGTGTCTAATTTGGCGGAAATGGCAAAGATTTCGGCTTTTTTAAAGCAACAAACGCAAGAGAAATTTCTTGCTGTTTGGGATAAATGGATAAAATTTATACAGTTTAAAATGGATATTAAAACATATTATATAGCTTTTTCTTAATTTTTATTCTTATATATATATATATATATTAAAATATAATTTTTCTAATTGTTTTTTTAATTAAGCCTATATTCTGCTCTGGGAAGCTCGGGGGGGGGAAGGGTGGGTGCTTGGGGGAGGTTGGGGAAGGGAGGGTTTTTTGTGTAATGTTTAGTTTTTTCCTTGTATATGTTTTTTGTCTTTGTATTGTTTTGTTTTTTTCCTTTTTTGTAAAATTTATAAAACTTTTAATAAAAAAAAAAGAAAGAAAGGCTGTTGAATGATTTAGTTATAATTAAGAAAGACACCCAGTTTGTTTAACACCTTCGCTACATGATTCAGAGACCCAAGTCATTTAATTATTTTAGGAAATACAGAGTATAGGTTGACTTTCTCCCTATTACTGCATTCTTGATCATCTTGATCAGTTCCTAGCCTCTTGGTTGATTATAAAACTTATATAGTGTAGACTTTCTGTTTCTGAAGTATGTTCAGTTCTTAATATTATCAATAAAAGCCTCCCAAGTATTTGTTATTTTCTTCTTTCATTCTTCACTCCCTTGCCCTGTGTGTCCTGCCTCACAGTAGTCTACTACTACTACTACTACAGTCATCGGCAATAAAACTCAAGGAATCAAGAACAAAAATGTAAGATTTTCAAACTTTCTACAATCAGTACTTAATTAACCCATTGCAGTGACTGGAGTGCTTATGCCTCAATGTAAAGTGTAATCTTTCTTAAGGCTCAAATTTCCTTATATGCTAAAATTCACTGTATTGCTAATTATATGTAATAAATTTTAAATTATTGGTTGGAATACATTTTACATTTATCATAAATATTAAATACCAGATGTGGAAATTTTATAAAAGTTTATTAAGTTTTGTTTCTTACTGGCAATTGTGAACTCACAAGGTAAATGTCATGGGATCTTTCAAAGTTGAATTTAAAATTGCATCATCTTTTCATACTGTCAAGAATGGATCTGGGGAAAAAGGAGATATGGAACAAAATAAAAACAGTGAAGAAAACTGGAATGAAAACAGAATGAATGGAAGAAGTGGAAATATACAATGTCCTGTATGAAAAACTATCAGAAAATGGATTAAATTCCCAACAGTGTTAATGGAAAGTGAATGTAAGGAAAGAGGACATGAAAAGTGCTTGCAACAAAAGTGCCAAAATTATGTTATTGGATGCCATAGAAGTAACTTGAAATTATACTAATGAGAAATATGAAAAGAGATGCTTGGTGGAATAATGAAATAAAGGAAACTGTGCATGAGAGGAAAATGCACATAAGAATGCTACAAAAAATGAGGATGAAGTTTATTTTGTAACATGTAGACAGAAAAGAAGTTTCAAAGAATATGATATAGAGGATTTTTGGTTATTCCCAATTAACTTCAGTCCAATAGCCGAAGAGTGCCTTGAAGTTGCTTTATTGTATTGTAATATGATGACAGGATGTTCTCTCATAGATGAAAACAAACTTCACAACCAAGCAAGCATTTTTATCAATTACAGATATCATGTATATCTACTTCTTCTGTGTCTAGATCAAAGTTTAAACTGCCAGAATGATGCCACCTTCTTGGCTTTGTCATGGGCCAAAAATAAGTCATTCTCAGTCCATGATTCTGGTAGTAGCTGACATGGGTCAGGCTCTGTGTCTTTCCATGTTCACACAGCAGATTGTTATCCTCTAAGAGCTTCCACTTGAGCATATTGGTCTTACATTTAGGCCCTAAAACTCGCAACCTATTCCTCCAAGTAGTATAAGAAGGTCAGATCCTTCAGCCGTATATTCTTTTAAAGTTATTCCTTGCTCAATGGTCTCCTTCCTCATCAAAAATGTTTGTTCTTGCCATAAAGCTATGTATAAAGATTATATTTATAATTATCATCTTCCTGTAGATTTTACATTATCTTATTCCAAACATTATTATAGACAAACAGTTATGAGGTATGTTTAATCTTGCCCTTGACTATATAAACTGGCACAAACGTGCTCTTTCTTTCTGGGAATCATACAAAGTCAGCTTATTTCTCCCCCCATGGAGTCTATGTTTCTTTACTACATTTGACTATAGTTTCTTTTTTATATATATACACATTTTATTGTTTTTTTTAATTTTTACATCAAAGTGCTCAGGAAAACACCGTGGGGAAAGGGTAATCAATCATAGCAAAACAAGTCATATATATATATAACTAAAATTAATACCTTAAAAATTCCCCTCTATTTCCCTCACATGGTATAACAAATTTAGTTTAATCTATTTCTTCTTAAAATTCAATCAATCCACAGAATCATCCCTAATATTATATCTACATAAATCACTCCTGCTTTTAAGCTCCACTAATTTCAACTAACATATTCCAATTAATCTTAAACAAACATATTAATAAAACTTTGGATAACCCTTCTACAACGCACATAATATTCCAAGAATAACATTCTAATATTTTCACATATATTCCATCTCTTAATTTAATACCCTTTCTTCTCTTATCATAAATCTCTCTAATTCTTCTGCTATTACAAAATAGTTTTCTATATAAACAGAGTAAAAAAAACAAAAAAAGAATCATTTCGACCTGTTAAGTAAAATTTAAATCTCAACCAAATTAACTATTGTATCTAAGACAAACATATTATTACACCAATTATTATCTTACTGCTTTCATTTACTCAATTAGATTGTCAAATCAGTCCAAATCTCTAAAGCCTTTTTGACCCAATAATTAAAATTTTAAATCACATTTTTAAATCTAACTCTGGCTTTTTTTTCTATACCAAGCTGGTTTCTGTAATGTCACATCTATGTTCAAATCTCAGTATTTGAGTACTAATGTTTATCAAAAAATCGATCTGATCAAAATTCTCTTCCCCTTCTTCCAATATCATGTAAGCAATATAGTCCATTTTATTCCATATTATAATTTCAGCTTGATTATCCAAGTTGTCATAACTTTCAATCGATCGCGTCTGGCTGTCAATTCCTGTTGATTTTAGCAATGGGAGTAATTCACTTATAATTATTTTTTTATCTTCAAAGTTCTCCACCGTTTGTACATAGACTTGTGAAATATCCTCCTGTGTAGTAGTTAGTTGATTTATAGAGTAGTCATTTAAAGCCTCAATCTGGGATTTTGGGTCCAGAATTCTTCTAAAGTTCAATTGATCAGTGAGTTCTTCCATCTCAGATTGTGTACACTGTTGCATATAAGCTTCTTCTTGGCCTGTAGATTGGTATTTTAAAATTTGGGGCTCAGCTTGTAATTCTACAAGATGTCTTTAGTTTTTCTCCATGACTTCATCTCCTCTGTCATTTCCAATATTTTTTCCAATATCAGCTCATAATCCAGTCCAGAATTCAATTGATCAGTAAATTCTTCTTCCATCTCAGATTGTGTACACTGTTGCATATAGGCTTCTTCTTGGCCTATAGGTTGATCTTTTAAAGTTTGAGGCTCAGCTTGTGGTTCTGCAAAATAATCTTTAGTTTTTCTCCACAACTTCATCTCCTCTGTTATTTCTAATATTTTTTACAATATCAGCTCATAGTCAAGCTGTGGGTAAAAGTCTTCTATTTCCATAGTAAAAAAGTCTTTTAATCTTTTTGTGGAAACTATATTTATTAAGAGTCCATATACATCTGCCTCCACAATTTTTAAATCACAAACACAACCCACAGCTGTTTCCAAGCCTTTATCTTTTCTTCTTGTTAATTTCTGAAGGTCAAAACCATCTTCAAACACCAAAGCAAAGACATTACAATTGCAGTAAATATTTTCGCCACAAGATGTCCTCAGTGAGCTATAGAAAGTTTTTTCTTTGCACGTTAAAAGCCTTTATCTTGTTAAGGATGATGAAGAAAGAGACAGAAAAAAGCAAACATCTTCAGTATAGTAAGTAGAATAATGCTCTATATTACAAATCTTTCCAGGGATGCCCAATACCCAAAAAGTTCAAAATATAATGTGCTATTCTGTAGTTTTGTTTAAAATATTTTTCCCCAAACAGACAGACGCTGCTTTCTTAGAACAGGAAAATTATCCCAAAAGCAAGCTCTTTGCAGGAAAAATAGTTGGGGATAGGTAGTGGAGGGAAAAACCTCACCCAGATTTCTCCACAGTGGTTTCTTCATGCTTAGCTGTTCTTTTGACTTCAGCTGGTGCAGCTGAGTGGTCGGCCATTTTACTGGCCAATCTTTACTCCGTCGGCCCTAAGGAGTCAGCTGGGGCACAGGAAAAGCTTCCACTTTCCTGCAGTCACCAGCAAGCCCTCTCCTCAGTGGTTGCCCCTCCAGGGTGACTTTCAACCCCCTCCGGGCAAAGGAAACACAGCCGGTGGGGAGACAAGTCTCTTCCACACAACCAAAGTTGCCGCGAACCAGAACCGGAAGTCTGACTATAGTTTCTAACAAGGTTCCTCTGGAAGTTTTCTCTGGAAATCTCTAACTAGCTTCTAGCATATTAAAAATGCACTTTAAGATGGCTTTACTTATATCTGTCAATATCTGCTGATTTGGGATTGCTGCCATAGTAAAAATGCAAGATAATAGATGTAAAATTTAAAAATTCAGACCAATTTTGAAGAATTTTTTTTTAAAAAAATGGAGCAGGTAAAAAGGGCTAAACAAGGAGACTCCAACAATTTAAAAAATGATGAAACAGTTTTGCGTGTACAATAACTGAAGCAATATAATCTTGAAAGACATATAGTTTGTATGGAAATGAAAGTGTTCTCTCTCGGGAATAAAATAGAAATGAATGCTGGAAAAAGTTAGTATCCAAGAAAGAATGATAATTCTGTCTGGATGTTGAAAATAGTAAAGCTGAAGGTGTAAATAATATAGCTGAATAATGTTAAAATATAAATGTGGTTTGCTTATGAACTTATTGTGCAATTTGATTAACATATATGTGAAGATGACATCTGACATGATAAGTGGAAGGAAGTTCTTATTATTCCTGTATACCGTGTTTCCCAGAAAATAAGACCCGGTCTTATATTTTTTTTCCTCCAAAAGAGGCACTAGGTCTTATTTTCGGGGGATGTCTTACCCGCACATTTCAGGACCGCTGCAGCCAGGCCTCCCACAGCCTGACACCTGTTGTAAAATTGAGCCAGGTCACATGATGACTCATTTAACAATTGTAACAACTTACAATCAAAATTATGGTCATTAAATGTGGACTGCCTGTCCAGGGTAGGGGATTAAATCAAGGGTGTGTGATGTGGTTGTTTAATATGCATATGAGTGAATCTATAAAGAATGATTTGGGAGATGTTAGAGGCATATTGTTTGAGACATGAATGTATGTTCTTTTCTATATAAGCAATGTCACCTGATTAAGACCAAAATAATTTCAAAGAAGAGAACATAATATAAATTATACAATGCAACAAGGAGATTGATGTGAAAATTAATGTATCAAAGCCCCTGATACTTATATTGGATGAGGAAATGGAGTGAATGAAAGTTATAGATAGATGGCAAATAATTAGAGCAAGTACTTCAGTTTGTGTGCCTTCATGGAAAGTGAGAAATTTTAAGATATGCAAATGCTTTTTAAATACTGGGCAGTAGGTGGGGTCTCTTGCAAGGAATTAATGTTCCTCAAAGGAAGCAAAAATGGCTGTGTATGAGAGTATGTTTCTGCATCTGTGATATGAAAGTAAGAACTGGATATATTAGAGAAACATAAAAATCAGTTGATAAGTTGAAGAATGAGTTACAAAAGAAGTATGTGCAATAAAACAAGAAAAGAATGGGTCAAGAGCGATTGGGTCCTGAAGGAATATGGACTGAATGCAAAAGTGAGTGGTCAATATAAATACATTGAAATGGTTTTGTCATTTAGAAAAAAATAATAACTGTAACATGTTTATTTATATACATTTTCTTTCAAAGGCCTGAATCATGCAATTTTTAAAACTACAAATACCAGGAGATAAATATATTCCGGTTTGAATGTTATTCCAGATACAATGAAAATATTAAATTTTTATCAAAATGTGAAGTTCAAATTTTTCTTAATCCTACCTCCCAAAATTCCACAGAAGATGAACCAAAGTAAAGACAGCTTGTAGTAGACAAGGATTGGAAAGTGGATCATGATCTGTTTGGAGCATTCCAGTCAAAAATCTCCCATAATTTAACACCAATGCATATTGAAGGGTAAATAGTTAAATGAAAGCTAAAATAAACTCACACAATGGCATTAATATGCAACACATGTAAATAAGAAAGCAGACTCAGTTGTGCAGTAGCAAATGTCATCTTGACATTTTTAATCCCACCCCTGCTGGAGGTGCTCTGAATTCAGAGTTTGCCTCTTGAAGCACATTTTGCCAATTATTTTATATTTAGCCAGGAGACTCCTTGAAGTTAAACCTTTTTGTATGTGAAACTTAACTATAATGCATTAAGCCAAATCCAGGCTCATTCAGAACTTAACATGTCATTCTGGTCTCCCTATTTATTCACTGCTATTGTAGAAGTGGAAAAAATACAGATCAGAAAGGGAATCTTACAAGTTTACCATCTTTTCCTTGAAGAAAAAAATGACAAAGATTGACATCAACTTTTTAAAATTATTTTCATATACATCCTGCCAACTTCTTGACAATCAAGGCGGGAAATAGACCCAACTAGAATACTGAAACCAAATGAAATTGCAACTCCTAGACCTCACATTGTTTTTTTAAAACCAGCTCCAGGCCATAATTTTCACACACATATGTAGAATACACACACTCCTTCTTCTACTTGATATGGGCTCTAGAATGCCATGTGCTAAGCCTCAGCAGGTTATCTCTTATTTTCTTCTAAAATATATCTGAAAAAGAAATCTACTTAGAGACTCAGCAAAACAATTGAACTTGCCGTCAAGAAGTTTTGCAGAGGTTTTATTAGTTAGAGGAGTCCAATAAATGTTCATGGTTTGCCAAGAAATATTAGAGTTCTGAGAACTGAAGACAAGAGACTTTTGAACTACAGCAGGTATGAGTACTGAGTATTTTTTTAAGTTGACTTTTCTTTAAGCCACATTTGAATTCATAGCCAGAAGAAACGTAGACATTAATATTATTTCATTTTCCCCACCAGCCTTAATATTGGCTAAAAACAACTAATTTGATATTGTGCTGACTTTAAAACACTACATTTCTGTCATTGGGAAATGGATTCTGCTTGGGGATAATGTTACTTTGGACTTTCCATATTTATTTATTTGGCTTTCTATTTGAGATATTAAAAATAAAATTGTATTGCTGCCTCTATTATTAGGTTATTGAAAGCAGAAATCCCTTCCTTACACTTTTTTTCTTGCTTCTCCTCTGTCTTATTCATGTTAATCACAGAAAAAGATAAAATGTGACGCAATTTTATTGGGATTATCCAGGCGCAGAGGTGTCAAACTGCCAGCCCATGGGCCAGACGCGTCACTTGGAAGCCACACCCACCCCATTGCTGGCAATGGCAAAACTGTCCCGATACGTTGTGCGACATTACGTGACATCGCAAGTTTGACCCGTCTGATCCAGGGGATTGGGAAATGAGATAAATCATTCTGGCCTAAGTGAGTTAGGGTTCATGAGTGAGATGATATTTAAACATTGGGATTGACAAATCACTGTCAGTAATAAATGCTTAGCATGAACTAATTCCTGTACATATATTAGATGGACTTTCTGGGAATCTCAGTTAGTTAGGTTCAAATCTTATTGACAATTTGAACAAATGCTTATCTTGATCTGTCTTACTAGTTCTTCCAAGGTATTTCAATAATATCTTAGAATTCATTCATCCATCCATGATCCATTGTCTTCAATGTGTTCTATTTTCCTAATTCTTACCCAATATTTTCTATTTTTCTATATTTTGTATATTTTTAGTCATTTGTCAGCCCATATCACTTGCTCAAGATATGAGTTTCTGCTTGTTGATCATATCGTAAAGTGAGCAATCAGTTTTTATGTGGTCCAGGACAGATTCCTCAATTCTTTTCATGGTCCATGACACTTTTGATAATTACATCCAAATTCATAATTTGAAAGTATTTTTCTTTTCCTTTGTCTCAATGTCCAAAAATGTTATTCATCCATTAACCTTGCAAAAAATGTTTTCATTATATTCAGATTTCTGTTATTAGTGAAATGTTCTCTTTCATGATCTTTTCTAAGTTTGCCATTGCCTTCTTCTCTAAGATTAATCTTTTCTTTACTTCTACAGTACATCATCCCTCTTTATCTATTTTTGACTCCAAGGAAACAAGCTATATACCAGCTTCATTTTTTTGCCATCAACTATAAGTTTACTAAACATATAAGTTAACGTTATCTTTGTCTTATCTTCTTAATATTTAACATTAGCCCAGATTTTCATGTTTATTTGTTCTTTTATAATGACTACTTCTAAGTCTTGTTTGGTTTGGGTTAATAAAATGGTACTGTCTGCATATTTCAGATTGCTAGTATTTGGTTTTCAGTTAATTCCAGCTTTCATTTCTTCCAATTCTATTGTTTCTATATTTACAATATTTAACTTATTAAACACATGTGGAGACAATGTGGATCTTTATCTCACTCCCCTTCCTATTTTCTGATTCTCCAAATTCAGTTCTTACCGTAGCTTCTTGTTCATTGGAAAGTTTTTTAGGAAAAACAAACAGATGCTTTCTAATGCCCATTAGTTTTAATATATTCTCTACTAAAACTGAAGGCAGGTTTGTGGTAGTGGTTAAAAGCAGCAAGCTAGAAAGTGGACAATTTTGAATTCTACGTATTGTAAGGTCTAGAAAGCCACTGTTCTTTGGTGGGATTCAGTCTGGAAGAGGCAGTTAAAATGTCTTTCCGTGATTGGCTGTTAGCAGCAAATATTGTAGAAACAGTTTTTCTGGTTGAGCTTGAGACTCAGGTCCTCTCAAAGTTCTGGGAGAAATGGAACCAGGAGGATAGTGGTAGAAGGTAGAGACAGAAAAGTCACACATGTTTTATTTATTTTCAGTATTGCATTGTTGCTTTGCTCACTTATACCTGTGTTAACGTTTTCTGTCTCTCCATTGCTTTATTTGTTATTGGTTGTCCGTTTTCTGAGTAATAACTCCTACTTCTATTATGCAAATCTAGGCCTCTATAACTTGATCCAGCTATCTTTCCTTCATGAATTTGCTTTACCATCATTGCTGAAATTAAAATATTTTATTCATTATTACTTGACTGTAGGGTTTGTAACATCACCACACAATCAAAAACCATTTGCATTGTTTAAAGAGGAAAGCAGAGCTATTTATTTAGAGGTATAATCTTGGGGAAGGGTGAGATTTCCTGTTCCTCCCCATCCAAATTTCAAAAGATGTGAGAAAAGGAAGACATTCCCCATGCAAGAATAGGGAGTGGCAAGTAGAATTCTCTCACTTGAGGCTCAGCAGCTACACTTGGACTTACCAACTCAGTAAAGGAAGTAGGAAGTTAAAGATCCCAAAATAGGAACTGGAAAGGTTAGTCAGCATTGTATTTATTTATTTATTAAATTTATTTGCTGCCATTTCAAACCACAAGATGACTCTGGATGGATTACAATGTAAGGTGACCAACTGTCCTCCTTTAGGGAGGATAGTCCTCCTTTTGTGAGTTCTGTCCTCCCTCGAAAAGTGTACTCCTACATGTCCTCCTTTTCAATATTTGAAGACTAATCTGCAGGGCTTTTTTTTTCTCATAGAACGCTCAGAACGGCGTTCCGGCACCTTTTTTGATGTTTTTTTTTTCAACTTTTGCATGAGCTGTGCTACTCCCCCTATTGGCTTTTGAAAGCCAATAGGAATTACTGCTGAGCGCGCCAAAACACCTGGCCAGCAAACTTTGCACATGTAAGTTGTCTGCAGCGAAGGCAAATTGGCAGGAACTTTGCACCCCTCCCTGCTATCCAACTACACCATCTCCTAGTTAGTCCTGAAGATACCTGGAGGAGACTGGTGCGGCGACGCCACGGTAACTTTCTCTTGATCTTCAGCCCTGCTAGGGCAATAATAGCTGCGGGCGCAAGAGGCAGGGGCAGCGGGGCTGCTGCAGGTGGGGGTGTGAGGGGCAGCAGTGGCCGACTGCACCCTGTGCTGTGGGAGCCGCGGGGCCTGCTCTACACGGGGCTGCGCAGGGTGGGCGGTGGTGCTGGCGGGGCAGCTGCAGGCGGGATGTGTCAACATCGGGCTGCCCCCTGGGGCCAGAGCCGGCACAGCTGGTGCTTTGGGAGCCACGGGGGCCACTCTACACAGTGGGGCAGCAGTGCTGGTGGGGCGGCTGCGGGCAGGGGTGCAGCATGTAAGCATAATTACAATATAAAATGTTATTGTTACAAATGTTTTTATTATGCATTTATCATATTATAGTGTATTCTGTATTATTGTTGCAATGAATGAAATGTTTCTTTTATTTACGATATTTTTTCTTCAATTTATTTGTGTCCTTTTCATTGTAAAAAAGTTGGTCACCTTATACAATGTTATGTATTAACATTATGTATGTTGTGTTTACAGTATGGCATGGCATGGCATGGCATGGCACAGCATGGCATAGGATGAGTAATTTAGGGAAAAAATTGATACAGTCCTATGTAAGCTCTCTGATTTCATGTCAATCTGCCTTTTCTGAAACCTGCCTGTTTATTTCTCTCTCTATGTATGGCTCTATTCTTCATTGTACATTCAGCACAAATTTTGTCTTTGTGAAGAATGTATGCGGTGTTTCAATAATGTCTACATCCTCCTAGGCCTTCCATTTTGGGGAATAGATATAGATATCTTTATAAACTACAGCTTTTTTATTTATTTGATGACATGGAGCTGTTGGCACGGAGCTGTTTGAACTTTAACTTCTCCTACATTTCAAACAAAGTAATGGATATTTCCTTGGTTCCTAGTGCTTTCCTATTTGAGAACTAAACAATTGCCAGTCTTCCTTGTATTCTAATGTATTCTCTCTATTTTACAACCTTTCTTGCCACATTGTGAATCATTGCAGTTGTTAAGTTAGTAACACAGTTATTGAAGTCACTAAGTCCCTATTGACTTTGCTTGCCAGAAGGTTGCAAAAGGTGATCACAGTCACATGACCATGGGGATGTTGCAACAGTCGTAAGTATAAAAAATAGTCATAAGTCCCTTTTTTCAGTGTTGTTGTAACTTCAAACAGTCACTAAACAAACTGTTATAAGTCAAGAATTACCTGTACCGTGCTTTTTCTGTAGCTTAAGGTAGCATATATGGAAGTCTTCCTTTAATTATATCATTAACTCACTTTAGAAATGAGATAGATCAGGAAGAGAGAGAATAACTGAGCCAGGGATTGAAGGAGGAGAGCTGTGTTTATCTATGGTAGCAAAAAATCAGGAGCTTGTTAGTGCCTTTTCCAACTAACATATTTTATTAAAAGACATAATTTTAGTGAGATCTGTGGCTATTTAAAACTGAAATAAAGCAGCTAATAAAGAATGTATTAAATGTGTAAATGCTTCATCAAAAGCCATAAGTTTTCATGGCTATGTTATTAGGGATTCAATCTAGAAATAAGGAGAAATCTTGTGACAGTGAGAACAATCAACCAATGGAATAATTTGCTTCAGATGTTGTGGGTGCTTCATCACTGGAAGCTTTCAAGAAAAGACTGGACAGCCATCTGTCAGAAATGGTATAGGGTCTCTTGCTTAAACAGGGGTTTGGACTAGGTGACTTATAAAGTCCCTTCCTATTCTATTTGATTCAATTCGATTCGATTCTATGGAGATTGCCTATGGAGTAGAGTTTTGTTAGGGAGTTTGTACTTGTAATCTGTCTCACAGGTGACCTGCATCTGGATAATCTTCGCCTCCTTCCTCTCATCCATTTTAAATCCGATATGAGTCCAATCTATGCATCTGATGAAATAAGCTACAATTCATGAAAAGGTATGCCTTTTAATAAAATATGTTAATCCGAAAAGGTGCTACCAAACTGCTAACTTTTTACTGATGCAAAGTACTTGGACCTAGATTTCTCTCATTCAAGTCCAATATTCAATCAACTCACACTTTGTGCCACTGCATTTAAAGTCATTTAAATTAGGGACATTGTCATATGTGACAGCTCAGGCAAAAGACTGAATGACCCTCACCCTTTGAAAGATCAGTTGATAGCACTGCTGGATATATCATCATTTTTGCCAACTTCCTTCTACTGCAGTGGGGAGATTTTGTGTTTCTTACACAGATCTGAAATCATGTCTGGTAATGTTCTAGGATCACATAGATCTGCTGCATAGAATTATTTGAGGGAGAAAAGAGACCCAAAAGTGCAATGTTAACAGAATAACAGAGTTGGAAGGGACCTTGGAGGTCTTCTAGTCCAACCCTCTGCTCAGGCAGGAAACTGTATACAATTTCAGACAAATGGTTCTCTTCTAAAAAAAAAACTCACAATGTTGGAACATTCACCACTTCTGGAGACACGTTGTTCCACTGATTAATTGTTCTAACTGTTAGGAAATTTCTTCTTAGTTCTAGGTTGTTTCTCTCTTGATTAGTTTCCATCCTGCCTTTAGGTCTTTGGAAAATAGCTTGACTCTCTCTTCTTTGTGGCAATCCCTGAGATATTGGAACACTGCTATCATGTCACCCGCAATCCTTCTTTTCATTAAATTAGACATATCCAATTCCAGCAACCATTCTTTATATGTTTTAGCCTTCAGTCCCTTAATCATCAATGTTTGTGTTGTCTTGGGATATCTAGCCTTACACTGAAGAGAAGACTGTGATTATTTAGTCTCAAGTAAGTAATTAGTTTACTCTGCTTCAGTTTTCAGAAAATAATTATATTACTCATGGTTCATTAACTGCTTTCAGCACACTACCTGTTTTTACTTAATTAATGAGACTAAGTCATTAATTTACTTTCTCACCATTGTTGATTAACTTTACTATCAGAAAAATGTTATGATATATACTTCAATGGATACTTTAAAAAATAAGCTAACAACATTACAATGTGATATATCAAGAATATAAACTAAAAATATGTTACTCTAATGCCATCAGAGCATTTTTCTCTAATTTAGTATTTGTCTGTTGTAATCAACTCTCTAAAATTTCAAGACTGAATTGCACATGACTGCTTACAGGTAATCCTCAATTTATGACCACAACTGAGCTCAAAATTTCTGTTGTTAAATGAAACAGTTGTTAAGTGAGTTTTGCCCCATTTTATGACCTTTTTTGCCACAGTTGTTAACTAAATCACCTTTGCTGTTAAGCTAGTAACATGGTTATTTGTGAATCTGGCTTCCCGTTGACTTTGCTTGTCAGAAGTTTGCAGAAGATGATCACATGATCCTAAGACACTGCAACTGTCATAAGTATGAATTTGTTACCAAGAATCTGAATTTTGTTCATGAGACCATGATGCTGCAATGGTCATAAGTGTGAAAAATAGTCATAAATCACTTTTTTCAGTGCTGTTGTAACTTTGAATGGTCACTAAATGAACTGTTATAAATTGAGGACTTGTTTTATTATTTCATATATATATTTATATGCAAGAGTGTATATACACATGTTGTCTATAGCATGTTTATATGTGTGTTATGTATTGTACACTTTTGAGAGCAGGCAACAGAATTTCATTTTTAATGTGTGCCAGTGTGCCCACAGTAAAAAATGATAATAAAGGTTTAAAAAATATTTCTAATTCACCTGAATGGATTACAACAACAGTAATAATGTATTTTAATTTGAAAATGTGAAAGCACTGTGAGTCCTAATAACAATAGATTCTTAATTCAGAATAGAGCCCATCACAGGCATTCACAGAATTCAGCAGGTTCATCCAAATGACTAAATGAGCATTGTGACATAAGCTACACCCCTTATATATGCATGTGGGACATCACTGCATACTACAAATGGTACAGCACTTGCAGCACAAGAACACATGCAATCTACCCACCCAGGTGCCACCGAGCTTTCTTCTAACTTTCTATTAAACAGTACCTTCCTGTCAAACATTGGGAATCCAAAATGCTAAATTATGTAAATAGCACTTCAGAGCTGCATAAAATCTGAATTAGGAAGAAATTCTAAATCAGTCTCCTGTCTTGCTTCTTTTTCCAAACCAACGCTAGCCACAATAAGTACCTGTGTTTAAATACACAATGAGTATCATGCAAGGTAAATTGACTTGGAGACAATATTCTGGATAGAAAGCTTGTGCTTGTTGCTACATGTTCCAATTGTGATTTATTTTAAAGAAATACACAAAAGGAAAACTAGTGGACAACATGACACCCTCATTTCTTTTGAATTGCTTTTAAATTAAAAGTCAGATGAGTAAGGGAAATGAATTCTATAAACTGTGAACATTTCTCTAGATTTTGCTACAACATCTAAGGTTAGCATATTTTTAAATAGTTACATAATTAGGTAAATATATGTGTGTTGGTGTGTGTGTGTAGACCTAATGTTCCATTTAGGCCACTCTCCCCAACTCAGCTCTATGAAATAGGCAGGATCAGGAATGTCCCTGTGGAATGGTCAAAAAAGTGAGGATGAAGGCTGTAACGGTATCATCAAAGCTCAACCTATTTTTTTAGGTATGATGAGCATAAAAAATAAGCAGGCTTCCAATCACATTGTTGCAGTGGTGATCTTGACTCTTAACCATATTCTGTAGAGATGCCTGGTAAGATATTTGAGGCCTTCTTCGGTTTGGAAATATCCCAAGAAAAAGCACAGGGAAGTCCATCAACTCATGGATGTCAGGTCTGACTGAGGCTGCAAGCCCACCCAGCTGAACTGATGCGCTTGGTGCCTTTTTTTTTCCTGCATAGCCAGCTCTTAAGTACAATGAGCTAAAGCCACAAGGAGCTCTAATTTCAGGTTTGCCCTTCATGTATGCTAGCAGGGTAATCACATTAGAATGCAATTTACCTTTTTGGACATTAGGCACACAACTGGCTTACAAAATTGCTCTCAGATTTCTAACTGTTCCATGATTTTATATTGAAATTAGCAAAAAACAAATTACCCTTGGGTGTTCTAATTCAGTATCTTGATAACGTTCAGGTTTATAGCTCCTGAAACTAGAAAGGATTTACGAAGCCTCAAAAAAATAGACATTACTTAAATTTTCATAACTCTATACCTTTCTTCTGTATTAAGAAAATGTCTTAAATTAGCTATAAGCTTGTTATATTTTCATAACACTTCATGATACATGTAAGTGATAAGACACTTACAAATGACAAGATGAAAAGGCTATGTATATAAATCTAGCACTTTGAAAATCTTTGTTACTTTCCTTCCCTTTTTCAGTTTTATAATAATATTTTAGAAATATGGCAACCCAAATTATCCTCACTATCTTAAATACAATATACCATTAATTTGCATAAGGAATTTCAATACTGAATACAGATAGTCCTCGACTTACAACAGTTCGTTTAGTGACTGTTCAAAGTCACAACAACACTGAAAAAAATGACTTATCACTATTTTTCAGAGTTACAACCCTTGCAGCATCCCCACGATCATGTGATTAAAATCAGAAGCTTGGCAACTGGTTAATATTTAGGATGGTTGCTATGTCCCAAGGTCATGTGATCATCTTTTGTAACCTTCAGACAAGCAAAATCAATGGGGAAGCCAGATTCACTTAACAAGCAGATTACTAACTTATCAACTATAGTGATTCTCTTAACAACCGAGGCCAGAAATGTCATAAAATTGGGCAAAACTCACTTAACAAATGTCTCAGTTAATAACAGAAATTTGAGGCTCAGTTGAGGTCATAAATCAAGGACTACCTGTACACTGCTACCCCCAAATCCTTTTTTCTAGATCCAAGTCATAAACTGTTTGTTGAAGATCAAGCCAATCTCACATTGAATAGGAAAAGGAAAATAAAATTCAAAAACAATCAAAGTTTAATTTTTAGGTCTAATCTAATACAGTACAAGATTTTAACTAATCATTTCCTACAGATTCAAAGAACCAAGTTCAGGATCATTTAAAGAGCCATCTGCTCAAGTGAGAGTAATTTCAGGTTTCGTACATACTATAGATGAGATATGTAAATAGTGATATGACATCAACCACCCCTTCTGAATTGCTCTCCAGCAATCCAAAGGTTGTCTGCAGCTATACAATAGAACAACTCTTGATACTTGTAGAGGGGTATTGCAACAGCTATGCCCAATTCACAATTATATTCTAATGCATTAAATTGGGAGATGGTGATCTCAGATATTCTTTCAGTGCTCATTATTAAATACTCCAAATATACTGAAGTTAGATAAAAAGGAAATTACTTAGAAATACAGTTGGAGTGGATGTCTTAGCACTTTAGGATGGAAGAATAATGAAAGCCACCAAATTCCACTGTAGTATTACATTACCCAAATGACTGGTGAAGCTACTAGCTGCTGTGAGCAGGATAGAGAGTGAGGGAAAAAATGAAAGGAGAAAAAGAGAGGAGAAATCTTGCCTGAGTTGAAATCTCTTTATTATTTCAGTTTCATTTAATTAATTTTCCCTCCTTCTTTCTATTCTGTTATAGGAATTTAGCTGAGCCTAAATGCCCCAACAATAACGGATACCATAGAAGCAAAATGAAAATAGAATACTTGTTTATTTGTCTGTTTGTTTGTTTAATATGGATGCCCATCTCACAAGAAGTCACTCTGGGTAGTTTACAGCAAAAAAAATTAAAACAATAAACATGTCAAAAACAGTCATATTCAAACATTTTTAAAAAGCATTAAAAGCACACAAGAGATCTGCAAGAAAATCACCTCAAGATTTCACCAGTCCCCCAAGATACCCAGGCCTGATGACAAAGCCAGGTCTTGAGGGATTTCTGGAAAATAAGGTGGGATGGAGATTGTTAAGTCCTCGCATTAATGGCGAATGATGAAGATACATCTTTCCTTGAATAACTCTTTATTTCGTTTCCAGCCAGAACTCCAACAACGAGCAAAGGCACGCAGGCCTCCTTTTATACGCCCAGATCCCCGGACACAATGGCAACAGAAACAGGTGCTTTTCCTGCCTTGTGCATGCGCGCAAAGCCGGCGCCACTCAGTCTGGTCCCAGGCAGCTTCTGCAAGGCCCGGGACCATTGCAACATCCCGAGCCTGCATTTGCAGGCTCGGGACACAACACCCCTCCCCCCTATCTTGGAACAATCCTGACACCTTCAGTATTCTTCTTCTTGGGAAGAGTGTCAAACTTCCTCACAGTCAAGCATGGAAGGGAGTGCCTGAGATTGCCTCCACCCACAAAATCTTTCCCTTGTTTTGGCGAATAGCGAAACCCGAAATCATAAATAAAACAAAATAAATTATTAATCAATGACCTTAAGGGTAGTACCTCTTGGAACTGGACAGCAACTTCACAAAATCTGAAAGATATTTGGGAGGGCACTTGGCCCTCTGCGACCTCCTCGGACTGGAAGAGTTTGCTTGGTCCCTTTTCTCGCCCACCAGGCTGGGTGAGCCAAGACTTTGCTGCCCACTTGCCTTAGGAGACCCTGGTGTTGTTGCCTGACCTACCTGCTCGCCTGCCAGGCTCAGTAGGTCAGGACTTTGCTGCCCCAAGTACCTGGTTGACCTACCCATTAGCTGACTGGCTGGGCCCTCTGAGCTCAAATCAGCATCCCGTGGAGGGGTGGTATTCCCCAGATCCACAATGGACCTTTCTTGGGAGCACTGTCCCTCGAACCCAAGGTCAGAGATGGAGAGTCGGGTGGCTACAGGGCCCCAGTATCCAATGGACCCCAAGGTCATGCCTGAGGTGCCAGAATCAGGAGTAACCTCTCTGTTTGCCCCCCCTTACAGAGGACTTCCTTCTGGGAGCAGTTGCAGAATTTGGCCTGCTCCCATGCTGTGTTGCCAGTTCTCTTGCAGGATGTGAGTTGTGTGGATACCCCCGGTCAGTCTCCCTGTCTGGAGCATTACTAGTTATGGGTGAATAATGTGGATACCCCTGGTGTGACTCCCTGGCTGGAGTAAGTATGGGTGTGTGGGATGACCCCCTGCCCCATGACTTCCTGTTCGGAGCCCTTGCGGAACCTTGAGATGGGGGACCAATGGCCTCCTCAGTGGCCAGTAAAGGCTGCTGACATTGATCCTCAGAATGCACTCTATAGCCTTCCTGCCCCCCCCCCCAGAGCAGAACTAGGAGCAGAAGGGTGAAAATCCAGCCTGGCACGCAGCTGATCTATGTGCCGCTGAAGAACGCGGCCGTCTTCCAAGGACACTTCATAGGACAAAGGTCCAGAGACCTTGCAGACCACAGCTGGTATCCAGAGATGACCAGGCCTGTAGTTCCGAGTCCAGACCAGATCACCCACTTGCAGGCTCCTCGGTGCCCGTGGATGCGACACCTGAGACGCCACCCATTCCAGGTGCAGTCTGTCCAGCTTAGTGATAAGCCGGCAACCCCATCGAAGTTCAGCAAGGCTCTTCCCAGTGGCTGTGCAAGGTGTGGTGCGATGTGCAAGAAGAAAGTCTGCTAACCTGTGATGCCAGTTACCGTAAGTCAATTTCTTGAGGGCATCCTTGGTGGTACGCACCATACGCTCAGCCATACCGTTGGTGGATGGGTGGAAAGGAGCCAAAGTTGCATGGCGGATCAGGTTGGCTGAAGAAAAGCCTGGAACTCAGAAGAGGTAAATTGAGGACCATTATCTGAAACCAGAACATCTGGAAGGCCATGAGCTGCAAAAATACCTCTCAACACCTGGATAGTCTTGGCAGTAGTAGTGGAGGTCACAGGAACAACCTCTAGCCACTTAGAATGGCTATCAATAACAACCAGGAAGAATTGCCCCTGAAAGGGCCCAGCGTAATCTATATGTACCCTAGACCATGGGGTATGAGTTTCCTTCCACCTATGAACTGGGGCCTGAGGCAATTCAGGCTGGGACTGCTGGCACACATGGCACCTGGGCCTCAATGGCTTTATCAAGGCCAAGCCACCACAAATGGCTGTGCATAAGCGCTTTCATCCTGACTATCCCAGGGTGTCCCTCATGTAGAGAGATTAAGATTCTAGACCTCAATGAGATTGGGATTACTACCCTACTTCCCCATAACAGGCATCCCTTAAAAGTGGACAACTCATGCCTCTTTTGCCAGAAACTTTGGAACTCAGTATCAGGGCACGTGTCAGGCTATCCTGACAATACCCATGTTAGCACGCGTGTAAGTGTGTGTTCAGTGGCAGTTTCTGCAGCCACATCCCTAACATTGAGGGGAGACTCAGGAAGCTCTTGAATGGACAGAATATTAATGGCTGGAGCAGGATCAGGCTCCAAGGTTGGCTGGGGTAATCTACTCAGGCCTGCATGACCCATTTCCTTTCCAGGTTTGTGAATCAACATGTAGTCATATGCTGACAGGAAAATGGACCAACACAGCATACGAGGAGACAGGATATGTGGAGTTTGTTTGGAAGTAGTAAACAATCCCAATAAGGGCTTATGGTCAGTGTAGACCGTGAAGTGGCAGCCGTAAATGAAATCATGAAACTTTTTAATGCCAGCCACAATAGCCAATGCTTCCCTGTCAATTTGAGCGTAATTACACTCTGCAGAAGACAGGGTCCTGGAATAATAGGCCACAGGGACCTGTGTCCCATCAGCCTTCAGGTGGCTAAGTACAGCTTCCACCCCATATGGAGATGCATCACAGGCAATGCAAACAGATAACTGCTCATTGAAGTGAGCTAGCACTGCATTGGAAGTAAGCAAAGATTTAACCTCATTGAAACTTTTTCATGGACTTTAGTCCACTGCCAACAGGCTTGTTTGTCTAAGAGCCTGTGCAAAGGTTCAGCTATTGAAGCTTTATGTGGCAGAAAAGCATGGTAAAAGTTTAATAGCCCCCAAAAGGCTTGTAGTTCGCCCTTAGATTTAGGGCTTGGGGCCTGCTGAATGGCTTTCAATTTAGTTTCAGAAGGGTGGATGCCTTGAGCATCTATCCTGAATCCCAAAAAGTCAGTAGAATTGACTCCTGTCTTACACTTGTCCTTCTTTAACTTAAGGCCTGCTCTTCTAAAACTAAGCAAGACAGCACTTAATTCTCTGCCAAGTTTTGGGATGATTCCCCAGCAATGAGAACATCATCAAAATATGGGCAGACTCCAGAAATACCCCTCAGAGTGTTCTCCATAACACTTCGGAATATGCCAGGGGCTACATTCACCCCAAATTGCAATCTCTTTACTTTAAAAGACCCTCTATGGGTTACAATTGTCTGAGCCTCAGCAGCTGCTTCATCAACAGACAACTGTTGATAGGCCTGTGCCAGGTCAAGCTTCGCAAAAATGCGCCCCCCCCCTGAGGGAAGCCAGGATGTGGCTTACTACAAGTACTGGATACGCATGTTGCTGCAGAGCCTTGTTTAGTGTGCACTTGTAGTCTGCAAAAATACGTATGTCCCCATTAGCCTTTAGAGGCGTTACTAAGGGGGTTTCCCATGGACTAGAATCTACAGGATCTAAAATGCCCTGCTGGAGCAATTTTTCTAGTTCAGCATCGATTTTGCCCTTGAGAGCAAAAGGTACCCTCCTAGGCTTAACCCTGAGGGGTATTATGGAAGGATCTAATCGTAATGAAACTGGAGGCCCCTTGTAGGTTCCAAGCTCAGAGCTAAACACATCTGCAAATTCCTTGCAGACTTCTGCCAGGCTCCACATTTGCAAATTGTGCAGCCCTGTAACCTGGATTCCCAGATCCTCTAACCAATTGAGTCCAATAAGACTCGTGTGTTCACTCCCAATAACCAACACATCTAAGGGACCTTCAAAATCCTTGCACTGTACCTTAAGGGTGGTCTCCCCCTTAATACACACCTTAGAATTCTGAAAGTCTGTAAGTATTACATTGGATGGCCTGAGTTTAGCTCGAAGGCCACTACTGCTACAAATTTTCCTGAATGTGTTGAGGGAAATAATGGAGAGAGCGGACCCAGTGTCCAATTCCATGGATAAAGGAACCCCTTGCAACCTTACTTTAAGGGACTTCTTTAGGGGTTTATGTGTGTCTATCCTTAAAATATTTCTGCACATTGCGCAGAAACCCACCCTATTTTGGTTGGGGACCCTGGTACCTTTCAGATGCAATTCTTCTCTAGGTTGTACCTTCTGACGACTCAAACAGATGGATGCGATGTGGTCTTGCTTGCCGCATGCTCTGCAAATGGCGGAATGGAACCGGCAGTCAGCTCGTTTGTGGTGTCATCTGCACCCGAAGCATTGAAGAGCTGTTGAGGCCTTTTCTGTACGTTCCTTCTGTCTCCTTCCAGCTGCCTGGTAAAGCTTATCCACCTCTTCTTCAGGATCTTCCTCCGAATCTCCTCACACATTCTCCTGGTGGATGGTGACTGTCTCTGGAGAGATTCTGGTGGGCCGCAGATTCTTTACCGCCCCTCCTGCTACTTCCTCTGCTGTAACCTCTCACAGAGCATCTTGGAAAGAGACATCTTCTTTAGCAAAGATCCTCTGCTGTAAGTTTCTGTTCCTTAAACCGCATACAAAATGATCGTGCAGCCATTCTTTCAAATCTTTAAACTCACACGGTCTCGCTGCTCGCCTCAAAGCCGCAATAAAGTCCTTAGCAGATTCACCTGCCCTCTGATCCCTTTGTTCAAACGTATGCCTCCAAGCAATGACGAATAGCTTGGGCTGGAAATGCTCTTTCAGAAGTTTCTTTAAATCAGTATATGTTACTGATTCCAGAGAGGCAGGGGCCACCAGATTTTTTGCGATCTCAAAGGCTTCCTGCCCACAGACACATAACAGGGTTGCAGCCTTCAAGCCATCTTCTCTGATCTGGTTTACCCTGAAATAATTCTCCACCCTCGCAACGTAGGATTCCCATCTCTCTGGGTGTGAGACATCAAACTCGGATAAACGGCCGATCTTTGCCATTCTGACTTGCACTTTACCACTCGCTTCTCTTAGGGAAGGGGTCTTTCAGCCGAACTCACCCTCCAGTGACACTGTACTGGTAGGCTGGGACACTGACTTTAACGCCGTCTTCCCTCTTCAGGACTTCTTTAGGTGAGCCTTTACAGCTTTCTTCTGTTTAGATTGTAAAGCATCCCACCTTCGTCGTCAGTGTTAAGTCCTCGCATTAATGTCGAATGATGAAGACACATCTTTCCTTGAATAACTCTTTATTTCATTTCCAGCCAAAACTCCAACAACGAGCAAAGGCACGCAGGCCTCCTTTTATACGCCCAGATCCCCGGACACAATGGCAACAGAAACAGGCGCTTTTCCCGCCTTGTGCATGCACGCAAAGCCAGCGCCACTTAGTCTGGTCCCAGGCAGCTTCTGCAAAGCCCAGGACCATTGCAACATCCCGAGCCTGCATTTGCAGGCTCAGGACACAACAGAGATTACCTCACTTCAGGAGAGAGAATATTCCCTAAGGTGGGCACCATGGCAGAAAAGGGCCATCTACTCTGACAGACAGGACTTGCAGCATGCCTCTCAGACTGGATCAGATGGGATGGGCAGATGTATTTGGAGTGAAGTAATCCCTCAGATAAATTATATATGTCAGACAATCCCAATATATTGCCTTATAAATGTTGTGGGATTCTCAGTGGATATGTAGTCCCAATAGATTTGGACAGGTCAAATTGGGGAAAGTTGATATACATAAAGATAACTGTTGAACAAAGTCACATATAAAATAATGTTCTTATATCCAAATCCCATCTTTAAATAATTATAACTGCATATACATGGCAAAATTCTAAACCCAGATTAAAATGGATTAGGACAGTGGGCCATTAAAACTCCTTTTGGTTCTCTTTTGTCCTGTTGTAATACAGGAAACAATTGATTTATAACTCATACAGACCATTTGAATAAAGCCTCAGAACAGAAGTGCATTGCGTGGGGAAGGTTTCAGGCTTTACTTGCACAACTGTTCGAAGATATGGATTTTTTTTATCTGTTCCATCCACAAAATGTAATGAATTCTTGTTCCTCTTTATGGGAGCTGTCCTCCCAACTTAAATCTTCCTCAGGAAACCATTTGCTAGCATTTATTAGTCAGGCTATGGTATCATAAATTAGTCTGTATATTTATATAAATATATACACATACTATGTATGGATTGGGGTATACATAGAGATGCTAATAAAGGAAAATACATTAAAGATATGATTATTCTATACAATTGTATTAATACAAAACCAAAGAATGTTTAATTAAGCATATTGGATATGTACTGGGAATGTCTTAAAAAGGCAGACTTACCATAATGGCATAACCATGAGTTCAGTTTTGTTCACAAAGTAATTTTTCACTCAGTATAAACTCACTGATTTCCTTTATGATTCTCCAATCAAGACAACGTCTGATAACTAACTCACTGATCCCATGAACTAAATTACAATAACTGTAATGGTCATGCCAATTAAGATTATACAATGAATCAACTTCTTTTCACTTCACTATAATTTGGAAGGCGCATCACTGATTAATTAATTTAATTAATTAATTTAATTAAGTAAGTAATTATTAATTAATTAATTTCCCTCAAAAAAGGGGAGGCAAGAATAAAATTTGCTTGGATATTACCCTTCCTGATCTCAATATTCTTCCTCTCCCCTTCCCTCAAATCAGGTCTATTTTAATGTAATCAACTGGACGTAGTTTGACCTGCCAAAGCATTGCCCTTTATTCAACAGGTATGTTGTTTAAAGCAAGGCAAAGTAAGTGATTGTGTTCACTCACTACCAAGACACTTTCACCAAAATAAATGTCAACAGAGATGAAGCCATGGAGGATGCTGCATTCTTCAGCCATTATATAAGTCTTTCTTTTTGCCTCTCCTACACATAGGCTGACCATTATTTTTTTCACACTTCTCCAAGCCTGTTCTATCCCTTTCTTACCACTTTTGCCAGGATCTTGTGATGGAGGAAAAGTTCAGAAGGGCAATAGGAGGGGAAAAAAAGATTGCAACAATAGCAGACCAAAATGTTATTACTCCCAAGGTTAAAAATTTGTCTATTCAACAGTCCTTCACAAAAAATACATTTAAAACAATTTACTGCTTTTATCTACCGAAAGACTTACCACAGTGAATCCTATTTATAAGCCAGTTCCTTTGGGATCCCTTGGAATATGGGATATACTATTAACTATAAGTGCACAATAATTGGTTCTAATGACCATTGAGAGGAGGATATCACAAATCTAGCCTATTGAAGAAAAAGTGGGTGGAAATGTCAATGACAGGGTTTTGAAATATATACTTTCCAGAAGGATGTAGGTTTTGTGGGTTGATTTATTCAAAGAATTCTAAAAGTATTATGAGGCAGGATTCTCTTTGCAGAAACTATGGACATTTATCCTTAATAAAGCTTATTCAGCTAATGATGTACTTAATAAGATTGTGTGAAGCTTTATCTTGATGCCGTACTTCATATACCAGTAGTGATGTTCAACTTTGTGTGGCAGAGACAATCTGTTACACTTCATGAAATGCTGGAATAAAGGCAATTCACCTGAACTAAAAGGCTTGTCTCAAAGAAAGAAATACCCCGAATCATGATCATACCCATAGAATTGGGAGGTCACATAATAATTATGCTTCCAACGAGGTGCTTCATACAATTAAAACTGAAAAAGAACATTTAGACAGAATAACAGGATGATAGGGTTGAAAGGGACCTTGGAGGTCTTCTAGTCCAACCCCCTGCTCAGGCAAGAAACCCTATATCATTTCAGACAAATGGTTGTCCAATTTCTTCTTTAAAAAACCCCAGTGTTGGAGCACCCACAACTTCTGGAGGCAAGTCATTCCTTTGATTAATTGTTCTAACTGTCAGGAAATTTCTCCTTAGTTCTAGGTTGATTCTCTCCTTGATTAGTTTCCATCCATTGCTTCATGTCCTGCCTTCAGGTGCTTTGCAGAATAGGTTAACCCCCTCTTCTTTTTGCAACCCCTTAGATATTGGGACACTGTTATCATGTCACCCCAGTCCTTCTTTTCAATAAACTAGACATACCGAATTACTGCAACCATTCTTCATATGTTCTAGACCCCAGTCTCCTAATCATCTTTTTTCCCTTGCTAAATGTAGGAATGAAAATTAAAACATCCATGATTAATGTCTGCATAACCAATACTTGGACACACTCAAAAGAGGGAAGCCCAACACTTATGCACTCAAAAGAGGGAAGCCCAACACTTATGCACTCAAAAGAGGGAAGCCCAACACTTCACAGTGTTTCTCAACCTTGGCAGTTTGAAGATCTGTGGATTTCACCTCCCAGAATTCCTCACCAGCTATGCTGACTGGAAAAGTTTGGAAGTTGAAGTCCACACATATAGCCAAGTTTGAGAAACACTGATAATTTCCTAATGTTCATTTGGAATCTGTTTTTCTGTCACTTGAAACTGTTCTTTCATGTATTGCAGGGATGTCAAACTCAATTTCATTGAGGCCTGCATCAGGGTTGTGGTTGATCTTGGGGGACCGGGGTAGGTGTGGCCAGGGTGGGCATAGTGGGGATTAGCGTGGCCAGGGTGGGCATGTCCAGCTCAACATCACTCGTGTCAGGGGGGCACCTGTGGTGGCCTGGGCGGGGCTGGGGGGATCTATTGTTTCCAGCCGAGGAAGGCGAGACCAGGGCAAGCACCATACCCTTGTCCACCAGAGGAGCCTTGCTGTCCCTCTCAGGCCATGCAGAGGACCCCCAGTGATGCAGGCTGACCGGTGCCCTGGGCAGTGGAGGGCAAGCACCCAGTCCAGCCTTTCCCAAGAGGGTGCCCGGCTGTGCTTACCTCCTACTCAATGTTGCTGCCAATTGGCTCGCTCTCCTTGGCCACGTTGCTCATGGTGTGTGCAGGAGGGCAAAATGTGTGGGTCAGAGGGAGGCCCACTCCCTCTCCCTGCAAGGAGACCCGGCTTTGTAACCAAAGCATCCTCAGGAATAGGATGGGAGACCACCAGGTCAGGAGCAGGGGACAAGGAGATGGCAAAAGGGCAGCAGGGCTGCTCATGGCCAAGTGCTAAGGCAGGACTTCTCTCAGACCCTTCCAACATTATTATTATTATCGATCATCGCACAGTCAGCCAGATGTTCAGACTGGATTTGGCATTTTGTCTACCTATCGAGTCCTTACCCAGGACCTGGGATAGGCAGATGTGGATGTTTGATGGTATTACAGATATCGTCGCAGGATGGAAGCAGTTCCTAGTAAGGCCGCCTTTTGCAATTGACTAATAGCAAATTTGTCAATGCCAATGGTGTTCAAGTGGTGCTCCAGTTGTTTTGGGATTGCACCCAAGGAGCCTATGACTATTGGTACTACCCTTGCTTGCTTTTGCCACAGTCTTTCTATTTCTATTTGTAGGTCTTTGTATTTTGTTATCTTCTCCAGTTCTTTCTCTTCTATCTTCTGCTATCTCCAGGCACTGCCACATCCACTATCCAGACTTTTTTGTCTTTCTTATCGACAATTGTTAAGTCTGGGGTGTTATGTTGCAGGTGCTTGTCTGTTTGAATTCTGAAGTCCCAGAGCAGTTTAATTTTATCATTTTCTATGACTTTCTCTATTTTATGATCCCACCAGTTTTTGCTTACAGGCAAATGATATTTTTTGCAGATCTTCCAATGCACCATTGTTGCTACTTTGTCATGCCGCTGCTTGTAATCAGTCTGTGCAATCTTCTTGCAACAGCTTACCAAGTGGTCCACTGTTTCTTCAGCTTCTTTGCATAGGCGGCACTTACTGTCTGTTGCTGTCTTCTCAATTTTGACTTTGTATGCATTTGTCCTTAAGGCTTGGTCTTGTGCAGCCAGAATTAGTCCCTCGGTCTCTTTCTTCAATTTTCCTGCTCTTAGCCATTGCCAGGTTTTATTATTATCTGCTTTCCCAGCTATTTTTTTCATGTATTGGCCATGTAGTGCTTTGTCTTCCCATGCCTCTATTCTGTTCTTCATTTGGTCTTTCTTGAAGGCCAGTTTGGTCTCTCCAGTAGTTAGTAAGCCTTCCTGATATACTAATTTCAGTGCATCTTCATCATTGTTCTTCAGATATTCTTCCAAAGCCATTTTTTCTTCTTCAACCATCTGATGTACTTGTAGCATTCCACGCCCACCTATTTGCCTTGGTAGATAAAGTCTATCAATGTCACTGCGTGGATGAAGGGCATGATTCATTGTCATTATTTTTCTGGTCTGCCTATCCATTGCTTTTAGTTCTGCTTGAGTCCAGTCCACTATTCCAGCTGTGTACCTAATGACTGGGATTGCCCAGGTGTTGATTGCCTTTATGGTATTTCCTCCATTGAGTTTGGATTTTAAGATCTTCTTCACTCTCTTGATGTATTCACCTCTAATCTTTTTCTTGACTTCAGTGTGCTTGATGTTGTCAGCTTGAAGGATACCCAAGTATTTGTAGTACTCTTCCTCATCCAGACTCTTAATGTTATTTTCGTGGGGCATCTTGATTCCTTCAGTTTTCATTATTTTTCCTTGTTTGATAGTAAGTGTGGCACATTTGTCCAAGCCAAACTCCATTACAATATCTTGGCTATATATACGGACAGTGTTGAGCAGCGATTCTATTTCAGATGATGTTTTTCCATACAGCTTCAGATCATCCATATAAAGGAGGTGGGATAGTCTGGCAGATGTTTTTGATGTTTGATAGCCATGTCCTGAGTTATTCAGTATTGTTGACAGAGGAAACAGTGCAATAACAAATAGTAATGGTGATAATGAATCTCCTTGAAATATTCCTCTCTTGATATTAACCTCTCCCAGCCTCTCACCATTGATCTGCAACTGTGTCTTCCATTGTGCCATCGATCTTTGCACAAATTTTCTGATGTTTCTACTGACTCCTGTTATTTCTAGGCACTTTATTATCCAATCATGTGGCAGAGAGTCAAATGCCTTTTTGTAGTCAATCCATGCCACATTCAGGTTGGTCTTCCTTCTCTTGCAGTTTTCCAAGATCATTTTGTCTATTAGGAGTTGATCTTTTGTTCCTCTGCTGTTGGGCGGTTTCCTTTCTGCTCAGGTGGAAAGAGATTGTTTTCAACTAGATGCTGTTGCACTGCATCAGCTACTTATTATTATTATTATTATTATTATTATTATTATTGATCATCGCACAGTCAGCCAGATGTTCAGACTGGATTTGGCATTTTGTCTACCTATCGAGTCCTTACCCAGGACCTGGGATAGGCAGATGTGGATGTTTGATGGTATTACAGATATCGTCGCAGGATGGAAGCAGTTCCTAGTAAGGCCGCCTTTTGCAATTGACTAATAGCGAATTTGTCAATGCCAATGGTGTTCAAGTGGTGCTCCAGTTGTTTTGGGATTGCACCCAAGGAGCCTATGACTATTGGTACTACCCTTGCTTGCTTTTGCCACAGTCTTTCTATTTCTATTTGTAGGTCTTTGTATTTTGTTATCTTCTCCAGTTCTTTCTCTTCTATTCTGCTATCTCCAGGCACTGCCACGTCCACTATCCAGACTTTTTTGTCTTTCTTATCGACAATTGTTAAGTCTGGGGTGTTATGTTGCAGGTGCTTGTCTGTTTGAATTCTGAAGTCCCAGAGCAGTTTAATTTTATCATTTTCTATGACTTTCTCTATTTTATGATCCCACCAGTTTTTGCTTACAGGCAAATGATATTTTTTGCAGATCTTCCAATGCACCATTGTTGCTACTTTGTCATGCGCTTATTATTATTATCGATCATCGCACAGTCAGCCAGATGTTCAGACTGGATTTGGCATTTTGTCTACCTATCGAGTCCTTACCCAGGACCTGGGATAGGCAGATGTGGATGTTTGATGGTATTACAGATATCGTCGCAGGATGGAAGCAGTTCCTAATAAGGCTGCCTTTTGCAATTGACTAATAGCGAATTTGTCAATGCCAATGGTGTTCAAGTGGTGCTCCAGTTGTTTTGGGATTGCACCCAAGGAGCCTATGACTATTGGTACTACCCTTGCTTGCTTTTGCCACAGTCTTTCTATTTCTATTTGTAGGTCTTTGTATTTTGTTATCTTCTCCAGTTCTTTCTCTTCTATTCTGCTATCTCCAGGCACTGCCACGTCCACTATCCAGACTTTTTTGTCTTTCTTATCGACAATTGTTAAGTCTGGGGTGTTATGTTGCAGGTGCTTGTCTGTTTGAATTCTGAAGTCCCAGAGCAGTTTAATTTTATCATTTTCTATGACTTTCTCTATTTTATGATCCCACCAGTTTTTGCTTACAGGCAAATGATATTTTTTGCAGATCTTCCAATGCACCATTGTTGCTACTTTGTCATGCCGCTGCTTGTAATCAGTTTGTGCAATCTTCTTGCAACAGCTTACCAAGTGGTCCACTGTTTCTTCAGCTTCTTTGCATAGGCGGCACTTACTGTCTGTTGCTGTCTTCTCAATTTTGACTTTGTATGCATTTGTCCTTAAGGCTTGGTCTTGTGCAGCCAGAATTAGTCCCTCGGTCTCTTTCTTCAATTTTCCTGCTCTTAGCCATTGCCAGGTTTTATTGTTATCTGCTTTCCCAGCTATTTTTTTCATGTATTGGCCATGTAGTGCTTTGTCTTCCCATGCCTCTATTCTGTTCTTCATTTGGTCTTTCTTGTAGGCCAGTTTGGTCTCTCCAGTAGTTAGTAAGCCTTCCTGATATACTAATTTCAGTGCATCTTCATCATTGTTCTTCAGATATTCTTCCAAAGCCATTTTTTCTTCTTCAACCATCTGATGTACTTGTAGCATTCCACGCCCACCTATTTGCCTTGGTAGATAAAGTCTATCAATGTCACTGCGTGGATGAAGGCATGATTCATTGTCATTATTTTTCTGGTCTGCCTATCCATTGCTTTTAGTTCTGCTTGAGTCCAGTCCACTATTCCAGCTGTGTACCTAATGACTGGGATTGCCCAGGTGTTGATTGCCTTTATGGTATTTCCTCCATTGAGTTTGGATTTTAAGATCTTCTTCACTCTCTTGATGTATTCACCTCTAATCTTTTTCTTGACTTCAGTGTGCTTGATGTTGTCAGCTTGAAGGATACCCAAGTATTTGTAGTACTCTTCCTCATCCAGACTCTTAATGTTATTTTCGTGGGGCATCTTGATTCCTTCAGTTTTCACTATTTTTCCTTGTTTGATAGTAAGTGTGGCACATTTGTCCAAGCCAAACTCCATTACAATATCTTGGCTATATATACGGACAGTGTTGAGCAGCGATTCTATTTCAGATGATGTTTTTCCATACAGCTTCAGATCATCCATATAAAGGAGGTGGGATAGTCTGGCAGATGTTTTTGATGTTTGATAGCCATGTCCTGAGTTATTCAGTATTGTTGACAGAGGAAACAGTGCAATAACAAATAGTAATGGTGATAATGAATCTCCTTGAAATATTCCTCTCTTGATATTAACCTCTCCCAGCCTCTCACCATTGATCTGCAACTGTGTCTTCCATTGTGCCATCGATCTTTGCACAAATTTTCTGATGTTTCTACTGACTCCTGTTATTTCTAGGCACTTTATTATCCAATCATGTGGCAGAGAGTCAAATGCCTTTTTGTAGTCAATCCATGCCACATTCAGGTTGGTCTTCCTTCTCTTGCAGTTTTCCAAGATCATTTTGTCTATTAGGAGTTGATCTTTTGTTCCTCTGCTGTTGGGGCGGTTTCCTTTCTGCTCAGGTGGAAAGAGATTGTTTTCAACTAGATGCTGTTGCACTGCATCAGCTACTACACCAGTTAGTAATTTGAAAGTTGTTGGTAAGCAGGTAATTGGCCTGTAGTTACCTGGTGTTGCCCCTTTTGCTGGATTTTTCATTATTAGGTAGGTTTTCCCAGTTGTTAGCCACTTTTCAATTTCTCCTCCTTGTAGTATATTGTTGAACTGTTTGGCAATGAGTGGGTGTATAACAGTTAGATGTTTCAACCAAAACCCATGCAGTTCATCTTCACCTGGTGCTGACCAATTTTTGATTTTCTTTGCTCTTTTTTCTACCATTTTTGTTGTTATTACTAGTTCTTTCATTTCAACTTCTGTTTTATTTGCATCCACCTCTTTTAACCAAGCCGCATCCTTGTTGTATTTCTTTGGGTTATCCCATATCTGCTTCCAGAACTGCACTGTTTCTTCCTTGTCAGGTACTGACTGATTCCTTGCAGTTTCTCCATTGATGGATTGGTAGAAACGTTTCTGATTGGATTGAAATTGGAGGTTCTGCCTATAGTTTGCAATTCGAGCTTCATATCTACTGATTTTCCTGGCTATAGCTGTTATTTGTTGCTTTATTATTTCCAGTGCTTCCTTGATCTTCCTTGTTTCTAAGTGGTATTTCTTGATTAGGTATTCTTTGGTCTTCTTGTTCTTCAGCTTCTTTTCTTTCATCTGTTCTAGCTTGCTTGCATGTGATCTTAACTTGCTGATCTTATTTTCTAGTCTAACCTTCCATTTTTGTGGTGCACTGTTTGTTTGTTTTTCTTCTTTGTTGATTTTGCATCCCAGGTATTCAGTTATAACTGCAGCTGTGCTGTACATTAGTTGGTTTGTTTCTTGCAGTGAATTGGTGCTTATACTTGATATTGCAGTATTTGCATCTTTTAATGCTTGTGCTAGCTGTTTCTTTGGAACAAGCTTCAATGCAGGTAGCCTTATTCTGTTGTTTTTGTGCTGTTCTAGATGCTCAGTTATTCTTTGTTTCAATTCTTTTATTTCTTTAGTTAGAGGGTTTTGTTCTTCCTGAGGTAGAGGTGCCTGGTTTCCAAATGAGAACAGTTGTATATCTCTGCTAGATTCCTTCACTGCCAACTCCCCCTGGTTTGCCTCTACATTCTGAATTACTTCTGGTAAGGCTTTGATTTCTTTGCCCTGGGTAAACCTTTGCAGTTCGTCCAATTCTGTTTCTGTGAATACTTTATTTCGTGTTATAAATCGGCGTTGATCTGCTAGTCTCTGTTCTGTTATTTCTGATTCTGGATGTTGTTCTTTCCAGAATTGGTGCATTCGTTTTAGATATCCTCTTCTTGTTGGACTTGATCTGTAGTAACAGATCATTATTTCTTTGTTTTCCATCACTGTGTATCTGCGACGGGTAAACACCTTTTCTTCCAGTAGTTCTGCAGCTGCTGGCCCTGGTTGCTCAGCCAACAGTCCTGAGTCCTGTAACCCATTTTTCACCAGATATCCAGGAACTCCAATATCTAGTGCGGACCTTGTTAACCCGGGCGACGTCCGAGCCGGTATGGCATTCTGAAATTTACGTCTCACCATATTTTTTATGGGAGAGACACTCTTTGTCTGACTCCTCTGATGAGACCTGTCCAGTATGGTTGAACCTCTGGCATAGCTCTCATCTTCCTCAGAGTACACAAGCCCCACAACCACGTCAAGGTAGTGCCTCACTGGGGGTATTATTATTATTATTATTATTACTAGTACTACTATTATTATTTCCTCCTTAAAAGTTATATATTAGCATCTGCATTTACTTTTTTTGTTTCTCAAGTAGAATTGACCTAGTACATAACAATTGCCCACCAAAATCAACTGAAACAGTATTAAGATTTCCTGTTCCATTAGTGTGTTATTCCCACTTCTTCATTGCTAATGAAAAGCCCTAATGTTCTATTTCACTCTACTTCCCAAGGCTGAGTCTACTATTAGATACTTTAGAATTGCTAAGATACCACTTTTATACACCACTCACATCAGAATGTACACATTGTTTTGTTACTGCACTAAACAAATGCTATATTTGCTGATAATTCCAGTCATTTTGGGTATATTCACTCAAAAGGATGTCCTGGTCAGCAAAAGTTGTCTGTAAATTAACTCTGTCTTGTAGTTTTTGCCTGCCCATTCAACACAGAATGGCATTCTGATGAACTGCCCCTTAATTAGACAATTCTTGTTTCTTACAAGAAGAAGCATTAATTACTGACTCTAATTAGATTTTTTTTCCTTGAAAAGCAGCACTATTTGTTACTTTGAAAAAAAAAGCAACAATGAGAAACCCAATTAAAGTCTTCATGATACTGGTGGGAAATAGCAGCTGCCTGATTAAGGTGCTATTTATTACTATTGTCATATAGTGTGGAAGAGAAACTAAAAGATAGTTTGATTGATTGCCTCAAGAAGGAAGCTTTTAATTAAAGGTACAATAGCACTTTGCCAGTAGCTGTTGCACAGTATGGTATTAGGGATCTGGAGGTAGAATGGATTGAAATGGAAACATCCAGTTTAGGGACATTTTAAAATGTGTTAAGTGTAAGCCACCTTTTGTTTGTCAAAAGTAAGTCAATCATTATCAAGGTAGTCTAGACCAGGAAACCAAAAGCAAGAATACTAATAGTATCTTTATTGTAAAGTTATGATGATGATGATGATGATGATGATGATGATGATGATGATGATGATAATAACAACAACAACAACAAACCCCAGTGAGGCACTGCCTTGACGTGGTTGTGGGGCTTGTGTACTCTGAGAAAGATGAGAGCTATGCCAGAGGTTCAACCATACTGGACAAGTCTCATCAGAGGAGTCAGACAAAGAGTGTTTCTCCCATAAAAAATATGGTGAGATGTAAATTTCAAAATGCCATAACGGCTCGGATGTCACTCGGGTTAACAAGGTCCATGCTAGATATTGGAGTTCCTGGATATCTGGTGAAAAATGGGTTACAGGACTCAGGACTGTTGGCTGAGCAACCAGGGCCAGCAGCTGCAGAACTACTGGAAGAAAAGGTGTTTACCCGTCGCAGATACACAGTGATTGAAAACAAAGAAATAATGATCTGTTAAAGTTGGAAGGGACCTTGGAGGTCATCTAGTCCAACCCCCTGCTCAGGCAGGAAATCCTATACCATCTCGGAAAAATGGCTGCCCAGTCTCTTCTTAAAAACTTCCAGTGTTGAAGCATTCACCGCTTCTGGAGGCAGGTTGTTCTACTGGTTAATTGTTCTAACTGTCAGGAAGTTTCTCCTTAGTTCTAGGTTGCTTCTCTCCTTGATTAGTTTCCACCCATTGCTTCTTGTCCTGCCTTCAGGTGCTTTGGAAAATAGCTTGACTCCCTCTTCTTTGTGGCAGCCCCTGAGATATTGGAAGACTGCTATCATGTCCCCCCTCGTCCTTCTTTTCATTAAACTAGACATACCCAATTCAGCAACCGTTCCTTATATGTTTTAGCCTCCAGTCCCCTAATCATCTTTGTTGCTCTTCTCTGTACTCTTTCTAGAGTCTCAACATCTTTTTTACATCGTGGTGACCAAAACTGGATGCAGTATTCCAAGTGTGGCCTTACCAAGGCATTGTAAAGTAGTATTAATACTTCACGTGATCTTGATTCTATCCCTCTGTTAATGCAGCCTAGCACTGTGTTGGCCTTTTTGGCAGCTGCAGCACACTGCTGGCTCATATTTAGGTGATTGTCCACTAGGACTCCGAGGTCCCTCTCACAGTTACTACTATTGAGAAAGGTACCCCCTATACTATATCTGTGCATTTGGTTTTTCTTGCCTAAATGTAGAACCTTGCTTTTTCACCATTGAATTTCATTTTGTTAGATAGTGCCCAGTGTTCAAGTCTGTCCAGTCCTTCTGTATCTTAAGCCTGTCTTCTGGAGTGTTGGCTATTCCTGCCAGCTTGGTGTCGTCTGCAAATTTGATGAGTTCCCCATCTATCCCTCGTCCAAATCGTTGATGAAGATGTTGAAGAGCACTGGGCCCAGAACAGAGCCCTGGCCTCCCCCTTACACACTTCTCTCCATGTAAATGCGGTTCCATTGAGGACCACACACTGAGTACGGCCAGTCAGCCAGCTACGGATCCATCTGGTGGTGATGCTGTCTACCCCACATTTTTCTATCTTGTCAAGTAGTAGGTTGTGATCTACTTTATCAAATGCCTTACTGAAGTCCAAGTAAATTATGTCCACAGCATTCCTCTGATCCACTAATTTTGTCACTTGGTCAAAGAATGCAATAAGATTTGTCTGGCATGATCTATTTTTGACAAACCCATGTTGGCTTTTAGTAATGACTTTGTTTGCCTCTAGGTGTTCACTGATTCGTTGTTTGATTATTTTTTCCAGGATCTTCCCAGGTATTGAAGTCAGGCTGATAGGTCTGTAATTTCCTGGATCCATTTTTTTTCCTTTTTTGAAGATGGGATCTACATCAGCTCTTTTCCAGTCCTCTGGTAGTTCCCCTGTGCTCCAGGATCTTTGAAAAATATAGTTCAGTGGTTCTGAGATCACATCTGCCAGTTCCTTGAGAACCTTGGGGTGTAATCCATCTGGTCCTGGTGATTTGAACTCATCTAGGCTGGACAGGTGCTCACTTACCATTTTCTTGCTGATCTTAACTTATGTTTCTATTCTGTTTTTTATGGCACTATTTTTGATAGGTTGGACTGTTTTTTCCCTTTGTGTAAAGACAGATGCAAAAAACAAGTTAAATAGTTCTGCTTTCTCCCTGTTGCTTGTCACCTTCTTGCCACTTTCACCCACTAATGGGCCAATCATGTCCTTCACTTTTTTCTTGTTTTTTACATGTTGAAAGAAGCTTTTTTTGTTATTTTTGACTTTGGTCGCAAGCCTTAGTTCATTTTGAGCCTTGGCTTTCCTCACTTCATCTTTGCAGGCTTGGGCTATTTGCTGATATTCTGACTTAGTTATGTGGCCCTCTTTCCACTTTCTATACTTGTCCTTTTTATCTTTCAATTTGTCAGAGAGTTCTTTATGTAGCCATACTGGTTTCTTTTGAGAGCTGTTATTTTTCCTCTTTGTTGGTATTATGCTAGACTGGGTTTTTATTATCTCATTTTTCAAAATTTCCCAAGCTTCTTGAGTTGTTTTCCCCTTGAGGATTCTCATCCATGGAATCCTTCCCAAGCCCTCTCTAAGTTTCTTGAAATTAGCTCTCTTGAAGTCCAAGACTCTAGTTTGACTGCGTTCTATTACTTGTGCTTCCATAATATTGAATTCCAATATTGCATGATCACTTCCTCCCAGAGTTCCTATGGCTTCAACACTTTCTATCATTTCATCTCTGTTAGTGAGAATTAGATCCAAAATAGCTAATCCCCTAGTTCCCTTCTCTACTTTTTGGGAAACAAAGTTGTCTGCTACGTTTGCCAGGAACCTGTTTGATCTTCCACTTGGTGCAAAGTTTGTCTCCCAGTTGATATCAGGGTAGTTAAAGTCCCCCATTACTATTGTGATGTGCTTCCTACATACCTTAGTTAGCTGACTAGCAAAAAGTGCATCTATTTCCTTTGTTTGGTTGGGTGGCCTGTAGTATACACCTATGGCAATGTCATTTCCCCCCCTTTTATATTGACCCAAATGCATTCAAGACAGTTTTTATCATTGTTGTGCTCTATTTCTGTAGAGGTGTAGTTATTTCTTCTATAGAGAGCAACTCCACCTCCTCTTTTATTTGGTCTGTTTCTTTTAAATAATTTAAATCCCTCTAGTTGTGTGTTCCATGTCTGGGTTTCATCCCACCATGTTTCCGTAATGGCAACAATATCATATCTGCCCTCATTAACTTGAATTTCTAGTTCACCCTGTTTGCTGTTCATACTCTGTGCGTTGGTGTATAGACATTTGAGTACTTTATGACTGGCCCTGTGTTTACTTTCTACATAACTTGTGTAGTGCCTGAGTTCCCCTATTGTCTTATAATAACAGAATCTTCTTTTATGTCAGTTACAATAAATGGATGCCTTATTTTAAATATTTGAAATCCAAAAGAATGACCACATCCATGCCTATCAAAATCTTTCCTAATTATATAATCACTAATAGTAGATCCTTCTATATGTTCTTCACCTTCATTAAGCAGGCAAGTAATAATTAACTAGAAAGAGGCAAGTAATAATTAACTAGTAAGAAAGTTAATAGTTAACTTTTAATAATTAACTTTCTATGGAGCAACAAACTGGATTATGCAACTGGCTTGGTAAACCTAACAAACATTCATCACAATGAAACTTGCAGCTTTATGCTGCTATTGCACATCCCACACAGTGGTATAAATATAATGAAGAAAGAAGAGGTATCTAGCTTAAGCTCCAGAAAGACAGCAGCCTTCACTGTATTCTCCATTACCAGCCATTCTTTGCCCCTTACCCTCAAACTTCCTGATCTTATGGAGTAAAACTGCCATCTCTGAGGTACAAAAATTTAGATACTAGAAAATGGTAGCAGTATTTTAAAAATATGTTTGCTGATATATCTAATGGTCATCTGGAGTTTTACAACTCAAGTGTCAAGCCCAATAGGGGTTGCTTTAGAAAAGGGATGCAGAAAAACAGAACACGTGCAGGGAAAGTTACCAGGGCTTCTATGGCTACCATCTTCTCCTCTTCTTCTCCTACTCCCAAGTCAGCTATCTCTGCCTAGATGGTAAAACTCTATCAACACAGTAGGAATCAGAGGGAAGATCCTAATAGGACTAAGACTTGCTGCTATTGGGAAGAAATAGCTGTGTGACCTTCTCCTCCTTTTTCTGTTCTCCTTTCTGCCTTTAATTGCCACAGCTTTGGTGGGCTTCACACCTAGTCTCTTTCACCATTGAGAACCCCATCTGAGGCCCAAGATCTTTACTTATGTCCTATTCACTAAAAATGATAGTTTTGCATTATATACAATATTGGCATTTAAATGTTTAATACTATATTTAGTATTTACTAAATGCCAGCCTGAATTTTATTCTTAGGCTGGAGTGTAGTTAGTAATAATAATTACACACACACACACACACACACACACACACACACACGTACATATACATATATAATTTGCTGGTAAGATCTCTGTGGAAGGTAAGAGATGGAAGGAGCTGGATCTGTTCTAGATATGGCTGTTACATCAGAGAAGTGATTTAGCTAATGAGCTCCCCATTACGTATATTCCTTACTCTGACCAGTGTATTCTTGTTTATCATCCTTTCTCAAAAATATAATACATGGAATCTGTCCAGATAATAATCTTGGAAGGGCATTCTTCCACACCTATCCTTTTTTTGAATTATGAATAAAATAAAATAAATAAATGTAGATGAAAAGCAAGAATAGCAACTAATTCCACATATCCTAGCAATATCAGAAATTGTGTTTCAAGAAGTTCCTTCCATTTCTTAAATGGCTGAAGTAATTCATCTTTCACTACCAAAGGATTAAACCAGAATATTTAGAAGTGAGTTACATTAATTTCCATGGAACTGGTATCTAGAGACATTCTGGATATGAGATAGGCAGTATATAAATTTAATCAATAAGTTTAATAATTAAATCTGAATGAAGTGTACCGAGGAATGTAATTGAAATGAGGTTAAATCTTATTTGCTCGGTGGCTACAGAATCTCTTATCAAACTCCAGATCACAGGATGTTTATCTTTTTTATATTATAAATTTTATAAAAATACAAAATAATATAGAAAACTGGGAGAAAAAAAGAGAAAAGAGTAAAGAAATAGAAAAAAGTATTGATTTCTGACTTTTTTCAGTGCAGTAAGATACAAAAAAAAATTACAACCTCAACTTTTTGCTTTACATTGGAAAACATTCCAGGCCATTTCCATAATAATAAATAATCCTAATTACCAAAACCTAAAATAAAAGTTTCATTTTTTCACTTTTGAACAAAATATCCAGAAGCAATTTCCAAATAGAAACAGAACTCAATAAATTCTTCTTTTTGAGAAGCAGTCTTATCATTTTAATGCCTTGATGCTCATTGTAATATCCTTGGTGCTGGTTATCAAGAAGGTAAGACCAGTTAATTCATTGCCTTTGCACAGTATTGAAGAAGCAAGGCATAAACAGTGCCAGAACCTTGCTATTTTTCACATGGGGAAGAAGTTTAGACATTCTTTGCTCACATCTTGAAGTAAGCTGCTACCAGCACAGTAGAAGAAAATCAGTAAAGGTTTATTTTTCATAAAAGAAAAATGGGTTTAAAGATTCCATTGATTTGATTTTGAAGTAAGTGATAGCACTGCATAAGAACAATATTCCACCAAGGTATAAATAGCCTTTAGTCAGTGTATGGGTTCATACAGTAGTAAGCAAACCCATTTTTAGTTCTTTGGAATTGCTCATTTCAAAACATAGTCCTGGTTTTGTAGTGTGGTAATGATATGATTTGGGGATAAAAATCCAAGACCTTGTTTGAGAGAATGAATAGGAAGATATGTTGGCTTACTACACTTAGAATTAGTGACATAATAAAAACTAGCTGAGAGGCCTGGGAAGATCCTGGAAAAGATAATCAAAAAACAGATATGCAAACAACTAGAAGCAAATAAAGTTATAACCAGTAGCCAGCATGGGTTTGTCAAAAACAGATCATACCAAATCAATCTTATTTCATTCTTTGATAAAGTGACTAAATTGGTAGACCAGCGAAACTCTGTGGACATAGTATACTTAGATTTCAGTAAGGCATTTGATAAAATAGACCACAACCTGCTGCTTAGTAAGCTAGAAAAAGGTGGGATAGACAACACCATCAGATGGATCTGTAGCTGACTGAGAAACCATACTACATCCACATGGTAAGCAGTGGGGTACCACAAGGCTCTGTCTTAGGCCCAGTACTCTTCAATATCTTCATTAATGACTTAGATGAGGGAATAGAAGGGGAACTCATCAAATTTGCAGATGACACTAAACTGGCAAGAATAGCCAATACCCCAGAAGACAAGCTCAGGATCCAAAAAGATCTTGACCAACTTGAACAATGGGCCCTATCCAACAAAATGTGTTTTAATGTGGAGAAAAGCAAAGTTTTACACTTAGGCAGGAAAAATCAAAGGTACAAGTACAGATTAGGCGAGACCTGGCTCAAAAACAGCAACTGTGAGAGGGATCTTTGAGTCCTAGTGGACAATCACTTGACTATGAGCCAGCAGTGTGCAGCAACAGCCAAAAAAGCTAATACAATCCTGGGTTGTATAAACAGAGGCATAAAATCAACATCATGTGAAGTATTAGTACCACTTTATAAAACCGTAGTAAGACCACACCTGGAATACTGCAACCAATTTTGATCATCATGCTACAAAAAAGATGTTGAGACCTTGGGAAAAGTTCAGAGAAGAGCAACTAAAATGATCAAAGGCCTGGAGACTAAAATATACAGTATGAAGAACAGCTGCAGGAATTGGGTTTGGCTAGTCTAAACAAAAGAAGAAACAGGGGTGACATGATAGCAGTATCCCAGTATTTAAGGGGCTGCCACAAGAAGAGGGCATCAAACTATTCTCCAAAGCATCAGAGGGCAGGACAAGAAACAATGGTTGGAAACTAACTAAAGTGTGAAGCAACTTGGAATTAAAGAGAAACTTCCTAACAGCGAGGACAATTAAATAGCTTTCCTTCAGAAATTGTGGGTGCTCCATCACTAGAGGTTTTAAAGAAAAGATTAGACAGTCACTTGTCTGAAATGGTATAGGTTCTCCTGCTCAAGCAGGGGGCTGGAATAGAAGACCTCTGAGGTCCCTTCCAGCTCCTACTCTACTCTACTCTACTCTACTCTACTCTACTCTACTCTGTTCTACATCTCTTCATTCACCTCCAGCAACTTACATATGTTAATTACACTACTGTCTCTGTTCAAAATTATTAGCTAAAGTTGGGCAGAGGTTTTTTTTAAACACAAGCTTCCACATGGAACAAGTTATGACATCTCGGCACCTACCAAGACATCCCATTTGGGAGAAACTTTCTACTTATAACAAAGGACACTTGGTAGGGCATATCTTTGTCCTACAGATAATAGCACTTTCATACTGACTAAAATGCCTAGGATTTCAAAGGAAAAATAGAATCAAACCCGAAAGAACATGCTAAATGGAATTATATAGGACATCCATCAGATTAGCACAGCAGTAATGGGAGAAAGAGGGGAGGAGAGAAATATACCAAGCAGAACATAGAGAAAGCAGTTCACAACCATTGCAAGGTCAGAAAAAAAGTTAATTTTTGAACATATTAAAATAGAGTGGGTGATTTTTAAAAAAAAAGGTGGAGGGGGCAAGAGAATGTAATGGGTGAAATTTAGAAGTATTGTAAAACTTTAATATGGTCCTTTTTTTAAGACTGCCCTGGACATTTTGTGACCCATCAAATTAAACATAGTTCACAAGTGGGTTTAGGAATCTCTGCCTGAAGTACTCAACGACAGCAATCCCCAACCTTTTTGCTCTGCAGCCTGGCAGAACTGCAGGGCGGGGAGGGAATGGTTTCATATGTGCAACCTAATCCTACGCATGCACAAATCTGCAGCCCGGGAATTGAGGACCTCTGCTCTAGCAGACTGTTGATCTAGATTCACCTGGATAGTCCACAAATTATACAGGCTGGAGTTTGGAAAACACAGCTCTAATTTTAAAGGTTTTTTGGAAGTTACAATATAAATATATTGGAGCTGTCTCAATGGTAAGGGCAGATTGATAATGAAACCAATTGTCTAGATGCTTGGCATGCTCTTTTTGCTGAAAATATTTGTTGGATACCATTATTTCATTTAAGGCCTAGTGACCCCTTCCAATTCTTTGCTTTAATTATTTAGAAGAGAAGAATTTTATACAGAGGTATGCACAAAGAGGCTCTGCATGCTTATAGCTGTCTTTAGCTATCCTGCACCATAAGTACAATATCATATCCCAAAGAAAACAAGAAAACTAGCATCAGCCCAAATGATTCTATATATAGAAGAGTATTCTATGATGTAGTCCAAGGAGATACTAAAAAACTCAACCTTTTACCACTGAAGACAATCCTCTGATGAAAGTCTGACCTACAGCATGTTTGAGTGCCTACAAAAATGTTATTCATCCAATATTCTTACAATTTGAAATTTCACCACCTGGACACAGAGGGCTGTGTGTTTTATACTATTAGCAAATGAAGGCAATGAATTTGTGCACATGAAGCTACAAGAAAAAATATCGGGCTTAGGACATTGGCTAGAAACACCCAGAACAAATGGCTCACGTTATTTTTCTTGAGCAATTACAAATTTAAATTCATAATCATCAAAGAAAGGGGGGGTTTGTCCTACAATATAATTTAAATGGTCACTTTGGGGGGAGGAGAGACAAGAATCTATAAAATTATCTTATCAGCAAACACCTTTCTGAAAAAATTGGGAATACATTATACACAGGATCCCAGTGATTAGATTGTTATATAGTTATATTTAGCTACAAATAACCAACAATATGTAATTTTGCTACTAACTAATTCATTGCTATTTCTCTCGATTTCCTGGTATTTTCAAAACTGCTTAGTGGGAGATGTATTTTCCGACTGATAAAGAAAAAAGACAGCATTTGGGTCCAACTATTGGAGGATTTGGAGAAATTCCAGGGTTAATATATCTATAGCAATGAGCTCTTCCTGCTTCGCAGCATCGTTAGTCCTGATTGGCTAGCAAGTTGTGGAACAAAATAGCTATTTATAGAATCATTCTATCCCCTCCTGCCGAGAAGTGATTGAGGGACAGATCAAAATTTAGAATAGAATAGAGCTGGAAGAGACCTTGGAGTTCTTCTAGTCCAGCCCCCTGCTCGAGCAGGAGAACCTATACCGCTTCAGACAAGTGACTGTCTCTAGTCTCTTCTTAAAAACCTCCAGTGATGGAATACTGCTATCATGTTGCCCCCGTTTCTTCTTTTCTTTAGACTAGCCAAACCCAATTGGTTGCAGCATTCCAGATGTGCTCTTACTAGGGTTTTATAAACCGGTACTAATACTGATCTTGATTCTATGCCACCACAAAAGATCCATCCTGAAAACCCCTAGAAATCTTAGGAGACATATTAGCAGTCTTCCTGGTTTGCATAGAATGCCTAATGTAGTAATTTTCCTCCCAGTTTTCAAGAAGTGAAAGAAAATCCAGTCTCTCCACCTCTGTCCTCCAGTAAACCAGCAGAACTTTGTAAATAGCAAACTATGGGAATTAAATATAAATAATTATTTCCATTAGCTGCAGTTTCAGAAAATTTATTTAGATCAGTGGTTCTCAACCTGTGGGTCGGGACCCCATTTGGGGTCGAATGACCATTTCACGGGGGTCGCCAAACAAGGCTGTCCGCCATTTTTTCCCCCTTTTCTTTGGCCACGCCCCTGGCACCCAGTGATGTATAAGTGGTTGGGGGTCACCACAACATGGGGAACTGTATTATGGGGTCGCGGCATTAGAAAGGTTGAGAACCACTGATTTAGATAAATAGGAAAGGTGGGAGATTGGACAAAAAATTGTCCAATCAGGTGGGATCAAGAAATATTTTTTTGAAGAAGGGCAAACCAGGGCTTCCTTGAAATGTCCCTTCCTGCAGTGAAGAATTTACCTGTCCCTTAATCCACCTGGCAGTCACCATCCTACAGGTTTCATCACCCAGGAGGGACAAAGATCTAATTGACAGGAGGCTGCACTGAAAGCACTGAGGACTCTGTCCACTTCATCAGGTCCAATAGGGACAAATTGTTTCAAGATAACCAGGTCAGACCTTTCCCCAGGTATGGGTTCCAATTGGAAATGAATCTGAACTACTTTGTGAGTGCTCCTAAATTCCTCTGAACAGCCCTAAAGATGATCATCCAGCCCTCCTGTCCCAGGAGGGACCAGGTGATCCTGAACAGGGCCACCAGGCAACACTCTACAGATGAAACAAGGATAGAGAAATAATGGTGTTTTGCTGCTCTTACTTTCCACTTACTGCCAAAGGAGGCATTAAGAGTAGCTCTAAGTCTTGTCCAGTCAGATACATCCATTGTTTTCCTCCAGTAGTGTTCTAAGTGTCTCTTAACCATTTTCAGATCCCACAACTCCTCCATAAAACACAGGGATTGTTGGAAGCAATGGATCAAGAGATGCTGCACAGGTGCAGTCCTGTCTAAAGTTTCTGTGCCCTTCAGTGACAGGACATAAGCAGAGCTTTGGCAGGACTGTCCAGCAAAGTCCCCACGATATCCCCCAGTTCCCTTTAGAACACATTTAGATCCATTAGTCACCAGCGCTCAAATGGGTCTGGCTTCCCTGCAGAGGGCGGCAACATATAAGAATCTCAAGGACACAGAATGTGATATGACAATGATTGGGGGGGGGGAGTAAGACATACCAGAGTATATTGGCATTGCTTCCACAAGAAACCATAGATTGCATGTGATCACTGTCCTGATTGGAGCCAGAAATTATTTGTGATAGGCCCACAGGCTACTTCCAAGGCAAAAACCAGGGATGGCAGATTGAAGTCCTCCAGCACCACAAATCTGGAGAACTTCACTGCCAACTCTGAGATGACCTCCAGCAGCTCAGGTAGAGAGGTTGCTATGCAGCAAGTTGTTGTGAGAGTACCTAATTTATTGAAACAATAATAAACCAATGGCAATCACCGTTTTAAAACTATACCATTTAACATTGCAGAAAAAAAATCATATGTTTTTTGAAACGTGACATTTACTTCCCTTGTTACAAATACAAGTACTTGCAGATAAAAGATATATAGTCTGAGAAAACATCTCAAGTTAGAGAAGAAAAACTGACTGAGTCTCAAAAGGTTGTCTATATTGCATTTCCCAAAAATCCACAATCATCAATGGAGTTCATAGACCATACAACTTTATTAAAAATGTCATATTCGGGTTACAGCTTCCCATCCCTCAGTTACATATGATTGTGACATGGAAATGTTTGTGATCAGTTGAAAACTAATAAGGGATGTGTCTATCAGAAAAAGGAAAAATGTATTCTTTCTTTTGATGAACAGAACATGACTTTAAAAAGACACTGGAAAGTTTCACTTTCCACTTGTTATCTGCCATCATTCCAGAAGAAATAGAAACACAGAAACATAAGTACATTGTAATAATAATAATAATAATAATAATAATAATAATAATAATAATAATAATAATAATAAAAAGTTGGAAGGGACTTTGGAGGTCATCTAGTCCAACCCCCTGCTCAGGCAGGAAACCTTATACCATTTCAGACAAATGGCTGTCCAGTCTCTTCTTAAAAACTTTCAGTGTTGAAAGATATGTAAATACAATGTTGATGACTGAAAGATGGTTTATCAAAAAATTTACAGATGTTATACACACAGTTTGTTATACCCTGTCCTGTTATAGAATATATTTTAAGTTTCTGTTTTTCTTTCTGTAACATAAGGTAAGACTAATAGCACTGTTGAAGCCAGGGAAGTTGAATCATGTCCATTTTTGTTTTTAAAATGTACATTTAATAAAATTTGTAAAAAAAAAAACTTTCAGTGTTGGAGCATTCACCCCTTCTGGAGGCAGGTTGTTCCACTGGTTAATTGTTCTAACTGTCAGGAAGTTTCTCCTTAGTTCTAGGTTGCTTCTCTCCTTGATTAGTTTCCATCCGTTGCTTCTTGTCCTGCCTTCAGGCACTTTGGAGAATAGCTTCTCCCAAGCTATTCTCCAAAGCTATTCTTCTATGTGGCAGAACATTGAGATATTGGAACACTGCTATCATGTCCCCCCTCATCCTTCTCTTCATTAAACTAGACATACCCAATTCCAGCAACCGTTCCTTATATGTTTTAGCCTCCAGTCCCCTAATCATCTTTGTTGCTCTTCTCTTTTCTCTTCTCTACTCTTTCTAGAGTCTCAACATCTATGAATACATCATGGAAAAAGATACATAATAAAAATGACTTCATCTGGATAGTGAAAATTACCTACAGCAGGCATATTTGGTAAAATCCAAACAGATTTTATTTAGATTAACTGATAATCAAGACAGGAAGTAAACTAGAAGGAATGATATGTCAAAGTTAGCCCCAGATGTAACTAACAGATGCTTAGGCTCTTAGTCTGCATTACAAGAACAAAAAGACATTAACTACTAGGTCTATGAGTTATCAGCTGCAAGGGTAAAAGAAAATCTTATACTTTTAAAACAAAATAGCCCAAAGAGAAAAGAGATATACACCAGATCTCATAAAATGAAAGTTAGTATAAGAAGAGGAACCCACCAACCAGCAAAGACAGAAACATCAACTTTAAGCTGTGTCACCAAATGCAAAGTTGAAAGTCCAGTTAGAATTGTTTCAACTGCTACCTGAAACTGCAGAAGATATTGCTTCATGGAGAGCTTAAGTCTGAAGCAAGCCAATGAATGCATCCATGTTCATTATCAAGTGGCTCATAATTGAGGTTTCTAGGGTCACAAAAACACCCAGCACCTTATTCCAAAGCCCCAACAGAATTGATCCCTTATTCTAAGCATTTCTTTCTTTGCTTCTGTAGCAGTTTTCTTGCAAAGCAAAATTATATGAAAGCTATGACTCTTAAAATTATCAGTCATTAAAATATGTGTAAGAAACTAAAGAGCCAGCATTAATGATGAAAATTGTAATTAAAAGACCTTCTAAAATGGCCTATAACATTAGCAAACTATTGGCAGGAAGAAAATTCAGCAAAATGAGATCTTCCACTCCAAAGAAAATCCTACCAACTGAAGCTCAGTTCTGCCTTCGTGCATGACCAAGATGGCAACTGGCAACACGGCGGACTATTCCCAGAGCAACCTATTCTGAAATCCCCAGGGCTACCATAATGGTGCAAACCACCAAGCAATAGAAGTGATTTGCCCACAGCCACTTTATAAAATATATTTGTTATGAATATGTGTAAGCCCACTTTTACCCCTAACCATTGTTTCTTTAGTACATCCCTTGCTTTCCATCTCAAACAGAAAATCCCAGTCTTTCCCACTTTGGTAACTCAACTGCATTAGTAACCAATCTATCAGTCAATTGGTCAAGTATTATTTCTGGAATATTGGTGGTTATTGAAAGAACTACAGTACCTAAAAGGTAACCGCCGCCCCCCCCTCCCCAAAAAACTACAGCCACTGCTAGAGCTTTTCTGTTTTATGTATTTCACTACAATTTACACTTCACATTGCCCGAACTCTATCACTACTTACTTTTTAAAGCAGAAATAGGCGTTGGTATTTGCTTGTTTTCTGACTCAGCTGGACCTGAAGGTTCACTCATTATGTTAACGCATAAAATCATTTGGTTTTGGCCTTGCATGTTTTGGGAACTTAGCCAACTGTGGCTAAATTCAGTAAACATGATAAATTAATTCATGCCTTCACTCAAGATGTGAACACAGCTTAAGAGTTTGATGGGAGAAAAGTAGTTTGCCAATTAAGCTCTTGCTTTCAATCCAAAAAATCCCAACTTCAGTCCACAGGATCTCCAAGTTGCCACCTGAATTCTGGAGAAAAATCATACTGATCTAGATCAGTCATTGACTAGACCAGGGGTAGGCAACCTTGGCTCTTTTATGACTCGTGGACTTCAACTCCCAGAATTCCTGAGCCAGCATAGCTGGCTCAGGAATTCTGGGAGTTGAAGTCCACGAGTCATAAAAGAGCCAAAGTTGCCTACCCCTGGACTAGACAGAAAGCAGTCCCTAAAAAAAAAAAAATTAAAAGCTCTGCCCCATGAAAAGCTTCAATTGCATATCAAATTCTCATGCAGCAAGAGAGAGGAATCTCTGCCACCACCACCACCACCTCTTGGAAAATGCAGGAAGACAAGTCCCATCTTCCATGACCACTGCATTCTTGGCTGAGGCTGATGATATCTGAAAATCAACAACCTATGGAGGACTGAGCATCCCCCAAATCTGGTTACTTTTTTTAGGCCAGTTGAAAAATCCTGAACAAACTTCAAGTAAGTATTTTTATTTATTCATTAAAAGAAAATATTGCCTGCCATTTTACAGGCTGGAAACAATAAACACTTTTGTTTTTTAGAACTTGGGGTTGGGTGTTATCCCTAGGGAAATTCCTGCAATTTTTATTTCCTTGTCTGTCTTTCATTATATTATATTATTGAAAGAAATCTCCAAATGATTATACTTCAGCCACCTGAAGAAGGATGCGTTTTATACTTACCTACATTGATCACAATTCCCTTTTCTCTCTTTTGGCTCAGGTTTTTAATTTAGATGCTGCACAAGCAATTTAAAAGGTCTGTTATCCTGAGAACCATGGACAGCATTTGGCAACAGTGAAAAATAGAAAATGTAGATGCTGTCAGGATGCCATCAGGAAATCCTATATCTATATTGGGTATATATATGTATTTCTACACATAAAATAATTTTATTGATTTAAAAATAATAATCATAAAAGACAAGACAAACCAGACCCAAAAAGGAAAGGGAAATTAAATAGAGAATAAAAGAAAAAAAGGAGAGAAGAAAAAATAAGAAAAAGAGAAAAGTATTTAAAAATATATCACTTTTGCTTTTCATCATTACAACTATGAACAAATTTAATAATTCTTCATCCGCTATAAAGCTACATGACATACAAAGAGAATTTTCAAACATTCCCAAAACCTTATAAATTCTTCTCTGCAAAACATTAATGATCTTTATTATTGATAAGTAACCTCTATCATTAAAAATGTGTTCTTCTCTTTACATTGATAACCTAACAAGGCATCAAATAGCACCCCTGCGAGGATTCCTCAGCATCTAGTAGACAAACTAGGCTTTAATACTGCTTTGGGCAACTGGATTCTTGATTTTTTATTAATAGGCTAACAAAATCTTAATGCGAAATAAATTTTATGTCCCAGAGATCGTGACCAACCATGAGATTAAAACAAATTAACACACCGGACCGTAATAGGGGGAGCAATTGCGGGACAGTGCCTGACAGTCTACATCATGGGATGAGTGCGTGCAGCTTGGGAGGCAGGCAGCAGGAAGCAGGGCAATGAGAGCTATGCATATATCAACTAATACAACTGAGCCGGATGTGATGTGTCCAATTATATGCAGGCGACGAACCGACGGACCTATTACACCCTCGATGGCTAAATTATTGGTAGTTAAAGAGCTATAAAAACAATGTCTCTCCAATGTTGACTTACTCTTTGATAATGTTAGCAGTGGCTAACGAAAGCTTAGTGTGAAATAAATTTTATGTCCTGGAGATCAGTATGTCTTCCTTTTTACAAACATACATGTAAGTATATAGCATGTGTATGTGCGTGTTATGCAGTAGTGGGATTCAGCCAGTTCGCACCAGTTCAGCAGAACTGGTAGCTAATTTTTGTTGCCCAGGCCCAGAATGGACTTCTGGAAGTAGAATCCACACAGAGAACCGGTTGTACACATATTTGAATCCCACCACTGGTGTTATTATGTGTTTGAGTAGATATATATGTCTTTAAGAGCAGGCAACAGAATTTCATTTTTAATTGTGAGCCAGTGTGCTCACAGTAAAAAATGACAATAAAGGTTATCTATCTATCTATCTATCTATCTATCTATCTATCTATCTATCTATCTAAGCATAGCCCCCTAGTATCTTTAAGGATAGGAAAATACCTTATATGAATCACCATTGGATCCTTCATTTTGAAACTGCCTATGCCATCGAGAGCTACACATTCATAAGTCAAGAAGAGGCAGGAATTTTTGTTAGAATCAAGCTATGCCAAAGATAGTACTTCTCCTCTTCTCTTTATCCTGCAGCAATAAAATATGGGGGAAAGTCTCACATTGGAGAATATGTGCATCTCTATCAAGGGAGGTGATGTGTATGGAGGAAAGCACGTAAATAGCTCCAATTGCCAACTGCTTTGACCTTGCCAGTTGCTATCAGTCAGTATTCAGAAGGTTATTGTATCAGAATGGCTGGGAAAAGATATGGGCAGCTCTGCCTTAGCAACTTCATAAGCTATTAGCACAGTACTGAAATCCTGTAAGTGAATCTATTATTCTTAAAGCTAAACTTAATCTATGGATTATGTTTCCCATTCTGAACATTTTCCAAGGGCTGACAATGAATTGTTGATATTGCAACTTATCTTATGAAGACAATGATGGGGCTAAAAGGCAACCAGATCACAGGTAAGCTTATCAAAAGTAAGTCCTTGTTTTTCATTTTAAAAACAATTGATTAAAACTACTAAAATAAAACTCACTGTTCAGTTCGCCATCTTTTGCTGGACATCTGGACTTATAGTTGGGAATGAGATGGCTTTGGGTATCCTGTTGGGTGTCCTCAGCTCTATTCAGCACCACCAATCATGATAGCCTTCTGGCATCCTAGGATAAGTGAGGTTCGGAAGCCCTGCTTTGTATTGATTTTGTTCCACCTGGTAGTGCGAGACTGAAGATAAATGTTCCACTTTATCTGGTATAGTGTGATATGATGTATGGCTTGCTTATTGTTTCATGCTTATTCCTGATATAAGTCTACACAGTGCCCCAGCTAAACTTTGTCATGGTCCCATTAGATTCCGGTTCAGAGGAAGAGGGGAGTTGGAACCAGGACCTTCTGATGGGGATGGCATGTCTCCCCTAGGATGTCTGGAGGGTCCAGGGGCCAAGGGCAATGCTGTCCTAGGCCCCTCTGACACTAGGGGAAATGGTCAACCAAACAGGGAGCTGCCTGCCCTCACAAACATGGGAGGATCAGCTGCAGACAGGCAGTGGTGATGAGAGGCAGCAGATCCCCTCTGATGAGGAACAGCTGCCTCCCCCACTCAATCTAAGAGCACAGAGAGTGGAGCAGAGAGAATCTCAAAGGAGGTCTGTGAGACTGCTGGTGAGGAAGCCGTCCTGCCCCTCCTCACAAGGAACACTGGATTGATCAGAGACCGGGAGAGGGTGTCTTCATTGGGACAATTGTTTTGCTTTGGTACACACTTCCGCAGCCTTGGAAAAACTCTGCTTTGGATTGTCTTCCTGCCCTGTGGACACTGAACCTTGCCTTGTGGATCTTGAACCTCTTTTATGACTTACGGACCTTGCCTTGTGAACCTGAATTTTGTTTTTGGACTATGGACTTCCTCCCTGCCTTGTGAATCATTTGTTGTGACTATTGGCTTTAGTTTGTGGGACTGTGTTGCACTAACTGTGGGTGGCTGCCTTGCAGAAAGTTTGGGATAGAGCCTTACCAGCCATTATGGACCATTTGTCATGGGCAGAGCAGAGCAATAAATGACTTTATTGAAGCCTGCAGCTGCCTAGATGCCCTGGTCATAACCAAGCTTCTAGTTTGTATTTCTGCTCAAACCCATTAAGTTGCAAGCAAGACCAGATAAAAAGAGCACAAATTAGGAAATGAAAAAACCTATGAATGTTTTGTTTATATGCAGAATGGACCTTGACTTGTTTTGAGCTTTTTCAATATGCCATGGCACAGTATGATCATAGCCTAACTGTCAACATAGTCTGATAGTTTTCTCATGCCCTTTTAGATCTATTCTTAAAACTTCTACTTAAATTGGGGCTTTCCAATGAATTACAAAAGCAGCAGCCACATATAAGAATGAAATCCCAATATTTGCAGACACTGTAAAATGATTCATAATTTATACCTTCCATAATATATAATGTTGGCTCATTGTGGATTGGCCAGTACTGTGGTTGCTGTTGGGACTCTTGGAACTAAGATAAAGTGATTGAACCAGCCAGCTTTCATGTCTAAAAGAAGACTAGAAACTGGCTCTGATGAGCACCTTAACTAGTGGTGGGATTCAAATATGTGAACAACCGGTTCTCTGTGTGGATGCCCCTTCCGGAAGTCCATTCTGGGCCTGGGCAACAAAAAATTAGCTACCAGTTCTACTGAACTGGTGCAAACTAGCTGAATCCCACCACTGACCTTAACCACTACATACTGGCTCTCTCATTCTTATACACATATACAAACACACGGATGAATAAATAAAAACACCTAAAACAACAACTCAATGAGGACTTGACATACTGACTGTGGAATTATAGCTGATCTTCTTGGAAGGAAATATGGAAAACTGGGAGTGAAGAAAGGGAAAATAAAGCAGAACTTGTGGCCTTTTGCTATAACTAAACCTCTATACTGGAAGCTCTCTGCTTGGTAATAGTTTGTTGCAAGTTCCATTGTATATCCACAAACAAACAAAAAAAGGATACATTTATTTCTGTTTATTTCTGATCTAAGGAAAATAATATATGATAGAGCTGTTCCAGAATTTGTCAACTGGAGGAATATGTAACAAGATATCTATTTCTTACAGAAATTCTAATAAAAATATAGATCTCAGTTTGTCATTTAAAAACCAAATGTGAATTGTTTCTAACACATCCTTTTTGTTGCCAAGCCTCAAGCTTTCTTTGTGAAATACATGTATAATCTCATTACAGTGTTATTACATTTTCAGTTTTGATTAGGAATTTTTCAGTTCAGTCAGTCTGCAAGCCTGCAAACATGCTCGTGGAAGAAATTAGCAAGCAATTTCTTTCAAATCTACAATGATGCATTGCACCAATACACTCTCAGTTTATAACTATAGAAAAGGGGAAATTAGCAAGACACTTTGCACGATCTGCTGGAGAATGAATTGACACTTCTGTAGATAACATAATGAAACATGTCCTTAATACAAGAATACAAATGTCTTTAAAACGTAAATCAGAGTTAATTATGCTTCCATTGATTTCTTAGCTAGGAACTTAAAAAGTTTTAATGCCACAGTTAAAAACTGCCAATAAGATTTGACTTTAGTTTGTGACAACCTGCTGCAACAGCAGAATGATGATACATTTGAATGCTTTGCAACTGTCCAGCATAAAACATTGTTTTGGCTGCAGTTTGAGAATATAAAAGTTCTATAGCAAAAGGTCACAAATTCTACTTTCAAAACTCTAAGAAAAGCTTTTTCTATTTAGTCAGATCACTGGTGCATCCCAGTTCAGAATACGCCACCCTCCTTCAGTTTAACTATTGCATCAAGCTATGGTGTTTTCTTAACCATGTTTTTTCAACTGACTCACAAGTATGCTAATATGTGATCTTAGATTACCAGAAACCTTACATGGTTTTAGACAGGGCATTTACAGTCCTACGTAGGGGTGTCAAGCATTGAAACTGAATGTAGAATTATGAATTCTGTATCTGAACAGAAATCATTTGATTTCTATTACTCTGTGATAAGAGACCTTTTTTGGCATTACCATCCTCTTTTATTCACTGCTAAGCACCTGAATTGGACCATTCAAAAATCATGGAAACCTTAGCATTCTTGCTCTGAATGGTGCAACTTTATGGTAAATGCTCTCTCCCCTTGACACAGAGCCTTGATCTCATCATTTTGGCCACAATCTCTGTCTTTTTTACCATGCCCTGCAGACACCCCTGCTTCCTTCTCTCGTGTTTCTCTACTAGCAATTTTTACTGCATTTTCTAGAATAGTGTTTCTCAACCTTGGTAACTGGCTGGAGAATTCTGGAATTTGAAGTCTATACCTGTTAAAATTGCTGAAGAAACATGGATACAAAAGTGAGTGCAAGAAATGAAAGGAATATATTGATATGGTTTGTTTATATAGAAAGAGTGAATAAATGACTGAATTGCAAAACTAACATATGGAGGAAGAGTTAATTGGTCAAGAGGAAGGGAAAGACTGAGAGAGCTTTGCTTGGATGGAGCTGAACTCCATACATTTTAAAGTTGCTAAGGTTGAGAAAGATTCACTTAGAGCTCAACTGTTCCCTATTGGTCTTTCATCTTAGTTGTAACCAGGCCTAATCTTGCTTAACTTCCAAGCCAAGACTAGGTCAGCTAGGAGCTACTATTTGCTGAGATATCCCATCTGGTCTATGGGTCTAACTGTTCAAATATGGGAAGTAGTGATCCTCAATATTTTGGAATATGAAGTAAGTGGTTTACCTTTGTACCAAACAATCCAGATTTATAGCTACACTAAAAAATGCTACTAATTTACCCACACCGACCTATCTAAATCATTTGATGCCCCAAATAAAAAAACAATATTTTTCTGGAGAGAATTATATTTATTCTGTGATGCATCCACAATCACCATTTACACTGAAAGCTTGCTAGGACAATTGGTCTTTTCTTCCTTGTACTTCTTAAGAAATTTGCTTACCACAAAAACTGGTGGCAGCTATCAACTTAAAAGTCTTCAGAGGGGAAGTTATGACTTTACTCTAAATGAAGCTGGGTATTATTGATCGTCATAGAATTATCTCCCAGCAATTAAGCAGACAATCATTTTAGTTCAGGGTCCATGCCATCTGAAAGTAGACTGTTCATGCTGCTTATGAGGGAAGCATGAAAAATGCACATTTAGATAGCTATATACGGTATATATTACATTTCAGAGGGGAATAGTGTATTTTAAAACAAAAATATATTTTACCTATAAATGTAACCAATCCTCTGTCCCACCCTCAAGAGTAAATAATGAAAGATGACTATAGAGACCAGGATCAGCCTTGTTGGACTCAAGAGTTCCAAAACTAATTGGTACATTAGATACGTCTGCAGTGGTGTAGTGAAGCTGGTTTATACCAGCTTGTGAGAGCCGACTAACATTTTCGGGAATTTTGCAAGCCGGTTGAACTCAGTGATGAGCCCAGACACTTAGCCCACTATCGTCAGCTTGGCAGCAATGGAGCAATGGAACTGCAAGAGCTAATAGTTAAATAGTTATCAGCACACTATTGCAGGTCCATCTCCTTTTATAGCACTTCAAAAGTCTCTGGTGAGCCACTGCAAGAAACAAAATACTTGCCTCAGACTGGCCTTGGCAATAGGGGTATTCTTGTGTTTTTATGTGCCATCTCTCTAGAGATCATGTCAATTTCAGAAGTTGCTATTTCTTGTCTTTGCTTACTATGGATTTACTGGATATGTTTTCCATTTTTTTCTTCAAAATGTTTTCAGTTTTTTATATTGATTTCAATTGCTGTAAACCAACCTGAGTGACTTATGTGCATTTGGAGGAATGAATAAGGGGAGTATGAGTGTGTGCATGTGTGTGTGTGCATGTGTGAAAGAGAGAGAGAGAGAGAGAGAGAAACAGACAGACAGACAGACAGTCAGATCATCTGGAGGGCACCAACCTAGGAAAGGAGCAAGTAGATATATTTACTGATTCATACAGATTAACCTGAGATTGATCAACACACAGTAATTGTCAATACTGGATTTTTATAGAGTCACATACTTTCCTCATGTGAATTATTTCCAGAACACAAAAAATTCAATATTTCCTTACAGAATTTTACAAAATAGTTTTTAAAAATCCTGCAGATATTTCTGTAAGTTTCACCACTCTGCATCTCCAATGGCTTTGGAGAAAATGTAGTCCTTTCCCCCAAAGCACATCACACCATCTTTCAAGTAGAATTTCCATCTGTTCTTACTTCGCTGAACCTAATGAAACATAAAAGGTCGGATCCCTCAGTCCTGGCTTTGAAAGCATTGCATCCTGGTGATTAGAAAGTTCACTAAAAGAAAAGATGCTTTCTTTTATAAGTAATGAAAAAGAAAGTTACTTGACATACCAGCCTAATATTAGAACCAAAACCATGGAGGGCAAGTTAATAATGAAAACCTTACAGTAATTTAGAAGCAGGAAAAACATTGCAGAAAGAAACCTCCTGTTAGAATTCCAGTCATGATTCCTTCTGGGATACTCTATTAATATGTTCTCCATTTTTGTCCCTTTCCCAAATGATAGCAAGATCCCTGATGATGCTAAAACTTTTTCATTGGGTGGCAAGTCTTACAGTTTCCCTGAATTTGCTGGTCTCTCTCCTAATATATGGGACAGCACTTGCATGATTTTCACGACAGGACCTTGAAAACGTGCTGAGAAATCACATCACATCATAAAGATGCTTTATGTCGTTCTTACAGTCATCAAGCTACTGTTCTCATGATCTCCTGAACAACTGAGAAAAGTGTTAGATCTGTTTACCTCGGTGAGGTGTATAGATTTGTTTGAACATCACTTGGGCCTTTATGATTTTACTCTTTCCCACTCTCACTTAATCGAAATTGTCCTGAGCAAGCTTTTGGAAATAAGCCTTGCTAGCTCTGAAGAGAGAGAAATGAAGCACCAACACCTGTTCAAACACCTGTTCATCTCCGTTATGCCAAGATCTGTTTTCCACGTATCTAATTGTTTCACTATCTCCCACCCCTGTATTATTAAAAATGCAATGTGTCTAAAGGCACGTGCCATGGTCACCAGTTATGTAACATTATGGGAAAAATTCACACTCAAATGATTAGCTTTCTTAATGAATCCAAAGGTCCAATTCTTTTAAAGTACATCAACATTTAACCACATGGTTCTGCTCAGGTTTAATTCTTTTTGCGTGGATTTCTGAAACCTCAGCAAGCATATGAGACAATTCCATAAAAAGACAACATACGATTGAAGAGGTCATCATTCACCATAGGGTTGTTGTCTTATTTTTTGCGTAATCTTTCACTAGCTCATGGGCATGGGGACTAATAAGCATGCTATTCAATTATATAAATATAAGAGGGGGTTCATATTAAAGGGGAATTAAAACAAGCATGTTATTTGATTATTTCTGGGTCCAGAACACAAGCTATTTTTAAATACATGCTTAAAAATATAAATGTATTAGGGACCTGCCCCAATCTGGCACTATGGAATTATGTTACAATATCTGTATCTTCTCAAATTTCCAGTCTCATGGGAGAAGAACTCCTGACATATTTGATGTTAAGGAAGGCTGACTTGAAGTCTCAGAGGTCATTTTAAAAGAAAAATACCGTACTTAAACATACCTTGTCATATTGGCATACAATTATATTATCAGTGTCAAAAACATCAGGTGTTTCTTGTTCACTAACATCATCACCAGAATTTAAAGGATCCTGCAAAGAAACAAACACCCCAGAAGTTTAACCTAAAAAGTTTTGACTAGCATTTAGCTATTTTATTAAAATAGGCTGTACCTAATCCTCATTATAATATATTGCAGAGCTATTATATAGGGTTCCTGCCACCACAACAAAGACCAAACAAATTCATAGAGTTCTTTTGTCCACTTCTGTATCTGATGCAGGGTCTGCAAAGCAAGGTACAACTCAGAGAGCATCGCAGATGTTGCCAGCCTCTATAAAATTACCTTGGGCCAAACAAAGCACACTGCTTCCTCAGGTGCTCTGTTGTGCCTTTTCAAGTAAAAATTTGGGAAAATGCATCAGTAGTATACCTATAGCAGTTATGTTGCAACTTCCTCCTTCCTGATGGCACATTACTGAATGCTATTAAGGTATCTATTGTTTCAACTTTACAGATACTAAATAGAGCTCCCAGACAAATATGCTTCCTCAAAAGAGTTGCTGTCTGCATTCTTTCTATAAAAAAAGAACATTATGGAGAGTTTAGCAATAAATGACTTCAAATTACTTTTTCTGCTAATAATTCAGTTCACTTTCCTCAATTTTATCCCTCAAAAGATGTCCTGTCTCAATTACTTCTCCACTCCCCTTTTTGCCTTCTGGGAGGTAAATTCTGCACACTTTATTTTTATTAACCAGGTTTTTGCACATTTTTAATTAAATATTTTTCAGCACCAATACTCAATATTTTAAAAAAGAAAATGCAAAATTGTTCAGGATAGGGAGCATCTTTGGGATTTGCAGGGACACAATTGTGCACACACAATTACCAGAAGCAATAAGAAACAAGTTATTTCCAGGAAGTTGCAAATCTAACTAAAATAGAGCATGCAATGGACTCACTATTCAATTGAAGCTTGCTTAAAAGTATCTTGTCCAGAAGTGTCTTGTCCAGAAGTGAACATTGCAAATTTACATCACCTCTTCAAGTTAAATGATGTATAAACAACACATGTACATTTCCCATCATTGTAATACAGGTAGTCCTCACCTTACAACCACAATTGAGCCCAAAATTTCTGTTGCCCAAAATTAATGTCTCACTTAGTTTTGCCCCATTTTACAATCTTTCTTGCCATAGTTGTTAAGTCGCAGCAGTTGTTAAGTTAGTAACACAGTTGTTCAGTGAATCTGGCTTCTCCATTGACTATGCGTGTCAGAAGGTCGCAAAAGTTGAAAACATGACCCCAAGACACTGTAACCATCATAAATATGAATCAGTTGCCAAGCATCTCAATTTTAATCACATCACTATGGGGATACTCCAATGGTTGTAAGTTTGAAAAATAGTCATAAATCACTTTTTTCAGTGCTGTTATACCTTTGAATAGGCATTAAACAAACTGTTGTAAGTCAAGGACTACCTGTACAGTACCTGCACTACAAGTGTATCCAATTGTGAGCACAGATTTGAATGGGGAGATCTATGTTTTCCTCAAGTCCTTGGAGGGAAGCTTGAAGAAAGTATATGCATTTAATCTGCAGAATGGATTCTTAAGATGTGATCTGATAGCTATGTTCAAATAGTTGAAGGGCTTCACTCAGATAATAGGACAAACTAGTGCTCTATTGCTATCGAGAAACTTCAGCATCCATTAGACCCAACCAATATGGTCAATGGCAAAGAACCATAGAAATTTTAGTCAAAAATATCTGATGGCTCCAGGTTGCCCATTCTTTTTTAACTAACAGGTTCAGATTATACGAATGATTATTATTAAGAATGATGCCCTATTCATTAATGGAAAAAAACACCTTCATTAGAGGCCTTTAGAGCTGAGGTAAGGATTTAGTAATTCATCAGTGAAGGACTAGACAGCTGTAAAGGTCCACTGTAATTCTGTTTTCTTTATGCAAGTTAAGACTATGCTGCAAAAGTGAAAGCAAATCATTGTAAACATTCGGAAGCTTTACCTCCTCAACAATATCAACTGAGGATTCATCAGCATCACTAGCACTGTTGAGAGACTGATTGTCTGAAGTGCTATTTTCACCTTCCTCTTCTTCCTCATCCAGGACTTTTAAATCTTCAGCATCAATTATACCAACAAGCTCTTCATCTTCTCCATCTCTTGGACTTTCTATTTCTGCTTTGGGTGAAAGATCACTTGTCCCATCTAGTTGAATGATTTCTTCAAGATCATTTGAAATATTTTTCTGGGCCAGCAGGTCTGATTCCATTTGCACACTGGTATCTAACTAAAAAGAAGTGAAGATTTGAAAGGCTATGGAAAAGCACGCAGTCAAGAGATACATCTTTTTAAAATTATACAATACTTTCTGCCCCACAACACATTAAAACTGTGAAGACTGTTCAACTTTAGTAAAATCAATAGGTGTTTTGCTATTGCTTTTAAGTGGGATGATTTTATTTTTATTCATTTAGTAAATATATATGCCGTCTATCTCATCTGCAAAGCAACTCTGTGATGAAGCTCATTCTACATTTCTATTCAAGCTGTGTATAAATACATTTTTTAAATTATATCTATAAGCTCTTTTTAAGCAGCAATATTAAAAATATTTTAACATTTTAAAAAAACAGCAGAGTTACCTCTTCAACAAGAGAGAGGCTGGTTTCATCAGAGAGAAGGGCAGTGTCATCCAAGTCATTGCCCATAATTATCAGCTCAATTATATCATCAGAGTCCGGAGGCTGCTCAAGATTCACAGACAATTGTCCCCCACCAGAAGAAATGACTTCTCTTGCTTCTCTGGACCTGGGGTTGTCTAATCCAGATGACTTTGCAACAGGAAGAGTTGTAATGGCTATCTGGGGAGTCTGTAAAGAACTTGAGGGTTTCAGGCTTACCAGAGTCCCTATTGCAACTTCCCCCTGACTTCTGGTGGCTTTTAGTGTGGCAGCAGTAGCCCCAAGCAGGTCTTTATCCCCCATCTTTAGATGCTGGGGCACAGCAGGTTTTGAGGTCAGCAAGCTACCATTGCTGATTTCTTGAAGAGAAGATGTGTTTGCCTGTATAATATTGACTGGGGCTGGCTGAGGCACCAAGGATTGCTTCCCAACTTGCTGGAATATTTGTTGAAGTGGAGTCTGGATGGCAGTTCCTCCACCAGTAGTTTGAGTGACAACCACAGGCATATTGACTTTATACAAGTGCCCTACAAGAAGAAAAAAGCAGACATTGTGGATGTTAGGACTATGCAGTATTTTCGCATTTAGTCCATAAAGGCTGCTCAAAGCATGCAGGGCAGCAAACATACCAATTGCCTGCAACTTTTTAAAATAGCACATCTTTTTCCAAGATAATGTGCCAGCTGCCCAAATTCAGGAAAAGACAGGGCACCTTCAGAAATGGTACAATCCAGCAACTTTCTAGAATGGAACCTGAAATGTTTCACAGCCCTAATGAAATCACCTGGCCTAATGAAATTCTCTGGCAGCCAACCTGAATGTCTAGTATGTATTCGTTTTATTCCATTTGCTGCATATGGCCACCCATCCTGCAAGCGAGAACGACTGAACAAATATGCCACTCAAAATCTTACCTCCCTCCAACCACTATCGATCAACAGTTAGAACTCTGTAAAGAAGCAGAAGAGAATATACAAGCAGGGATGGTTCCAGGGAGATGGAGAAAAGTGCTCCTCCAAACTAATAAGTTTGCCCTCACTCCTCCGCTAAAGTTAATATGAATTTTTTATGTTTTAAAGGCAAATATGGAACAAAGATCACACTCCTAAAAATGCACATTGCCCCTTCTGCACTCCCCATCTCACTTATTATTTTCCCATTGCAACACTAATGTACACAGACCAGTCTCTTTGCATTGGAAGGCTGTTATCATTATCGCTGCATTTCATATACAGTGAGAAAGAGTACATGTCAACATAGTAGCCAACTGGATAATTTTGGCCCAGTCACTTGTTCAGTCAGCCCTATAATTAGTGAAGAAGCTTTCATCCTGCAGTGGACTGATTCAGGCCGATACAAATTATATTATATTACACAAATTACATGCCCACAAACATTATTTCTTAGTTTGGCTAAAGAGGAAGGAGAAAGAAAAGAAGAATGCTCCCTCTATCTTTGGATAAGTGAAAGATTGTACATTCCCTCTTCAACAAATATTCCCTTCCTTGTTTCTTACATTAGTCTTCCTCAGTTGGCACCCTACAGATGAGCTGCAATTCAGAATCTGCATGACCATGAACTCTAAGAACGTTTCTCCACTTGCACATTACAGCACAGATATGACACTGCCTTCATCCCATCCTCAGGCAATATGTGAAAAAGGTTTAATTCGTGTTCAGTTCTGTTGATATTAATTAAAGTATTTGTGTCTCCCTTATTCTTACGCTGCCACAATAAAATATTTTAGGCTTTGTTGTCCATTATCTTGGAGGGAAATCAAAGAGGGGAAAGAGGCAATAGAATAGGGACAGCAAATTTCATACCAGCCTTGTTGTCTCAAGGGTGGGTGGGTGGACAGCTAGCACTCCAACTTAGCACTGGAGAAGTATTTTACAATATCCAAAAGGGATGTTAGGGAAAGCGCTCACATATGATTTTCCATTGCCTTAAATGCTCTTTAAAGTACCCAAGCTACCTTTCTGCTAAGCCAGGATACACTCCCCTTATCTATTGCTTCATGTTGTGCTTTTGAACTTAAAGCTGTAGGAAACTCACAGTGGCTAAGACAGAATTTCTTTCCAGTATGCAAGCTTCTTTAATTAAAGTATCAGCACCAGCATTAGTCTATCAAATCATTATTGTTATTACTTCTCCCCTATACAAACAGTTGTCCACACTGCAGTTTTTCCTTTTTCTTGGTAAGTTTATATTTTTATATTATTATTGATCATCACAGCCAGATGTTCAGACTGGGTTTGGCATTTTTGTCTACCTATCGAGTCCTTACCAAGGACCTGCGATAGACAGATGTGGATGTTAGATGGTATTACAGATATCGTCGCAGGATGGAAGCAGTTCCTAGTAAGGCCGCCTTTTGCAATTGACTAATGGCGAATTTGTCAATGCCAATGGTGTTCAAGTGGTGCTCCAGTTGTTTTGGGATTGCACCCAAGGAGCCTATTACTATTGCTACTACCCTTGCTTGCCTTTGCCACAGTCTTTCTATTTCCATTTGTAGGTCTTTATATTTTGTTATCTTCTCCAGTTCTTTCTTGTCTATTCTGCTGTCTCCAGGCACTGCCACGTCCACTCTCCAGACTTTTTTGTCTTTCTTATCGACAATTGTTAAGTCTGGAGTGTTATGTTGCTGGTGCTTGTCTGTTTAAATTCTGAAGTTCCAGAGCAGTTTAACTTTATCATTTTCTATGACTTTCTCTATTTTATGATCCCACCAGTTTTTGCTTACAGGCAAATGATATTTCTTGCAGATCTTCCAATGCACCATTGTTGCTACTTTGTCATGCTGCTGCTTGTAGTCAGTCTGTGCGATCTTCTTACAGCAGCTTACCAGGCGGTCCACTGTTTCTTCAGCTTCTTTGCATAGGCGGCACTTACTGTCTGTTGCTGTCTTCTCAATTTTGACTTTGTATGCATTTGTCATTATTGTTGTTGTTGTTGTTGTTGTTGTTGTTATTATTTTGCTTACTACATAAATTATGCTCAAGGCCAGTGTTTCTCAACCTCAGGAGCTTTAAGATGGGTGGATTTCAACACCCAGAATTACCCCAGCAAGCAATTCCACCTGTCTTAAAAATCCTGAGGCAGAGAAACACTGATGAAGGCTACACCATTAACTCTTACCAGATGCTGTCTGAAGAGTCACACCAGGAGGCATTTGAATAGGATAGGTAAGGCCAGAAGCCAGAGAAAAGATGGCCCCACTAGACTGGGAAGACTCCTAAATAAAAGAAAGCTTATCAGGAAAAATCACTCAGTTACTATGTCCAAAGTTGTAGTATCCTAGATCAGAGCAGCCCATGTTCTATTTTATTAACATAAATTACGCAACTTTATTTTCCAAAGTAATACGAAATAGGGCATCAAAACCTTATCTCATGTGGCAGGAAATCATGTTCAGTTCTTCTTTGGTTTTGTATAGACTTCCTACCTATTTTGAAGTTCTTTTTCTTGTCACTATAAGAACTAGAACCGCCCAGGAGTTTCAACATGCAAGAAGAGGTTCCTCTAATATGAAATGCCAAACAATATTTAATTCTGCATTTCTACATTCTGGCTATGTCTCTGTGAAAAACACTTTTTTTTTCTTTTCCTTTACAGATCTCCAAAAATACCCTGTCATTTAAGAAACGTCAGATTTTGAATTCTATCTCCATTAAGGAGGATTTTTTTTTTCCTTGAGCATAGTTACTTGAACATGCTTCAATCTTTTAGAGGAGCTGACTGGAAATTGAGGATTATAAAGTGAAATTTAGGGAAATTGAATTGATTCTATTCCTCCAACAAAGAATCTTAGAAACATAGAACATAGAATAATAGGGTTGGCCTTCTGGTCCAGCCCCCTGCTCATGCAGTGCATCCTATTCTATTCTGGACAAATGGCTGTCCAGTCTCTTCTTGAATTAATCTAGGTAGACTGTTTTACTGAATTATGGAATTGGAGGCACCATCCAATTACAGTCTAAAAAACCCAAAGCTAGAAGCAGATCTAAGAAATGGCTTTATAGCCTTTACCCAAAGACTTCCAGTGAGGGAGTTAGAAGACCTAAATATTTAATTAATGGAAGTTGCCTTGAATGTTTTTTGCAATACAATCCTGTTTGCATGTGTGTGCACTTATATAAACCCATATAGTATTTAGATTAATGAAAATAGGTATATACTGTAGCGCCACCCCTGCAGGGACCGCTTAAGTTCGGGCCCTCTTGACCTCCTCTTCAGATGGCTGCCAGCCCAAGGGGGTCTCTCAAGCTGGCACTTCTGCCTGACAGGGCACGTAACACGGTGGTATTCAGTCACGATCGGCAGTCATGCACATGGGGCGGTGATGGTCACGCTCTCTTGACAGTGACCCAGTTCTTCTCTCTATATCTCTATCTCTGTGTTTGTGCATTTTGTTCAAATGCTTCACCACACTCAAAATGTTTTATGGGGAGTCTCATTTGTAATCTACCCATATTTTCTTACAATTTCATTTTTCACAGAAAAATAATTCTGCTAACCATCTACAGGAGTGTGTTAAAGTGCAAACTGTTAAAAGGCAAAGTTTTATGCTAACAAATATACAGTAGAGCAAGAAACTTTGATCTACATGTTGGTGATCAGTGTATAACTTTACCTATGAGGAATGCAAGATACTGCATAATTACCAATTATCCTTATGCAAGCAACATTTCACTTAATTTTTTATGATGAAAAACAAAGTCATACATAAAAAGAGAAATACCAAATGAATGTGAAATGAAAGGCAGAGGAAAACAAAATCACATAATTACCAATTAATAACAGAGCAAGAAAATACCAAAATGAGCTTTAACTTTGTTTGATTGATTTTAACTAGGCCTTTGACTATGCGAATTATTCAAAAATATGGAATATATTAAAGCTATGCAGGTAATGTCAACTTATGGCTACAACTGAGACCAAATGTTGTTGTTGAGCAAAGCAGTGGTTAAGCAAGATGTCATGTGACCACTTTGCTCAACAACTACAATCCCAGCACTCACAGTTGTGGTTGTTGAGTGATCTTGTAGATGGTTAGGTGGACAATCTCCCAGGTAAGGACAGCAGGATGTCTCAGGATAGTGGGGGAAGTCCTGGAAGGCCCTACGGAGACCACATAGAATTTGGGGGGTGCTGAGGACAAGGCTCTCCACTTTGGGGCTGAAAATACTCCCTGGAGTGAAGACATGTGTCTGCAGTACCCCCACAACTCTTGTGTGGCCTGCATCAGGTCTCCAAGAGCAGCTTCCAGTCCCCTGGGGCACTACATATGTCTTACCTGGGACTCTGTCCACTTTTGGCAGAAGGGATTTTTCCATCCCAAAGCACAGATACTTGCCTCGCCATTCATGGCTGAATTAACATTTTCATCTTTTTTGAAATGTTAAAATTATATGGAAATATCAAAGTTACATACTAGTTCAGCTGCTACTGCTGGTGTTGTAGAGTTAGCGAACTGATGCATTCCTCTGCTTGCAGTAACACCTAAAGAAATATTATTTAAATAAAAGATTAAACATCATTCAACAATTGAATTTCTTTTGAATTGCCTTTTCTACTTTGGGTACTTCTGATGTGAATTTGTAGCCTTATCATTCCCCAGCAACATTTATCTATTAACGAAATTTAAATTGCTGCTAATCTCAAATGAATGCCCACTGATAATTCTGAGAACTGAACCACACAGGTTTAGAGGTTGCCCATATAAAAAAGCTGGTCTGGAATGTATAAAATTCACATTTTGTATACCCTTGGTACATACATTATAAACAAGAGAGACTGACATTAGAATTTGTACTAATTGTTAAATGAGAATAAGCCCAGAAAATATTCATTTATTTGTAACACTTGACCAACATTAGAATGAGGCCACTCATTGTAACTATGCTTTGTTATAAAACTTAGGAAGAGAACAAGTCAGTTCTTTGGTTTCCCATATCATGGTAGTGTTTATGATTTGTTTAGCCTACTCCACAGGCAGGAGGAGTCAGCAGGAGTAAACAAGTAGCAAGCAAGGAAGTCTTCAAAATTCAGACTTAATCTGATGTGCAAATACAGCCAATTCTGAGTCACACTAGAGTTGAAAAAGGAAACACCTTCACTGAATTATTTTGCCATTAGGTTCTGGCTATATTTTTATATCTACAAGAACATTTCTGTGCAATACACAATAGATCAGCTGGTCATATTCTGCAGGTCAAATGTGGCCTCCAGCACCACATTTGTCAAAATCATTGCACTGAAATTCAGTGGCAAATTTGCTTTTCATTTTTAATTTTTCTTTAAAAGAAATAATTTTCCAAATAATATGTCCTACTTATCTTAATGCACACTTTTTAAATAAAATAACCCTTAAGACTCTAAACATAGAAAGGCCAAATGTTCAGCGTTCCCCCCCCCCCCCCGCCTCAATCAGGAATGGCATATTCCCTGCAGCCCTCCAAGCTCAAACATTTTCTTAAAGGCAAAGGTAGCTCTGGCCAAAAAAAAAAAAAAATCTCCATCATATTGTTGGCAATTAGGTGAGTTTGATTCCCATAAAAGACACAGAATGGTGTTGAACTTTGTGTTAGGTATCTCTGAAAAAGACAAATTATTCTCTATCGCTTCCGGCTCATCCCACAGCGAAGATGCAGGAGCTGAATTGAAGTCCATGCTTTCATACTGAGCAATGATTCCTAAGACAATCTTTGCTGAAAGAAATCAGTCATCAACCTGTAGTCTGCAGGGCTTGGAAGCTGGATGGAAGATGCAGGGTAAACTGGGGCAAAACATGACTATGGTGGAAGAAACCTTCAGTTGCTTTAGACTGCATCACTTTCATTTCCCAGCGCTGCAAGAAAAAAATTTAAAACACATAGATAAAATGAAAAAAGCTCATCCACATTAGGTGTGGTGATTTTTCTTCTTTTTTCATATAATTTGAATAGAGAATGTTAAAAATGAGATAAACATTAACAATAACCAATATAAAGTGAAGAAAAGAAATAAAAAAGAAAAAAATGAAAAAACAAAAAGTATGAAAAGAGAGGATGAAAAAGAAATAGAAAGTAGCTTCTGATTTTTTTTACAGCAATCACAAGTATAAATACTGTACAAAATTACCTCTTATTCTATGTTTACAAAAAACCTTCTTTTTATATCTTTTTTTCTAATCATCAAATCCATAAATCATAAATTCATTTTTTTTCTATTTCATGTAAAATGGCTATACCGTGTTTCCTCGAAAATAATATCTGGTCTTATATATTTTTTTGCCTCCAAAAGAGGCATTATTTTCGGGGATGTCCTTTTTTTTCCGCTATCTTGCCTCACAGTGGAGGACCAACAGTCCCATCCAGCAGGAGTCCACGTGGCCGCCGCCAGCCCACCTCTTCTGCAGCCGTTCGCTGCCACTCACCCACATTGACCCCGGCCTCCATTTCGCAGGCAGAGACCTTCAGGAAATAGTAATAGGAATGCCTTGGAATGCCCACATAGAGGTAATCTTCACTTAATGACTGCCCTGTTTAACAAACTTTCAAAGTTACTACAGTGTAAAAAAACCTTTGTGACCAATTCTCTTCAGGAAAGGCCTCTGCAGTCGAAAACAGAGGTGTGTTGATGCGTGTGTTGCCCCCCTGGCCTCCATTTCACCAGCAGAGGCCTTCATGAAAAGGCCTCTGCCGGTGAAACAGAGGCTGGGGAGTAACACGTACATCAAACTGGAGCTCTGTTCTCAGCTGCAGAGGCCTTTCCTGAAGAGAATTGGTCACAAAGGTTTTTTTACACTGTACTAACTTTGAAAGTTTGTTAAACAGGGCAGTCGCTAAGTGAAGATTACCTCTATGTGGGCATACCAAGGCATTCCTATTACTATTCATTTCACCACATTCTGGATCAGTGGAAGCTTCTGAATGGCCTTCAAGAGCAGCACACTGCAGTAGTCACACCACTAGGGTATGAATGATGAAGGGCACCCAATTTAAGAAAGGTGCAGTTGGTGCACCAGATGAAGTTGTGTAAAGGCCTTCCTGGCCACAGCTGACACCTGTTCTTCAAACAGGAGCTGCCAGCCCAGGAAGACCTTCAGACTGCATCGCAACCCTGAAAGAGAAGTGCTATCCCATCCAAGATCAGAAATGGAATACCCAAGATTTGGCAAGTTAAACACCCACAGTCATTCTGTCTTGATCAGATTGAGTCAGAGATGGTTTCTCCCCATCCAAACCCTCACAACCTCGTCTGATATATTTGTCAATAATTGTGAGGAACAACTACAAAATGTTTATTCTCCTTTGATTTCTCTCTGGTATCTGCAGGAAATTAAACTTTGTTGGCAACAATCCTATACTTTTCAAAGAAATATGGGCACCAACCATTGCAACTTCTTTCTCTAAATAATTTCAGTAGAATTTCAACAGCTAAAAGAAGAACTTACATAGCAAATGAGACATAGCACAAAAAAAAAATATTAATTCAGCCCAGAATCTATTTGGTGGTTGCAAAGCTTATAATCTCAAATGTATATTGTTGGAGAAATGTTTTCATCATTCCATTATTAGAAAAAATATGACTCATCTCAAAATCCCATAATACAGAGCAGCATTTTCAATTGTTCAATATGGACAAAACCAGTGGCAATTGAAAAATTGGGCACATCTATCAAAAACGGGCATTTGATCTACTTATTACCAACTAGAAATGATTAAAAAATAAGATAGGTTGGAGAAATGGAGTTATAACAAACCCGCTTGAGCTCCTTCAGAATTTGTTCATCTACACCTTCTTCCACAAAAACATCTCGGACTCCTTCAATCACATCATCAATGACCGACTTGTAGAATTTAGGCTGCACAACATATAAATTGCAGAAAGAGATGAGCTGCTTTGGGGTTCTATATTCCATTCAGATAATACATCTAAAGCTGTATTACTGGGTGCAGAAACATTGAATCTCAGAATTTTGTCTTTTGTTAAGAATAAATTGGTCAAGAATAAATGGATGCTGACTGGAGATTGAATATAAAAATTCAGTAACCAGCACAAAAAATGCACATTGGGTGATTTGGTTTATATATAGAATTTATACAGATATTGAAGACTGACTTTCAAAAACAAAAAATAAAATTAAGGGGATGTAAATAAGTCTAGAGAAAAGGAGAAGCAAAGAGGATTTGCAAGGATAAAAACTTACTGAAAGTGAATGGTGCTGTGTATAAATTGTTTTAGTATGCTTCTTTTTTTTAAATCTCAGGCCTTTAATTCTTTTTTGGTTTCATATTTGTTACTCCTTTCCTGTAGAATGCATAATTATCCCAAAAATTATGAGCACATGCATGCCTAGTCCCAAAGAAGGCATATGGACATGTAAAGAAAAGTTCCATAAAAGACTATTAAAATCCAGGTCCCAGATTTCCTACCTATATCCCCAATTGTGATGGTACATAACAAGAGAAGAAAGAACAGTTAACAGTCATGTAATTGTCCTCAAAAGATACCAGTGCAAATGTTGGATTGCTAGTGCAACTCACTCAGAAAAAGAGGAAGCAAGCTGAATCATGCAAAGGCTGAAGTCTTAAATATTCTACCTGGCCTTATTGTACAATATGTTGTTCATCGTGTCAACAAAGGCCACACCCTCCTTAAAATTTTAAGTAAAAAGAAAATCCTTTATTTTTCCTTTTTAAAAATGTTTTTTAAAAAGTTTAACTAATTGCATTATCCAAAATTAGAGGATGAGCAACAATCACCTTTCTTTTAAAGATGCTGATCACTTTATCAAAATCAGCATGTTAGGTGCCAGCCAGGAACTTTTACCAGTAATTCTTTAATCTCCTTGTTGTTCAGTAGCCCTCACTGAGAGAGCAAACAGCAGGAAGAAAAGGGATAAGGAAATGTTCAGTAGCTTCTTTTCTGACCAAGAAACAGAGACTCTTGAGAGTTGGCAAAATACTCTTTTACCAACCTTTTCTTTCTATAATGTTTTCATAAATGCACACAAATATTTTATCCATGCTCATTTATATACACACTCTCTTTGATATCTGCCCTGGCTCCTAAGCTAACAGAATCTTAGGCTTTTTACACTAGGCAGTAAATGTTTTTTTTTTAATGGGATGAATTGCATATTAATGTCACAATAAATAAATGCTGGCATTTTATAATCTTAAATGTATTGCAGTTTTTAAAATCTGTTCTGAAATGCAGTGCAAATCTGAACTGATTCTGTTTTGCATTCAGATCCAAACTATATTCAAATTAGATCAGAGTCATTGTGAAAGATACCAAATTAATTTAAGCATGGGCTTAGTTTAATTCTTTTAAGTACTCACTATAAAGCAGTCCTTCTGTTAACAAAAGCTTTCCAACTAGATTTCTTCTGGGTTTTTTATCATTTATTATTTGGGTGAACAGAAATACAAAGCAGGCACTAAATTATATACACACAGCCTCAAACAAGTAATTTGAAGCAGATGACCTTTTAAAGAAACAATGAGCATTTTTGTGAACAGCAGGTCTATGTCTGAACTCTAGATTTACTGAATCAAAAAACAAAACATTTCAGATACCTGTTTCATTTTATTTTGGAACTGTGATACTCTGAAGGTCAGAAGTACCAGCTGAAAATTTCAAATTTGAATTCAGCACTAAATTGTGAGGTGTTCAAAGGTAAATTATTATGATTCAACATAATTTGTTATAATTAGTGAAAATATGTGGCATGAAATTCTTTAATGCTCAAAACAAAGTAAATTACATTAAATATTATTCTTCCTGTTTGACTTTCAGACACATTTCTTGTCAACTAAAGAATTACTGGCAGTCTAACCTAGCAAATGAAGTAGATGGCTACCCTTCAGACTAACTCAAAGAGGATTATCTTATAATATTTTTTCAGGGATATTGTTTCAAACTCAACCTACATTTATTCCCAAACTACTTCCAAGTGATAGGTGGGACTGATTTTCTTCCGAGTGGAAGAAGATGCAGGCCACCTGCAGCATCATTATGTGGAAGACAGATTACTCAGAGTAGGAGCCCTTGGTGAATCAAATCTAATCCAGCTTTTTATCCTATTCAAGGGAACTTCACAGGCAGCCACTATTACTTATAGTCACCTTATCTTACAATGTGAATAGGAATTTAGAGGCCAACTGCCCAAGTCTGAACAACTGTTGCTTATAGCCTATCTATCCCCTTTCACAGCCTTCTAAAACCAGCTGGGCTGTGTCTCATCATCCTGCTTTATTTAATCTGTTCAAAGACCTCTTCAGCAAGGTGGGTTCCCCCCCCTTCACCTACTGAAGCCAGATAAAGGACACCAGATATATTTGCTAGTATGCTCAGTTTACTATTAATCTTAGTTGGGACAGATTAGCTACAAACCTAGTCAGTCAGTCCATGTATTTATGTTCATCCAGAAAATGGATGTCAACACAGCCTTCCTCTGCACTGAACATCCCCTCCTACTCTAGGCGAGAGGGTGGGCTTAACCTGGGCTGGCTTTCAATCCTTTTTTTTTTTCCTTCGCCAATTCCCCCCACACACACTTCTTTCACCCTCACCACAGGGTTGCCGTAAGCCATCGCTTCTCGCTCCCTCCTCTCCCTTTCTCTTTCTCTCGCGGAGCCTCCGGCCTCCACCGGCGGCTCCATGGACCGCTTAAGCCGCCGCCGGGGCTCCCAACGTTCGTCCTCGCGCGCCCCCCGGCGGTTGCCCAGCCACGAGTGGCCGAAGTCCGACCGTTTCACGAATAGCGAAGAACTTTGCGGGAAAAGTAGAGCGGGATTCGGCAAGGGAGGATCCCTGATGTGAGAATCCAATGAAATAACAATAGACAAACACTAAGTACATTACGGGTGGGGGGGAGGACGACGAGAGAAAGACTCTAGAATAGGTCGGCAGTATCAAATTATCTCCTTCCTTTATGCGAATTAAAATCTTTGAACATACGCCGAGTGCATTGATCCGAGCGACGACTCTCCAAGATGGGTTGTTGCCCGGGATATTTTTTTGGAATCCTGCCCTAGATATAAAGCGCCATAGCTCTCAACAAGAGTATGACATGTTGCTTCTAGGCATAGATCAATTTGGAGAGCAGTACTGTTTTTAAAACAAATGGCCCAAGAACTACACAGGTGCACCTTTGTCTCCGTTGGGAAAGCTTCACCTGGCCAACCACTATTTAGATTAGTTTGTTGTGGGAACGCAGCTGATAGAGAGCATTCATGGTTCAATGTGTCATGTCAACTCAGCCAGACAAGAGCAGGCCACATGGCTGTGGTTTTCCTGGGAGGTTGGGAATCTGAATTAAATGTTGTCAGAGAAAAGCTGACATTGTCTATCCCCCTTTACTGCCACCCAGTGCATCGGGATTTTGGCAGCCTTAGCACGCTAGTCCAAACCTAATTGTTTTGGAGTTGTCAACACCCACAAGTGCAATTTTGCTGAACTACAATTCCCAGCATTTCTTAATACAAAGGTTGGAAACCTCACCTGTTGCCCCTTCCTGAAAGCCATAAATTAGCAGAAATTTGGGGAGAAAATTTCTGTAAATTTTGGAAATTTTGTAATTCTTCTGGAGTGTTAAATTTTTCTCCTGAGACAGCGGGAACTAAAAAAGCACTAATTTTGTTGTCCCCATTTCTGATCTGAACAGCCTTATCCCTGACTTAGGGCTAGGGTTCATTTCCAATATGCCAGACACATGAAGGAAAAAAGAGAAGGTGAGCTTACTGCCTTTCACCCTTCTCAACATCAGCTGGAGGGAATATCACTCTCCAATCACAGTACAACTACCCAAGGAGGGGACATTTAAAGGGCTAAACCCTGCTCACTGATTTAGCCATATCACAACTCATTCTTCATGCACTTGTGGTACCTAGTGGTTAAAGAAAGGCTCTTCCTTTCTTCATCTGCTCCCCTCCCAATCCCTGGGGTTAGAGATTTGGGGAAATGCAGAAAGGTGGATCTCCCTCTTTCACCTGACTGATAATGGGGGAGGCTGCCTGGTACCTGGGTTGGTTCCTCTTTCAAAACCAAACTTCTAAAACCAACTTGGAGCTCTGGCAATATAGGGAGTCAGCCCACACCTGAAAGCTTAGGGGCCCAGAGGGAAAGAGGTATGCCTGCAGGCTTAAAGTGACCAATAGGTACTGAGCCAGTCACCCTATAGGGCAGGGGTCTTCAAACTTGTCCCTTTTATGACTTGTGGACTTCAATTCCCAGAATTCCTCAACCAGCATGCCTTGAAGACCTCTGCCATAGGGAGTCACGTGCTGCATAGAATGGTCAATGAAGTGTATCAAACTTTATCCACAGCAAAAGCTGTGTTGAAATGAGGGGAAAACACTAAAGCCACAGTAATAAAAGATAATCTCTCTTAGACAGCAATGCTATAAAAAAACATGGGGGGGAGAAGCTTGCCCAGACATTTGTACTATGGTTAATGGCAACAAGGAAAGATTGCTAGGAGTTGTTCCATGTCCTGATTGGATATGCCAAGCATTAAAAGTAGCTTTCAGTACACTGTGGCTGTTGAGTGAGATGCAACACTTTTGTTATATTTTTTGTAAGTGAAATGGCATGGGTGATGTCCTGAAGAGCATCACTGATGTACTTTAATGGATCATATTTTTTCTGTGAATGTATCAGTTCCTGTTTTAAAGTATGCTAAAATACTTTAACACTTCTCGTGATAATAAATTCCAGTTACACATTGTTTTCTGGTGCAAGTTTTTGACTGACCTGCAGTCATTTTCAAGGCAGGAACAGAAGCCTTGTTTCATCACAGCCTAGGTGAAGTGATCCAAAGTCAAATCTGGGTTGTCATCTCGCTGCTACCAGAGGGAGATATAGGACTGAAGCAGATCAAACCCACCTGCTCTTCTGAAAGACCAGCTCCTTTGGCCTCCTCTTCTGGTGTACTCTAGTGTTTATAAGGCTTGTGTACTGTGTACAGAACTTCTGCCAGAATGTACTTTCTGCTTTTTTTTCCCCTTTCTTCTTAGACTAAACCCTAAGGACAGGATTATCTTGTGTGTGCTTGTACATGTTCTAAACTACAAGCCACTCTATGAAATCTGATTCAACAAATTAATCAAAAATATTTTAATAAGGATTGTGGCCATGAATGCAACAGAAAAAGCACCCTGATTTCAAAACAATAAAAACAAAATCACTCTGAATAGACTAAACCAATCTTATAGTTTACTTAGCAAGGTTTTCAGCCACTAGGTAGGGCTGAGAGTCAGTGACTGGCCCAAGGTCAGCCAGTGGAGGATACAAGAATTGAAATAATAGAGTTCTTACGGAGGAAGAAACTAGAGGAAGCTAGGCATTCCATTTTTACTGATAGCATTTGGATGAATATAGTATGATGAATCCTATAGCTTCAACATGTATAATAGTTAAAGTATTGGATAAAGATTGAGGAGATCCAGATTCAAGTCTGTGCTCAGCCATGAAAGCTCATTTGGTAACATTGGGCCAGTCACTCTCTCTCACCCCAAGATTAAATTCACAGGACTATATTGGTATGGTGATAAACTTGGAGAAAGTACTACAAGATGGTGATAAACTTGGAGAAAGTACTAAAAGACACAATATAAATGTAATAACTAATCTAATTTTGTCAAAGAATTTGGATGCAACACTCATCTGAGAGTTGCCTTGAAACAGCTTGTGTAGCTACTTAACACATCACCCTCCAGATATATTGTGCTTCAGCAACCTTGATTCCTAGCCAATAACAAATATCGTGTGAAATACATCTATCAAACAGATTGCAAAAAGCAGCTTCAGCTGCTTTAATAATAGGTTTCTTGCAATTGACCTGTGGTCTTTTTGTTTGCTGGCTTTATTCTTCCATGTTATCTAAATCTCTTTTTTAAAAAAAACGTCTGTAATTTTTTAGACCTTTTAAGCTACTGTGTTTAGTTCTCTCTTATTTATTTATTTGATATTGATTAACTCAGCATTACCCATCTGTTATTATTCAGTCTTGTTTTTAGTGTCTTGTTATCCACTCTGGAAGCATTTTATACTCTAGAGTCAGGACAGAACATCAGCTTTCTGTTTTTCCCCTAAGAATTAGTCAATAGCCTGTGAACTGCTAAGCTGTTTTAAAAGTGGTTTCTTTGTGGAATTCTTTATAAGTCTCCACATGCATTTTGTAAAATTATGCAATGTTTTAGGTTTCCTTAAATCTGCAGGAGCTCTCTCTTTTTGAGGCCTTGAGGCAACATAAGAACACTCAAAATCCAAATATATCATCCTTCATGTAGACCCTGACTGCTTGTGGGCTTCTCAAAATCATCTTGTTGGACTAGTGTGAGGAACAGATGTTCAATTTATCAGCCTTTATCAGAGTCTATTGCAGCAGAACTCCTGTTCTCCTGTTAAGAAGTGAAATATGCTTGCACAAAATTCCTGCATTGTCAAGGCTCATTAATAAGAAGCAATCAAGTGTCATTTCTTTTTTTAAGACAGTTGTTCCCTTACTTGGCATAGGTATTTCCTGCCACATCTGCTATTTCCTCATAATTGGAGGTGCAATACTGCCATCTGCCAACTGAAGAGAATGGTGTATGTTTTGTGTGCAAAGCACAAGCCTCAGTTTAGTTATTGATTTCAGCCAAGCAAATCTTAAAAATAAGAATTTATTTTAAAAAAATCATGTAAATACATAGCTGCCCTGAGGTAACAGTAATAAGAACAGTGCAACAAACTGAACCAGTGGCACAGTAGAAGGCCAGTCTTCCTGTGAAGCAGTTCTGCATTGCAACCACATTTTCTAAATAATACTGTCCAGAACCAAACTGAATGATATTGCTGGTTAATTCTGGTAAAGCGGGTACTTTACATCAATAGCCATAATCATAGTTGCACTGTGGCTAGAATGCAGTATTGCAGGTTGACTTTGCTCACCGCCAGGAGTTCGATCCTGACCAGCTTAAGGTTGACTCAGCCTCCTATCCTTCCAAGGTTGGTTAAATGTGGATCCAGATTATTGGAGGCAATGTGCTGACTCGTAAAACACTTAGAGAGCATTATAAAGCGGTATGTATATAAGTCTAAGTGCTATTGCTATTATTATTCAAAGCTGAGTATACACATTGGACTAAGTTGTGGTTTTGTTTAATTGTGATTTATTAAATTAATTATGGTGGCTGGTTTCACACAACTCACCATAAATTCACAACATTTACAAAACACAATGGATGGTTTCACATAATATTCTAAGCTACAATTAAACAATACTATATCATTTAGTGTAAACCTGGTAGCAAGGGTTTGGTGGAAAACATACTATTTAAAAGATTGACCAGATGCTATTATGAACACTGTTAAGTGTAATGCCTAGGTCCTCAGGAGAATATTCCTGTCTTCCTTTTTTTTTTTTTTTTTTTTGCATGCTGCATGAAAAGCATCCATTTGAAGTATAATCTCTAAGACAACAACAAACCACAAAACTGTGCAAACATGTTGAGCAAATATGCCTTCTATGGCATTCTATAGATTCTTCCTCCTTTTTTTTATTGGCAAAACCAACTTTCCAATCAGCAGGGCCCAAAATCTAGTATTTAACCAAGTACTTGGTTAAATAATAGATCAGAAACTACCATGTTAGAAGAACCTAGAGTTCAAGTTTCCAGATAATACTTTGGGGGCAAACTTGTTTAATCATAGCATGAAAGTTGTTTGCCAGGCTTGCATCTGTTAAATATGAAAGAAAGATTCATTCAATATACGGAGCCACGTAAGTTATAACTAATTTATTTGTACAAGAAACCTGGGTAGGTTTGCTTTTGGTAGTAGATTTTGTAATTGTAGTTCAAAGGAGTGAGCTAGCATATGCAAATCCAATCCATTTGATCAGTTTTTGGCTTAATTTACTATGCAAATAGAGATACTGAGTCAATTCATGTAGCTGGTTTAATAATGCAATGGTAGACTTTGCACTGGAAAAAAAATTAGTAAAAGAAAATTGGTATCTCATTGTTGAGACTAGAGCACTGAAGTAAGGATATAGCGCAAGGATTTCTCCCACCATAGGGACGAATCTTTTTAAATTTCAAGTTTTAAATTCTAGCAATCTTTTTGCAACAAACATACATATTGTTAATATTTTGTTCAATCTTTAGGGACCAGCAAATAGGTGCATATTTGCACAACATACTGAACCACAAAATAGCCATTTTCAACCTAGGTTTCATGTAGATGCAACCTTGTTCCTAGTTTATGATTCTGGGTATTATGCAAATTCCACATTGGATCAAGTAAGCCAAGCTTCAGAAAGCAAAACAGAGTGCTACCTCTATTCAGAATGATTTTAGGTCAACAGCTCAAATATTTAGTCTGCAATCTGTTATTATTTACTTGGGGATAAACTTTATTAAACTTAAGGGCGTTTATTTTGACTAGACACAGCACTGAGAGACAGTACAAGCAAGAAAGCAAGTTGTTTCTTATTAGTTTGGTTAACATTTAATTATATGCAAGATTGAATTATTCCTTAACTACTGTATGAAATTGAAGTTAAAAGGTTGAAAGTAAGAATGGGATTCAGAGTGAGAAGTTTTACCCATTGGTCATATCCAGGGCTGTTCATTTTTAATTATTTCTTATTTACACTGTGCTTGATAGCTAAAGATGATTTATATTTAATGTCAGATTTTATTTTTAAAACGATAAATATTACTGTTTTTAAGAGCTGTGATCCATTAAAAATGTAGTTCTGATAGATAGCTAATGCCATCTTCTGTTTTAAAGAAGTACTGCTATAAAATAAAATGAAGCAGCTGATTATTAAAGAAAGCCATGCCTTACATTACAAATTCAAAACAATTCAATTCGAGTAATTTGCACAGCCCCAAAAGAATATCTTAGCTCTTAAATCAAGGGAAAACATGACATGATCTCCACCTGTTGTCCCTCCAGATGTGGCCCTATTCTTCCAAAAATGTTTAAATGTTGCTTCAAACCCCCAAAAGATTGCATATCACTTATACAATAACTCCTTTGCAATCTGCAGAAATGTTTTTCAAACTAGACAACTTTAAAATATGTGGACTTTAACTCCCAGAAGTACTCTGAATTAAAGTCCCTCCCTGGGGAATTCTGGGACTTGAAATCCCACACATGCTACGTTTGAAAAACACTGATCTACAGAAATCAACATCCCCCAACTAGTCACAATTTTTATTGTTGCCAAACTGTACTTTGATGTCAAGGCTTAAATAGCAGATTGGAAATACACTTGTAACTATTAAGAGTTATTAACTTGTAGCTACTGAAATAATTGTCATGCTTTGATTTGTATTGTTATGAGCCATAGTGGTGCAATGGTTAGAATGCAGTATTGCAGGGTAATTTTGCTGATTGCCAGCAGTTCAATCCTCACTGGCTCAAGGTTGTTTCAGCCTTCCATCCTTCCAAGGGAAGTAAAATGAGGATTCAGATTGTTGGGGGCAATATGCTGTCTCTGTAAACCGCTTAGAGAGGGCTGTAAAGCACTATGACAATGGTGGCGAACCTATGGCATACATGCCAGAGGCGGCACTCAGAGCCCTCTCTGTGGAGACGTGCACCATGCCCTGGAGATGGCAACCGTCCCTCTTCAACCAGCCGCCTGTTAACTCGCCGATGTCCCACGTGGCCAGATGCATCCCAGCATGGCTGGTTTCCCTCCCCCCCGTCCCATCCCTCCTGGCCTCGCATGCTCTCCGTTTCCTGGGCACAACCCACTGCATCGCCTCCTCAGCTGTCAGCTGGCTGTCCAGCTCAGAGGCAGCTTCTCTGAACTGCTGGCGGCAGGCTGCGGAGTCCCAGAGTGCTCCGGTCGAGGGGTCAGCAGGCTGTGGCTGCTGCCAGACACTGTCGGCCCCCATGCGCTCGCTGGCCTCTGTGTGTGGGGGCCGATGGTGTCAGGCAGCAGCCGCCCCGGCCCTGCCTCACCTTGCCTTGCGATAATGGCACCTCCACCCTGCCTCATCTCACCCCACAGGACGAGCCTCCTGCCCATCACCTCATCTGCCAGAGACCCCCTGGATCTTCCCCAACCCTGACCAGCCTCCACACAAGCAACATTGAGGTGACCACACCCACCTTGGCCACACCCACCCAGTCTGCCGTGACCACAGCCACGCCCACCCAGTGGGCCACGCCCACCTGGCACCTGGTGATAAATAAGTGGGTTTTGGGTTGCAGTTTGAGCACTTGGTCTCTAAAAGGTTCGCCATCACTGCACTATGAAGTGGTATATAAGTCTAAATGCTATTGCTATTGTTTCATTTTGTTGGTCCCCTTAAGCCAGCATTGACTCTTGGCAACTGCCCAGACTAATCCATGCAGGTTTTTTGGTAAGATGTTTTGGAAGTGATTTGCCATTGGGTTGAGAGGGAGTGACTGGCCCAAGGTCACCCAGCTCACTTTGTGACTAAGGAGAAAATAGATCTCATGGCCTCTTGGTTTCTAGATTGACGTCCTAACCAGTTCATCCAACTTTATTTTCTTGTACTTATAGTATATCTATTCAGTGGAGTTTTCTGAATATTATTCAAGAATATCCCCATAGAAACAGTAATTACTTCAAAATAAGAGAAAGTGGTAGCTGTGGCCAGGTGGGGCTTTCCTGAACCAGGAGCTTTGCTCCTGGTCACTCCTGCCTTAGTTTTCTCCCAATCAGACAATTGCAACACACTGTACATGAGGCTACATGAAGACCATCTAGAAACATTAGTGGGTACAGAATGAAGCAGTTGGGTAATTATGGATTCAGCTTCTTATCCCCATATGACACTATCCTATCTGAGCTGCACTGGCTCTCAATTCTGGATATGATTTCAAGTGCTGGTTATCAGCCCTATATGGGAGACTTCCTCCTACAAGAACTGTCCCAGACACTCTCAGAGGAAGGGCATGCTCCAGGTTCCCTCTTTTAAACATTTAAACATGAGCCGAGGTGGCGCAGCAGTTAGAGTGCAGTACTACAGGCCACTTTAGCTGACTGTGTTCAGCAGGTCAGCGGTTCAAATCTCACCGGCTCAAGGTTGACTCAGCCTTCCATCCTTCCGGGGTAGGTAAAATGAGGACCCAGATTGTTGGGGGCAATGTAAATATATATATACATTGCTTACTGGTGTACACCGCTTAGAGAGTGCTTGCACTTAAAGCGGTATATAAGTCTCATAAATAAATAAATAAATTACTATCTCGTGGAAACTAGAAATTATGCCTGCTTGGTGGTTGACCCTGTTCTCTGGAATGATCTCCCCATATATGATGGACCCAAACTCCGCTTGCCCTTAGAAAACCTATTAAGATCAAGCATTTTCTCCCAGATGTTTGGGTCCAATTGAATGGAGTCCCCTTAGTTGTTTATAATGTTTATTATTTTACATTTTGGGTTGTTTTTGTAAAGTTTATGGCTTTTTTTCTTTTTATTAGCCATTTTTGTTTTGTGTCTCACCTACAATCACATTGTTTGAGTTGGGTAGCATTATAAGCAAAGATAATAAATCACCTCTCTTGTATATTTCCAGTAGATTTCTGTGACTGAAGTGAACCTGAATCTGACTCTCCCTGGGAATATTCCTAAGGCTATTTTGTTTGTTCCATTGATCAGAGGAGCATCTGCTGGTGATGGGGTGATATCAGCTGAAAGAGTACGTCCAACATTTTCAGCTTGGTATTTATATGTGGATTTGGAGAGCAGCCTCTTATTTGACAGAAATGACAATTTCCATAACAACAGCAGAATACCATACACAGCCAAATTTCTGAGGTACAATCTGGGAATTTGAGGATTGCAAAAAATGGATAGGTCCACATACCACCTACATTTGCTTGATCTATGTAAATCCTGCATGTACGGGTAGCCCTCGATTTCCAACAGTTCATTTAGCGACCATTCAAAGTTACAATGGCACTGAAAAAAATGACGTCATTTTTCACAGTCATAACCTTTGCAGCATCTCCATGATCATGTAATCAAAATTCAGACCCTTGGCAGCTGATCCATATTTATGATGGTTGCAGTGTCCCAGGATCATGTGATCATCATTTCTGACCTTCTGACAAGCAAAGTCAATGGGGAAGCCAGATTCACTGAACAACGGAGTTACTAACTTATCAACTACAGTGATTCATTTAACAACTGAGGCAAGAAAAGTCATAAAATGGGGCAAAACCCACTTAACAAATGTCTCACTTAACAACAAAAAATTTGTTTTTAATTGTGGTTGTAAGTCAAGGGCTACCTGTACTGTGATTGAAAACTGAAGGAATAAGGAAAAATAAGATAATGGCAATTTTGTACCTAGGAAAAAAAGATAATGGCAATTTAATCTATATTTTAGTAAGTGGTATTAAATTCCACTAATTGTTTCAATCAGCAGGAATCAACTCAGTGATTGTCATTATATATGTGAGGTGCCCAAGTCTTGGCCATGTTTCTCCTCCATTGACTGCTGATCATTCAGTTCTCAAGAGGGAAGGTTGCTCTAGCTTTACTTTATTTGTATCAATTAATTTAATTTTTTTCTCATATTTTTTAGTTTGCATACTGAATCCTGTCAGAATGACACAGTATGTAATACAGCAAGAAACCAGAATAGAAAGATTATAGTCTTTATGTAGGATTGAATATAAACATGCAATCATACAGTTGCAGATGTCAACAATAGGCATTCGTTGTGCCAGATTTGTCAATCAGCACACAATATGCATTCAGCAATCATGGTATCGGCAAATAATGGCAGATTAGTTTTTAATAAACACACTGCAGGAAAGCCAACTTCTGCCAAATGAAATCATGTCTCTATAGAGAATCAGAGGAGGAGGAAAATTGCTGATAATTCCTCATGTGATTCAAAACGTAAATATAGGACTTGGTTTATTTTGCTCCTGAGCTCCAAGTGATACAGTTTCGTTTTTGAAAACAGGATATTAAAATCTATGGAAGACAACAGATAATCTATTTACCCGCTATTTGAAATGTTTAGATCCTATCTTTCTGCTATGAATGTAGTATGTTCCCCAATAGCCACATTATTTAATTTAATAATACATTTAGGTATTCCTTGTTTAGCAACCCCTGTAACTCCTTTGCTAAGTACCAGTCACTAAGCAGAAAAATCACACAACTGTGATGGACTTACTATGTTGCTTCCAGTTGGTTGTTAAGTGAGTCACCATAATATTAAATGAAACATCATATGATTGCAATTTGCAATTTTACTTCCACATTTTCCATTAACTTTGCTTGTTGCAAGCCAGTTGTGAAGCAGACAAGTGGCAATCAGATGACTGAGGACACTGCAATGGGCATACATTTCTGCCAATTACAAAGTGCCGAAAATGGCAATCACATGATTGTGGGATACTGCTACAGTCATCAATGCAAGGATTGGTTGCAAAGCTATTTCTTACATCATCCTAACTTCAAATGACCATTGAATGAGGCAGTCAGCAAGCAAGGAGCATTTGTATTGTTTGTAGCAAAAATTATTTAGGTAGCGTATATGAGAAAAATGGAGATAGTCCTTGAATTACATCCATTTGTTCAGTGACCATTCAAAGTTAGAAAAGTGCTGAATGAATTGTACTTATAATTGGTCCTTGAAGTTTCACCTATCACAGCATTCAACTAGTCACGTGAGCATGATTTCTGATGTTCCCTGCTGGCTTCTCACAAACAAAGTCAGTGGTGAAGCCAATCAAAAGTTGCATCACATGAAGTCCTTGTTTAATAGCCCACATGGTCCTTGTGTAAGGACAACAACTAGGACTACTGGAATTGTCATTCTCTTTAATATCTACCTGAAACTACTGGGTGAAGTCGTCTGACAGCACAGGGTATGATATCATCATATACTAATGATAGCGATTTATATACTATATCTCTACCCCAGGCCAGGCAGGGGATGCTGTTGTGGTGTGTCCAAGTACTTGGAGGCTGTAAGAGTCTGGATGGGAATGATGAACCAACTTTGGCTCAACTTGAAAAGGTGGAGTGGCTTTGGATTTTGGGCCCCATGTCCTTTCTTAAATTTATTCTGGACATAAATAGATTTTAAAATCTTGCTGCTACTACCTTAAATACACCTAGAACTCTTTATGTCTAGTTTATCTCCTTTTTGTATGTGTGTGTATGGGGGGGAGGTTACTAGTCAATGGAACATAACAATTCTTAACTCATTCTATTGATTTCTGAAAGTCTCCCAGAACTAACTGAACAAACATCTCAGAATGTAAATGTTTGGTGGCTTCCAGGAGCATATGCTATTGTACTGCATTGTAAAACTGATCCGGCACAGGATCCAAAGAAAGAAATAAGTGTATTGTATTATGTAATATGAATATTTTCACACATAGAGTAATAATTTTGTATAATAATTTATCCCGCCCACAACATCCTAACTTTGATTCTATTTCTATGTACCTTTGTGGGGGGAGGCAAACAATAGAAAAACTGCAGTTTATTTGCTCATCATCAGATAGCACTATAGTTTCAATACCAAGATTCTCAAGGCTGTCAGTCCGACTTCAAATTACAGCGATAAAAAGTAGACAAGGGGAATAGTAAATAGCACAACAGGAAAAGAGAAATACATTGTGCACTTATTCGGTATTGCTTTTCATGGGTGGAGAAATGGAAGACTGTTTTCTTTCTATTCTGAAAATGTGCAGTTTTCTTAATTTATAGTGGGAGCTTACCAGTTTCATAACTGCCTCTTTCTCATGGAATAGAGAAATTGTGTTTTAATTTATTTTTCCTCACTTTTAAAAATTATGGAGGACCCTACGAGCTCTTCTAGGTATGGTTTATATATATCAATGTTTATCTTATTAAAAAATTAAATTGACACTTTTTCTGCCACTACCATTTCTGATTATTGCTTGATGGGATTTTAATATTGTATTATTTTTCAACGTAACTACAAAAACAAAATGAGCAGAAAATTTGACTTTCAGAACATTAATCAGGTAGGACCTCAATTTATATCACAAATTCTGATTATCTCACTCCTCTTCTACTCTCAAAGATTATTTAAAACTATGTCACTTCCTGATTCATATGGAAATGATTTTGGATCCAAAAGAAAGAACATCCCTGGATCTAGACAGAAGCTATATAATTCCTCATGTGCTGAACAAGTTACTAATGTCAGCTCCAATGCTCTTCTGGCTAAAATAATAGCCACAAAATGGAAGAGCTTGGAGAATATCCACTGAAGATCCACATGAAGTTTAAAATAAAATAAAGCTAAACAAGACAAAAATGATGATTTGGTAAACAGTATTAAAAACATGTCTGTGAGATGTGTGGGATCCAAAACCCTTGTCCAATCACAACTCTAGAAAATGCTGCATCTGGGAACCTAAAGCACCTGCAGGCTGAAAACAATTTATCTTTCCTATTTTATACATGCAGTTAATGGACTGGCTTTAGGAAAGCCAAAGACATTGAAATGTTCTTTTCTTCAAATCTTGACATGGTAAGCTACAACCAATTCAGATTTAAATCTTGAAAAGATCTCTTTGAAAAAAATGTTCAGGGCTACAGAAAGATCCAGCAGTGAACTGATTGATAATTGTTTCAGATCAAAAACTAGGGTCTGCAAAATCATATGTACCATCAAAGGCATTTTGTTTCTTCCAATACTGCTATAGATAGGACCTGGATAATCAGAGGATCCAGTAGGATCATGTACAACAGATCTCTATGTCATCAGGTAATTTAATGCATCTGCTGTTTCCATGTCTTCAGTGGGAAAACAAAAATAAAGTGTCAACAATTTTTGTTGAAGTGAAAGCCAAACTGGTAACAGGCAAGCCAAAATGTCTGACAAACATTCTCTGATGAAGGCATCTTTTTCTACTTACAGGTTTATTCAACTCAGCTTGTTGTCAGGCTTTGAATGGGTTTAACTGGCAAAAGGAGAAGGTGATATTGGCTTATGCTGGAAGGATGCTTACTTCTTACATTGTGTCCTATTTTGAAGCATCACTGTTGCAAGTCATGTGATTGTCAAGTTGAGAATATGCTGATTCTGAAAAAGGCTAATGACAGCTTGACCACTCACTTCTTCTTGAAAATATGTACTGTATTTGAACTCCCAGAAAGATAAGAGATTCTGAGTCATCCTGTTATTGCAATCTACTTTCCAGATCCTGAAGCTCCTTCCATCAGTTGTCTCTAGAACATAAAAATACCACTTTGGTTTGTCTTCCTTGAATATTGGCAGAAGTCTCCAGAAAAGACTTTGATATTTGGAGAAATTTCTGAACAAAATATGATAAGTCCACTGCAGATTTCAAAGGTGAAACTTGGTCCAAGAAACAATATGAGTCCTAATTATCAATCCTTGTCAAGTAATTTAGATAGCAGCACTGAGATGAACACATACTATTAAATTAAATGAATCCCAGATATAAAAAATGGTACAATGCTATCTTCTAATATTTATTTAGGTTGACCAAAAGTATGGCCCTTTCCCAATTGTCAGAATTGTCAGAGACCGTTCTTTCTCACCATTAGGCTCAGCAGGAACTCATTAGGTTTCTTGAAGCTGGAAGATTGAGAGGGAGGACTGAGTGTTGGAAATGAGCCACCTAACAATAAATGCTGAGTAACTTCCTATGGCAATTAGTTGTGGAACATGCCAGTATTCTCACAGTTTCAGGGAGGTTGATGCACAACTGATTCCATACAGAACTTGCAGTTGCATAAACCAGTTTACCTTTTCACGTGTACAAGTGTCCTCCAGTAATCCCTCTTTTAACTATAAAGAATGTTGAGTAAGTACCAAAGCACATCAGATCTCTAGCTCAAATGTTGATAAGACTTTCAGCATCAAACCATTCTTCTGTGAGCAGCAAAGCCTGAGAGTTGATACAAAATAATGAGGAATTTGAACATAATCTATTATACACCCCTGAGAAAAACATACATTTATTATTTAACTCCAAACTCTGCTGGGTTTCTACAGTATAACTGGCCTCCCACATAAATAATTTAGAATCCTTTCATATTTCTACCTTCTTTACGGAAAAAGCTATGGAAAGATTTGGCCTGAGGCTGATGTCTTGATTGATTTGTCCCAAAATGATCTTGTTCTCTTGAGATCTGGGAACAGGTTTAACAGCTGAACAGATATATGAGAAGAAGCTCTTGAAGCATTTGAAATCTTTCAGGACAACTTGGAAGCCCTTTTCCTTTTCTCTGGTTTGTACCGTACTTAAATTTCCTCAAATAGTGTATCATAGACTAACTTGTCTTGTTGAATGACCTCACATGTACTGCAGCTTTAAATTTGGAATCAATATTTTATTATTTCAGCCAGAAGTTTTTACACAATGTGCCAGTATAAAAAATGGGAGGGGGGGCAACCACTCACATTAAGTTTTCTTTCACCCTTTTCTGAGAATAAAAGGTGACTACAAGGTCTCAGAGCAGCCTGGAAGTGGGGAAACTGCTAAAGAGACCAACAGCAAAGAAATCAATGTGGAAACAGCTCTCCTTGAACCCTGCTTTCTTAACTTGGGATCTGAAAAAGAAATTTATATCAATGAAAATATCCCTACATGACTGCAACATTTTGAATGGTCATCAGCCAAGACTGTTTTTTCAGCCCTTGTGTTTTTATCAGTGATAGACAGCCAATGACAGTGAAGGGAGCAAGGAAATGAAGGCAACAGGGAAAAATCCCATGACTGAGGAAACTTCTCCTCTTACAGGGAGCTGCAAAGAGCATGAATCAAGCCCACATAGCTTTATTCATGTAATTCAACTGCAAAATTTAAGGTGATGACTGTGTGCCCAAATAAGGCTCTATCTTTATTAATGGCTCAGTTCCTTGAAACAGGATGTGGAAAGAAGATCCATACATGAGCTACATATTCCTTTGGTGTTGTCCACTGGTTCTGCAATTACTCCCACAGAAACAGAGGGCAGCACCCATATGGAAGGACCTTCCCCTTGTAACTTATAATGCACAAGTCTAACAGATCCTTCTGGAGTGATCTTCTGAGGCATCAAAGGATCAAGATAGACTAAATTCCTTTCATTCTGTTCTCCTCATCTGGATACCTACATATAGTACTAGACAGTAGAGCTGCTCTCTTAGTATGGCCACCACAGTTAGGCAGAAGAGGAACAGAAGAGGACTTCCTCCTCCAAATTGTGTATTGACTGCAGTTGTTGCTTTTATCAAGTACACAGAAAGAACCACCCCAAGAATACTTTTCTGCACTGTGGGAAAACAGAATTAGATCTGTGCATACTCATTTACATAAAAAGTATTGCTTTGTGATTAACAGTGTGTTCTTACTTTAAAAACTACAACATGATTCTCTTTTACCAAAAAATCTAACTGCATTAGAGTTAAAAGACATTTCTCTGCTTTCATTTCTATTGTGTCAGAAATACTCTATGTATATTTATATTGTGTACATGCTAATTTTATGTATTTTTTTTCATAAAATATACACATTTTTAAATGATGATTCCTTCCACAACAGGAAAACCACACTGGCATAAATGGATTGTTCCTACAGAAAAGTGTGCATGTATGTATGTATTTATACACACACACACATACACGTACACTATCTGAATATTTTGGTGCATTTCCTTCCAATACTTTTGAATTAGCATAACTAAACACATAGATAAAATGTTCTTTATTTGTTGTAGCATTTCCAATATTTGTGATTGTATCATTTCTTTTGAACTTGGTAATCATTGATGAAGTACACCTTACCAAAATATAGCTTAGAGTAAATTGTATTTTTCCCATAAGTCCATTATTCTATTGTAATTACTTCTTTGAAGTTTGCATCCACTTTATCATACAATTTTTATTTATTTTGTCTCCATGTCATATTTCAATAAGAATATACCCCTAATAGATTGTCTTGGTTAAGTATTCTAAATTCTGCCCTTTTTCTCAAAGTTCCTCTTTTCTTGAGATCAGTTTTTATTCTTCCAGCAATTAACCATGGTGAATTCCTACCTTCACAGAACAGTTCTTACTATGGCTTTAATCTGTTTTCCAAGTCTGAGTACAACATTATTAGCATCCTTTTTACTGTAGTTGTCTTCAAAGTAAAAGGCATCTGACAATAATGCTAATGGTGAAATTACCAGATATATCCTTGTTTTTTAGACAATTCCATATTTTTAACAAACTTTGCCTTATAATATGCTTCTTCTCATACTTCTCTTGTTTCTTCATACCATAAATACCTATGAAATCTATTGACTAAGTCAGTTCCTACTACAATTAATATTCTGCTGTTTAGGGTTTTTATCCATTCTGTTATCCACAATAAACAGCTCACTTGATAATATAATTTCAGTTTAGGAAATTCAAATCCACCTCCTTTTAAGTCTTGTTAAATTTTGAATCTTACTTATTAAGTATCTTAATATTAAATTCCATGACACGTTGAACTGGAAATACAATATAAGACATGGTTTGCAAATCAACTGAGCTCAATTTAATTTTAAATAATATTACCTGTATTTAGTATCTGCAGCAAGAATAAACATGTTATGTGAAATGAAATGTGCTGTTGCAGTTTTATTCCAAAAAGAGTTACATGAAACAAAAATAACATGTGGAACAATTAAAATTAATCAGAATGCAAGCAATATAAATTCTTAGCTTCCCAAATATTCAGTATATACCTCAAGATTGAAAACAGTGATGAGTCCTCTTCCCAAATGTCCAAACACATCTAAATAATAAATTTTAAAAATAAGTTCAAAATAGCCCAAAGGGTATAGCTATTTTCCTTTAGAGTCAGGTGCAATCCACTCCACACTCCTTAAGTAAACTCTAGCTCAGCTGGCAAAACAAAGAACATCTTGCTTTTCATGTTCATATGAGACACCTTGTTCTTCAACTTCTCCGAAGAACAAATGAAGGCTTTTTTTTCCAATCTAACATTTGTTCTTGTTGGAGATTCAAATATTTTTTAACCAAAGGCAAAATATTACAAAGCAAAACCTATTTTCACCAAAACCCCAAAGGAAGGGAACAGTTCAAATTATTGCAATGCTTCCCCTATATTAACAATTTTGGAAGAAAGCAATGGATTAGTTCTCTATTTTTGCCAACCATACTATCCTGAAAAATATCTTGTACTCTAGTGAATCATTTTCCACACGTATACTTTTATGTAGCAAAAGAACATACTGAAGTACTTACAATGTATAAGATTCAACTTACAGTAAAAAGTTTAAGCTCACCAATGAATCTACCAATAAATATAGCTGGGCCTGCATTTTTTTTAGTGAAAGTCGGGAAGAATATAAAGGATTATACAGACAGATTTTATCTATTTCTTATAATACTAGACAACATCAAAAGTTAAAATATTTGGATGCTATCACTAAAAAGATTTCTGATGAACTGACTTTGAAGTCATATAAAATATAGTTATTTTCAATATAGTATGTCCTTTGTGTTGAAAGACAGAAAGGTATTTAGGAATACACAAAAGTACAAACAGAATCTATCTGCAGTTCATTAACCCAAATATATTTTCTCCAACAATTATATGGCACTTGCAGTGCATATCGTACTTGTATTATCTCAGGAAAAGTATATCTGCTTTATGGAGTTCCATTCGTTTCCCACAAACTCTGAAACAGAATCAACTTATAGTATTATTCTTATAATGTTATAGTTAATATATTAAATGTTTAGAAAGCAAACTGATAATTACGTACTTAAACTTTTTACATGACAATTGGAAAATTATATACTGATATCCATTTCTTTACTGCATTTAAATTATCCTGCTTATATTAAAATATTTCTCACAATCTCAAAAGGAATCCAGATTACTTCTCTCTTCTACTGTATGTTACAATCTCCACTCTTATTGGGATCTTCTCCCTCAAGTCTAATCCATTTCTTCTCAATTTCAACCTATAGTATGAAAGCAAAAGAAATGGGATTAAAAAAGGCTTATATTATTAGTGACATTCCTATTTAATAATAGCCCTTTTTATTGAAATAAAATATAAATGGAATATTAACAGAACACTTAAGATAAATATATAGAATAAAAAAAACATGTTGCTGTGATACTGACTTAAGACCACCATCCTATCTCATTAAAAATATAAACAATATTCTAATGTAACCCCAGCAAATATGTGCATGGTCCACTCCACCTATTTTACCTCAATCAACAGAAGCATTGCCTATATTATAAATAAGCCCTACTTAAATATTTAAAATAAAAATGTAATAAGCTGTGAAAACAGTCACAGAACATTATTAGATCTAAAACTTACAGAAAAATAAAAATGGGGTTTTCTGAGCTGTAGAAGCATCATGTTAGTTAAATGAGCCCATTGACACAATCCTTTGTGCCATAATATACAGAGAACAAGAGTTTTGAGACTTGTTCAGAAGAACAGATATCTTTGCTTGCTAAAATTCTTCAGTAATTTAAAAATTAAAGGCACATATAAAGCAAAGCTTATATTAGTCTATGTGCTTCATCATGCCAGATGGCTGTTTCCTGCCATTCTATATGAATTTACAATGGTTACCACTGGCTTGTTTAATACATATTATCTTGTCTCAGTCATGACCCTCAGTAAACAGTATGCAGAGAGGCAAGAGGCAAAAATCATGATTTGTTTTACATTTATTTTTTTCTGGCTGGCATGATAAAAAGTTGTGGGCAGGTCGTGTGATAAGCCAGTTGCTCTGGTAGATGATTTGGGAAATTTTAAGACAGAGACAACCACTAGAAAGGTTTGTACAGCAGAGAAATAAGGCAATTGGTCCAACAGGATGCAGCTACATTTTATATGTTATCTAGACATAAGCATTGTGCTAGTGCTGGATAAGGTTCCACAGAATAGCAATTACATTATCAGATGCATGTCTTAGCAAAAGACATACAATTAAATAAAGTTAAATATGATTATGGTAAGTGTAGGTTGTCATTTGATTAAGCAGGAACAGAAAGACATTACCTGGCAATTATAACATGCTTTCTGAATCACATGTTTCTGAGGCTGTACATCCCTATCAATACCCCATGATTTCACTTCAGTTCCTGAGGCACATGTGTCAGACACAACAAACTGCACCACAGCAAAAGGGCTCCAATTGGAAGGGATTTCTTGATCTGAGCCAAGTTCTAGTTTGAAAGACAAACTGTGCAGATGATCTGGATCTTGGAAAGAAAGAGGGGAAAATATTATAGCAAAGCTTTACAAAAACAGCTGGTTGAGAGAACAATCAAGTCATAGTTAAGTAGTTTGACAGGAAACAACAATAATGAAGGGCCACTAAATATCCCCTGGAATATTTGCCCCAGTCTTAAATTTTGATCTGTATCATTTTTTAACCAAAACATAATATAACACTAGCAGATAGAATTCAAATTTGTTGGGCAATCATAAAAAACACAGAAGAGCCCAGCATACCAAATACTTGATATCAAAGTATTAATTCTGGCAATATAGTATATTCAATATATTTTCTATCCCCTTGCTGTTCAAAATAGTTCAAAAGATACAGAATTACTTCTTGCCATCTTACATTAAACTTCGTATTCATTCTTTTTTGCATATATTTGAAGACATAAATGCAGCTATCATATGATAAGATTTCAGATTTATATAGCTATCTTCAACAGGAGAAAATATACAATTTCTAGAGCAACTTGTTAAGCTGTTCTATGCATATTTTTTTGTTTTTCAAGGCTAATGCATATTTAGCCACTGTATTTAGAAAACATACTTGTTGCTATCTATGGAGAGATACATACTTGGATCCAACTCAATAAAAGATTTTCCCAAAACACACATTCTAACATAACTCTAGGGCCCTTTAAGAAGAAATGTATAAAACAAGTTTAAATGATATCATCTTGTCAATCAACATTTGTTTTATAAAATATAAATGGTTGTGATTTGACAAGATTTTATATTTTGCACAGGTGAATAGAATAATTCAGAATTTGAGATTAAACCGGCAAGAGCAATGATAAACATTCAAAACATATCCCTACATACACTAAAATGATATCTACTATATATCATCATACCCACTGTTAGCAATGGGAGTATGCTAGCCAGAATGAAATAGGCATGGTCTTCCACTATATCATATATTTTATTTACTTGACCATTAATTCTGCCACTATCTTATTTCTGTCATATTAATAAACTACTGAAATAATTCGATTCAATTCTCGTACAGCATTTATATAAAATAATTTTCTAAAAATTATTTACTTGAGTTTTTATCTGGTAGTCTGTCAATTTTCCACACAATAGCTCTATAGGCACTTTCATATTTGGCTGTTCCAACTGAGACATGAATAATGGAGTCAGATTCAACCTCGTTTAAAGAGCCAAGGCAAGTTCTTCTGTTCATTTTTGCTTTCAGGGATCTCTGTCTTTGGAGGTTCATAGTCCAAAGAGTTTTGTTCCATTGTGAGGGAACAGGAAAGTGAACCATTACATTCTCACAGTGTTTTGTAGGGTGTGAATATGCTGAAGACATGTTTATGAAAGCTTGCAGTTCGACATAAGCTCCTTGAACGACTAACAAGGCTTTGACAGAAAATGGAAGATCTGATCCATTATATTGTGTCCTATAACGCATTAGTTCTACTCTACAGCCATCTGGTGGTGTAAATTTGATTATTCTTGATTGCTCAAATTCTTGTTTCTTCACACACTGATGAAAGTGATAGTCACTCATTTTGATCCATTTTTTCTTAATGTCTGACTCAAAATAATGTTCATCCCTTTTTTGAAGCTCCAAGTCATTTAGTGTCATAAAGCACTCAGAATTACCATTCAAAAAGTTTAATGAATAAATATGAGTTATGACAGCAGTTTCAATTAACCTCTCTTCTGCTTTACTAATTGTCCCCCAAAAATTATCCACTATTTCCACGATCATTTCTTGTTCTTCATAATGTCTCTTTGGTTTTGAAATAGCAGGAAGCTTCATTAACTCTTCCTCAACTATCATTAGGAAGTCAGTGAAGTCACTGTAATCAATTGTTCCTAATTTCAGCATCTGTTCGATCTCTGCTTCATGAACTACTTCAGTTTTAGGGTATTTCTTTTTCTCTGTATACGTCACATATTCAATTTTCACTGTATGGATTTTTCCAGAGATGTTGCAGTTCTCTAACTTTGGTTCTGAAAGCCTGCAAAATGGCTGCAGCTGGAATTCTTTGAAAGGTTTTTCAAGACCTTTTTCATAATACATTTGTAGGATTCCTCCTGATAAAACTCTAAGGTAAATAGGACCCCACTGCCTTGATGACATCATATTTTTCTTTTCAGGAATCCTCAACATGAAAGGCCAGCCATCTATTCTCTGGCTGCTAAAGAGACTGCTTGGAATAAATGAAGAAAGGCCATCTCTAGTGCACATACATGGAACTGGCCTCAAAGCTCTTTCAGTGTTCGAAGTTTCTGTTTTCAAGTGTTCAAGCCTCTCACAAATATAATTGAATGAACCCTGATTTAGGCTTTTCTGATCTGGCCAGCTTTTCTTCCCTTTAAAAGAATAATCTCTTTCAAAATCTGACTCTTTTCCATGTCCATGAAAGCTGGACAAAGACATAGTACATGAATCTTCTGACCAAAATGGATTAGAGAAAGCAGAGTCACTTGAAACATTCTGAAACAAGGTTTGTGAGTCTAAGGAATTTTCCAATTTTTTTGAGTTTTCTTGATGCATAACATGTGCGCCATGTATTGGTTTCAGAGTAGAAAATTCTGAACTGTGCACAGGCTGAGATATTCCAATCAATTTTTGAGAAGGTGATTCAATCAGTGGGAGATGATTAATGTTGGATGACAATTCTGGAATAGGACTTAGAAAATGAGTTCCTGATTTGGGAAAGCAAGGACTAACAGGATAGTCTCTGGTGGGTGTGCAGAGTGGAGAATTACTGGGGGGATCAGGGCTATAGTAGTAGTCACTTATAGGAGAAGAGAGAGAAGTACAGGTGATGGAAGACAATTGGTTTGAAAAATCTTGCATTTTAGGCAGTGTGAGTTTAAGCCCATTTGGTTTGCAAACGTTGTCATTTTCTTTTGCCCTCTGAGGAGACTGGGATTCATCGTCAAAAGTAACCCAGTTTGCAGTATTTGCAGTAAACATCTTGTTGTAGAAATCTGGAAAAACTGAGCAAAAGTTTCATTTGTAATTCATCTGTGAAAAAGAAGGGGGGAAAGTAAGAAAAATATTTATTGACATACCGTATTTATTTCAATCAGTGTAATTTTCAGGTTCAGAGACATGTGAAGTGAATGCTTAATGGCATTAGACAAAAAAATCCATATTTTGTGTTTAAAAATACCTGTTATCAATAAATACATTCAATATGCAATTGCTAAAGACTGGATGGATAAAGGAACTGGACATCCCTATTTTATATAAATTCTCTTAAACATCAGTATTTCTAAACATTTAAAAATGTTAAATCAGTATTTTCAATAGATCTTTGATTATGGCTTATTCAAAAGGAACAACAAAATCAGAGTTACTTATCCTATTACATTTGTATAGAAAAAGAATCAATAAATCATAATGGTTTGGAGATGGAGAAAGAACAGTGCTGCATTAAAAGTTAAATTTTTCAATTGTCCTTAGCTTGTGATGTTCTGAGGAAAAATAAGGACAGAGATTAATTTTATTTAAGGTATTTTTTTTAAAAAAACATAAAAACTGAGAGCTAGAGTACAGAATTGGTTTCTTCCAGCTCTTTTTACTGCTAAAAGTTAAGTTTTTTGTTGGAGTTGTAGCCCCCTCCTCGCCCCCTCCTTGCCCTTTCATTGCCCTTTCTAGAGGAAACGTCTGCGGCAAAGCTCGCTAGCTCGTAACACAAATGGCAAACCGCATGACAGTTAAACAGGATGTTATGCAGAACTAAGCTCGAGAAGGCACTAACCACAGGGTTTTGTTTTGTGTCGCCAGGTGGGCAATATAGGTCAAACATGACATGTACTCTTGACATGCTCTGAGACTAAGTAATGGGAGTGGTTTTAAGCTTATGGCGCAGCAAGAAATTATATGTATGGCACAAATGTATCACATGTAATCAATGCTTATTTGCATATTGTAATCAATAAAGTAGTTCCCGGACTTCGGTTCGGGGCAGTCCCACCCCAAGAAAGCCTCTGTGTCAGGAGTCTTCTTTAGTGTCAGCTTGTGGGATCTGCCCCACGTATGGGGGGATAGCAAAAGTGGAATCCCCTCAGGTGGTGACCCCGACGTGATTCGACCCGCAAGTCGAGTGTATGTCCTGTTGCAACTCTCAGGGCCGGTCGTCGCAGAACGAAGCACCCTCCTAGACGTGTATGTCTTGTTGCAACTCTCAGGGCCGGTCGTCGCAGAACGAAGCACCCTCCTAGACATCTCTTGGTACCCTCATACTTCACTCGGCAGGACGCCTACTGCAATTCAGGGCCGGTCGTCGTAGAACGAAGTACCCTCCTAAAACTCGTGAGTATGGGGGCAGAATTCTCTAAGCCTCAGGTTGCGCACCTCCACGAACTTAGGGAATTGACCAAGACCCGACTTAATAATGGAAAAATCTGGCCGTTCCCACCAAGTCAGACCTGGTCAGTCTGCTAAAATATGTTTATCAACAATGCCCAACCTACCCTGAAGAGGGGTTATTCAAACAATCTGTGTGGGTTAAATTAGAAAAGTATTTTCATGAATGATCAGGATGTGTAAAACTGTGACTGTTAATTGTTTCAAATCTAAAGGAAAAAGAATTTTAAAGTTTGCTAGAAATTCTGCTTAAAATAAGCCACAAAAAGGAAATACCTCATTCTGTTTGTCTAGCCAACAAACAGAGTGAAGAAAAAGAATTGTGTTTGTTTGTTTGTTTGTTTTTCTTTCTCTCTGTGTACGCTCAAGAACAGCCTTAAGTTACCAGGAGGGATTGTTTTAAGTTTATCTGTTGGAAAAGTTTCACTTGCATTTACTGTATGTATTTCATCTATCCTTTTTTTGAAAAATGTGTGTCTATCTACAAGAGCCTTTTGAAGCTCAAGTCTGCTTGTGTGGGGAAATAATTTTCCTAAGTTACTTTTCATATCCTAAAACTTACTGGTGAAACTACTATGAAACTTTTCTGAAACAAATAAGCATTTTCTAATCTCTGTTCTCCATACCTTTTGTCTGCCTCTCCTGGTAGAGTCCACCCAGAAAGGGGGGGGGAGACCCTGTTCTTGTATCTTTCAGCCCTGAAACCCTCTCCCAAGCCTTTGGAAGCAGAACACACAGACCCAGATGCTGCCTCCATCCATTTGAGCCATGGAATTGAATTTTGAATCCAGCCATCCACTAAAAAGCCACCATGCAATCTGAGTGGAACATTTTCCCAAGTCCTACCATTTCCCCAGATGCCTGTGAGAGCTGCAGAAGGAAGGTGGTGCCATGTAAAGCCTCAAAAGAGAACATTAAGACTGTGGGGGGAGGGTGGAAACTCATTGTAAACTTTTTTTTTCTTGCCCCATTTGTATTGTAACAAGCCAGTTGAATGTATTAATAGAGAGATGGCACTTGGGAATATGTGGCAGAACAAGTACTGAACACCTTGAACTTCTATCTGGTGGGAGGGAAAATTGATCCAGAATGTTTGTATTGACTATTTTGTAAAAGTAGCTGCACATACATGCACACACACACACCATTCAGAATTACACTTGAGTTTATCTCCTCCACCTACCTTTAGTAAAGTTCCTCAGGCTGATTTTTGCTCTATTGCACCAAAGCTTTGTGGGACCAACTTTCAACAGATAACAAGGGGGAGGGAACTAGGCCCCCTCAGGTGATTTGCAATTCATATGCCCTGACTAAGGAGGCAACAGGAAAAATCCCAAACTTCAGCCCTGAATATCTTACACTGGTGAGCTCAGATTGGGATTCCTAGAACTCATTATGTGCAATTTAAAGAAAATTTAATAGACTGGCATATTGGACATTACAAACCTGGATGCACTGAATTAAGAGCTAAGGCAGGAAACAACCCTTGAAATTGGGCAGCCAGTGGTCATGTATTAAGGAAAACCATGGCTGTGGAGAATTTTGGGAGGTATGCAAACCTGACTGGAAGCTAAAGGTGACATCCAACATTTGAAAATGATTGGCACAGAATATTGGATACTATAAATTTCTTTTCCACCTAACAAAATTTTGCCCTAACTTTTAGAACTTTATAGATGCCACTAAAGGGATCTTTTTCTGCTGCCTCCATTAATGTTTTAATTTTCTTTTCCTTTTTTTGCTTAACAGTTTAAAAGCTTGCCTACCAAGTCTCTCTGACCAGATCAATTTTAATGTCATACATTTACACACTTAAGGCACAAAGTGGGGATATTGATGGAAGTTAGCCCCCCCAGAAGGAAATATTAAAAAGGAGCAGAAAAATATATTTTCCTCAAAAGGACCATACACCTGGTTAGGTACAAGGCACTGCCAACCATGGACGTACCGGACCCTTTAGCCATAACCCTTAGCAGTGAAGAAGATGATTTTTCCTTTAATTAGAAAAAGACAGGGGAGATGTTGGAGTTGTAGCCCCCTCCTCGCCCCCTCCTTGCCCTTTCATTGCCCTTTCTAGAGGAAACGTCTGCGGCAAAGCTCGCTAGCTCGTAACACAAATGGCAAACCGCATGACAGTTAAACAGGATGTTATGCAGAACTAAGCTCGAGAAGGCACTAACCACAGGGTTTTGTTTTGTGTCGGCAGGTGGGCAATATAGGTCAAACATGACATGTACTCTTGACATGCTCTGAGACTAAGTAATGGGAGTGGTTTTAAGCTTATGGCGCAGCAAGAAATTATATGTATGGCACAAATGTATCACATGTAATCAATGCTTATTTGCATATTGTAATCAATAAAGTAGTTCCCGGACTTCGGTTCGGGGCAGTCCCACCCCAAGAAAGCCTCTGTGTCAGGAGTCTTCTTTAGTGTCAGCTTGTGGGATCTGCCCCACGTATGGGGGGATAGCAAAAGTGGAATCCCCTCAGTTTTTCAACAATGTATGGCCCAATTATATCAAAGATTGAAGATACGATGTTTTTGTCACTTATTAAAAGTTGCTTATAGAAGTGGATTAGATATGAATTATTACAATGCAGTATAGTCATCTTTTATGAAATTGTTGTATAAAATTTTATACATATATATATTTCTTAGAGGACCTTATAAATATAAAAAGAAAAAAAGAATTATCCTCTTTATATTGGAATATTGCTTCAAGAAGGAAGCAAGGCTTATAACAGTGACACAATACTTGGTCATGAAAATGAAACAATGAAAATACAATAATATTCTACTTATTTTTAAATTAGCATGGCTCTGTTGGAATTGTACATTTGTACAATTGTACAATTTAGGAAATAAAGTATAAATAAAAGACTTGTTGTTTTTGTTACTGACTTAAAAATTCCTGATTTGAATAACTCTGATAAACTCCAATTCGTCAGTCTTCTGCACAAATCTGAAAATATAGTTCATAAAAATAATTACCATAACACTTATTTTCAATCAATGCAACCTTTCCATTTTTTGAAGACTATAATATTCAAATTTAAAATTGTCAAAGTCCAAACCAGGATTTTTAGAAACAAGTATTGAAAATATTACTGAATATTTTAAACAGGATAGAAATAGAATAGAAAAGGGTGCAGGATAGTTCATACTGCTCCTCTGCATACTATTACTTTAAGAATTCACTCTAATTATGCACATATAACTGTAATCTTACTTTTTAATGGCTGAATATTCTATTAAACATAGCAGTATACAAGTTTCCTGCTATTTTTAATTACAGTATATGCTTATTTGTTTGCTGGTTTGCTGTAAATAAGTTTCTACTTATGTACATGGTAGTAAAATATTTTGTTTTATTTACTATGAAATTGGTAATCTTAATTTTCATTTTATTTCAGCCATTAGCAAAGCAAAAACATATTTGACAGGACGAAGATTTCATCACAAATACAAGGCATATTTTTAATGTGTTCAACTATTTCTTTTCTCTTCATGTTATTCCCATATTTCTCTAATTAGTCTAAACCAATAGCAAAAGGAACATGCCTAAAAGCAGTTCAGTCATAAACAATAATCCATTCAGGATTTTGGAAACATTACTGTTCAAACCAGACAAATGTTTCTTGCTCAAAACTGCATTTTATTTTATTTCATCTATATAACTCTAAAAATGTACCTTATTTTTTGTTCAATACTCAAAACAGCTTTTTTTGAGACCAAAATATTATTTACATCTCTAGCTTGTAATCTCTGGGTTTCACAAAGCTGCTAACAAGGCCCTCTGAGAAACAGATGGAAAATACATCCTCAACTGGAATGGAACAACTCGCCGCGGCCAACTCACAATGAACAACTCACCGTGGGACAACTTTCGAAGGACAATGTAACAATTTAATTCAATTATTTTAAATAAATAATAATAATTTTTGTCATTCACATTTCATACTGTCCCTCCTTTTGCATCCTTTTTTTAATGATTCTGTTCCACCATTTTATTGATATTAGTGTAACTCTTATCCTGCAGTGAGTTGTCCCAAAGCAAGTTGGCTGTGGCGAGTTGTCCCACGGTGAGTTGGCCACGACAAGTTGGCTATGGTGAGTTGACCATGGCAAATTGTCATAGACCTTCGCCAACTGCTGTTAGGGAAGCTCAGTTATCAGTAGTGTCCAATACTATCCATCTATCAGAAGAGTGGAATCTGCTAAGAGAATGGATTCTCTTTCCAATTCAAAAAATAATCTAGTGGTTTGGACATTTAGCAAAGTATATCTGAGCAGACAAGGAAGGTAGGAAAGGAAATACCCTACAAAAGCAGAAGTACTCTGGAAGAAGCCCTGTACTTTCAAATAGTTGTAATACTGAATTTATTATATACAGAATAATGATCACACTTCAAGATCACAGTGATAAAACAAATAGATTTACCTAGCATGGTAGTTAATTTTTCTTAATTTAAGAAAAATATAACAATATAAGAATGAGTTTTGTAAGGTGTAAATCCACAACAACCTTGATCCAGATGGTCTGCACTTCATATTTATTGTTCATATGCAATCATATTTCGTTTGGTTTCTTCTGGAGCATAACAGATGCATCCCCACAATTTAATGTTGAGACTTATAGAACCACTTCATGCACTGCTAATTGCTTTTAAATCTATGTCAGCTTCATAACATCTTTTCTTTTATGCCTATGTACAGTATTTGGACATCTTCCTATGACTTGTTGATAGTTCTACAGACAATAAACCAGTATTGATAGTCATTTCAAACTAACTACTCATTCTTAAACTATAATGCATAAAAGAGATCATGATAAAAAGTTGGAAATATGGTACTGCACAAAACCTTAAAGCAGATATTTATGTCCAAGTACAAGTAGTCCTTGACATATGACCACAGTTGAGCCCAAATGAGTGAATTTGACTTCCCTATTGACTTTGATTGTCAGAAGTTTGCAAAAGGTGATCACCGAATGTTATTATACCAGTATTTCACAACTGTTATTTACTACAGGTAGTCTGCAACGTACAACCATTCATTTAGTGACTGTTTGAAGTTACAACTGCACTGCAAAAAATGACTTTTGACCATTTTTCAAATTTACAACTGTTGCAACATCCTCACGGTCATGTGATCGTGGATGCTTGGCAACTGGTTCATACTTATGATGGCTGCAGTGTCCTGGGGTCATGTGATCACCTTTTGCGACCTTTGGACAAGCAAAATCAATGGGGAAGCCAGGTTCACTTAACAACCATGTTACTAACTTAAAACTGCAATGATTCACTTAACAACTGTGGCAAAAAAAGTCGTAAAATGGGATAAAACTCACTTAACAAATGTCTCAGCAACATAAATTTTGGGCTCAATTGTAGTCATAAGTCGAGGACTTCCTGTACAATGCCTATCCAAACTGTATTACCTATCTTTCAATTAGCAACATACTACTGGGGATTGAAGTTAGCCAATTGAACAGGCAAATCTGTTACAGTATTATTATTTTTTTAGCAACAGTTTGCTTTGTTCCAAACACTGAAGATTCAGAGGAATAGAATTCTTTTCTCTTATTATCTGAGAACGGATTGGACGTTTATATGCATGTATTAAGTAAGAATGAAATGCCAGTCAGCTTGGAATTTCCTGTTAGTCTGACTTACATTCCAAATATTACTTAAGTTCAACTTCTGACTGCACCAGGCAATGGCAGACAAACTATTTTTATTTTTTCCTTACCACAACTATTTATACAGAAAAATATGCCATATTTTTCATAAAAAAAATAAAAAGGACAAAAACATTTCCTAAAGTAGAAACATACCAGGGATCTCTTTGACTCAATTCCCCAAACTATGCATATTTCCATTTTTCTCACTTTATATTGTTATCCTCAAATAACTTATTACCATCATCAGAGTGTCTTGATTTCAAGTAAGCATTTTACTTTAAAAGAAAATCCATCGATACACATTATATAATAATATATTTACAACAGCAGATATATTTATACATCATTCTGAAGGCTGGAAATAGGTAAAAAAAATCAAGACTACAGAAACTAAATAAGGTGTGATATAGGAGAACATTCTCTCCATCATTTTTAAATAAAATGGCTCTAGAAATTGAATAAATAAGTAGTTAAAATCAATTACAGAGACCTGAAATCCAAAAGTCCATGGTATTGAAGATGGGATTTAATTTTTTCAACTCAACTAATTCAATCCATAAGCCACCCAGAGTTGCTGGGAGTTGGTCAGCCTATACATTTAATACATTCCTAATTTAAAGTAAATTTCTTGAAACTTTGTACAGTATATAAGCATTATACATGTATAGTGTTGTGTTTTACACAAGTACAACATGGAGATGTCATATACAATTTAAATTAGGAAAACAACCATAAGAAGAGGTAGCCATATTACTCCAGTGCTGTTTAAATCTAAACGAGGGCCCAACCTCGTTTAACAATATGAATTTTAGTGATAGTACTGCAACTAGATGGATAACATCTGAGATATTAAAAAACAAGTTAGCAAATATTAAAAAACAAGTTAATTTCTTGAGGAGGAAGATTTCATGACCCAGCAAAACTTTCCAATTTCTCCCTCTGTATATGACATTTATTTTTATTTCTTTATTCAATTTATATAGTCACCCACCTCAAACTAGTGACTTTGGGCAATGAATAATTGTAAAAACAATTAAAACATAGTACAAAAAGAAATTAAATACAAATAGCAGCCAAGTGATATAGAATCTTATCTATAATAAGAAATGTAAAACATGTTAGACAAAATAAACATACAGTGCATTCAGAAAGTATTCAGACCCCGTTCGTTTTTGTCAATTTTGTTATGCTGCAGCCTGATTCTACAGTTGTTGAAAACCATTTTTTCCTCATTAATCTATATTCAAAACCCCATAATGACAAAGTAAAAACAGAATTTTAAAAATGTCTGTAAATTTCATGTGTTTTGCACTGAGAGGTTTCCGTCTAGACTCTAGCCCATCTGCCATAAATCCCAGATCTGTGGAGGGCTGCAGTGATGGTTATCCTTCTGGAACTCTGTCCCATCTCCACACATGATCTCTGGAGCTCAGTCAGAGTGATCATTGGGTTCTTGATCACCTCTCTTACTAAGACCCTTCTCCCTCAATTGCTCAGTTTGACCGGGTGACCAGTTCTTGGAAGAGTTCTAGTCCATAATTCCATTTGAGAATTATGGAGGCCACTGTGCACTTAGGAACCTTCAGTGTAGCAGAAATGTTATTGTAGCCTTCCCCAGATCTGTGCCTTGCAATAATCCTGTCTCTAAGCTCTGCAGGTAGTTCCTTTGACCTCATGGCTTTTGCTCTGCTACAGTATGCATTGTCAGCTGTGAGGCCTTCTATAGAGAGATATGTGCCTTTCCAAATCATGTCCAATCAAATTTACCACAGATAGACAGCAATCAAAGTGTAGAAACACGTCAGCAACTATCAAGAGAACTGGAAGGCACTTGAGCTAAATTTCAAGTGTTGTTGCAAAGCACGGGTGTCAAGCTTGCCGCATCACGTGACATGCTGCAACATATTGCAACTTTTTTCCGCATTGCTGGAGCTGGGGTGGGCGTGGCCTCCACATGATGCAACCGGCCCACGGGCCGGTTGTTTGACACTCCTGTTGCAAAGAGTCTGAATACTTATGCCAATGTGATATTTCAGTTCTTCTTTTTAATAAATTTACAGATGTTTCTAAAATTCTGTTTTCACTTTGTCATTATGAGGATAAGCATGGATTTAGTATGGAAAAGCAAGGACATTAGCCAGGCAACTAAATGCAGATTAATCCATACTATTGTATTCCCCATTGGTCTCTGTGGTTGCAAAAGCAGGACTATGAAAAAAATTAAACAGGAGAAACATTGATTTGTTCAAGTTGTGTTGAAGAAGATACCTATGCATTCCTTGGACAGCAAGATGACAAACAACCAAATACTAGAGCATATGAAACCAGGCATATTGCTGGAACGCAAAAATCACAAAATCCTGCCTTATTTTGGCCATGCGCTGAAAGTCACTGGAAAAGGCAGTTATGCTCAGAATGGTCAGTGGTAAAAGGAAAAAGGGCTATCGAAAAATACGATGACTAGACACCATCAAAGCCAAGACCAGTTAGAGTAGAAAACAACTAAAAAAAGCTGTACAAAATCAGAAAAGATGGAAAGAGTTGATCCACAGAATCACTGAGAATCAGATACAATTGAACAGATAGCATCATCATCATTATAATCTATAAACATTCTTGAGGATTATTTATGAAAATATATCTGCCTAGTTCTTGCCTCATCCACAACTTGTGAGAGCTACAGGAACTCATAAAAAGCAATATACAAATAGTCATCCATGTATGAGCAGTCGCTTAGCAACTGTTTGAAGTTATGATGGACCTATCTTGGGGCTACTTACAACCCAGATTTAAAGTTCTAATGGTCACGTGTCTGAACTTCAGGTGTTTGGCAGCACAATCATATTTATGGCCTTTTGCAGCATCTTGCGGTCACATGACACTGAGCTTCTGATAAGGGCAAACTAACTGTGCCTGCATTTACCATCTAATCTTATTCAGAAACCAGACACTTCCTTTTTTCAAAATTACAGTTTAAAAGATTTTTCCTACATCTGTTTCTCTAAAACCTCTACCTTCACAATAGTCTAGGTTTCATTTATTATTATAGTTAATAAAATGAAATGTTAATGAATCTCTGGGTAGCCCAAAACTGTTTCTTACAGATATTACATGTCTATACAGTTTAAATTGGCAAAAGTTATATGAATATGCTTTTCTTGGCTCTTTTGTGGTTTTTGCCCACATTCTTGCATAATAAGTACTGAGAAGAAAATATAAGTTGCTGGCCATCCCAATGTTTTACCAAGCACTACTTCAAGGCATGATGGGTTGAAAAACATAATGTATTTGTCAGATAGCAAATAAATGTTTGGGGAAAGGCTGCCGCAAATACTGAAAAGCAGAAATAAATATCAGTACTATAGTTTAAAAATCCAAGCAGTACCTAATAATAAAGCTGATTTAAAAACAAGAAAATTGGCAGTTGAGTAGGAATGTTGAACAGCAATAAAAATACAGTCATTTTTTCCAACCCTTATGACTGTTATAACCACAAAAAATCATGTCTGACAATAGAAAATGCTGGCACTTTCAATTTCAGCAACTTGCAAAAACAAAACTAAAAAAACTTTACCCCAAACCTTTGTTCTTTCCTCATCAGCAAAACAAACATTCTCCATTATTGTTATATAAACAATTAACTAATATTTAAGCAATCAAGCCTATCATAATGCATTTGAAGAACATGAAATTTCCAGAACCTCTTTTTTCTACAGCATGTTTCACAGCCAGTATTGAAATGTTCCTGCAAAACTTTACAATGGCATCAACTACACTGACGTTTGATTATTTATGCCAGTTGAGAATTTATGCCTAAGATTTGTAACTTGATAGTCTCAGAAATTGACTTTGTATATCCACAAAATTGTTTCTTCACCAGCCCAGCCCAATACCATGTTACAATTTTCTATGAAACAGAACAAAACTAAGTTTAAAAGTTTGCATACCACAATTTATAAAAATCACATTTAGGAAAAATAAATCTAGGATATCTTCAATTCATAATGTAATCAAGAACAATGCAAAATATCAATTAAAATTGAATTGATTTACTCTAGTTGGATCTATCCTTACTTCAATAGAAGATTATTCATGGTATATTTAATGTTGCAACAAAAACTACAAATGTCTTACCTTGTTCCACCAGCCCAGAATTCTTCAAAGAAAATCCCTCCTATTATGGTTGATAAATGGAATTTGCAGTGATATCATATTTCTAATTATTAAATTTTGGAGGGGAAAATATTTCACCTCTTATACCTAGAACTGAAAGTAAATCTATTTTTGCAAAATCTTATTTACCAACAGATTTTATGTTTTCTATTGTTATTAGGTCCCCTTCCACCTGCCCACAAAATAATTACTTCTTATGAAACAGTCAGCTCTTTGCAACCTGATGCATGTATTTTCTTTACTTACCCAGATTATCCTCCTTTCATCTAGACCAGAGGTGGGGAAATATGGCTCCTTTGTGACTTATGGCCTTCAACTGCCAGAATTCCTGAGCTGGGATTGTTCCCCACCCCTGATCTAGATTAAAAATAAAACATGCAAAGTTGAGAGATAAACTAAGAAAGAGGATTTTCCAATCCATCAGTATTTCAAATATCCTATTAACCTTTGAAACTATCAATGTCTAAAGGAATAAATATTTATTTCATTTAAAAGACTAGTAAGACAACTTTCTTAGAAACTATACACGCACATGCATGGGCGTGCACACACATTAAACAAAAGATAAAAACAGAAAATAATAAGAATAGAAACCTGGCATCACAGCCAATATCCATCAATACAGCCAGCACTAATATCTTCAGGTTCCAAGTCACCCTGTTTGACTACTTGGGGGAAGAATCAGGTCATTATACCTTTCTAGAAGGTCAAGAGAGTGAGTGACTGCCAGATCATAAGGGGAAGAGTTCCATAGAGCAAAGGCTACCATGGAAAAAGCATGCTTCATGTCTCACTAGATGGCAAAAATTGTGGAATGAGAGCACAACTTTTCTATTTGAACTGGTGAAACAAGTGGTCCAGAAAAGGGGACAATTGGCAGACAAGATGAATCTGCGCAAAGACTTTTGCTAGCCATGGTTACCACCTGCTCCTTGATAGTAGTCATGTGTGTAGGAGATCTCCCAAATTGTCCAATCCTTCAGTCCACTATCATTTCCCCCATCCAGAGTATAAAATAACACATCAGCAGGCCATGGAAAGCCAAAAACAAGCTATCGCATCTTGCCAGGGATGAGCCAGAGTCATCCTTCCCCATCCAGACCTTCACAAGTTCCAGGCACTGGGTCTGCACTGCAACAATATCACCTGCCCAACCCAGGGTGGAGATATATAGCTGGATATTATCACCATATAGCACTGATTCAGTAATTCTCTGCAGGGATGATATGTGGGAGTTTCTAACAGAAATATTTTTAAAGCTGTCTGTCACAAAGAATATTAGATTCTTTTAGCTTTTTCAAAGTGGCATATTCTGCAAATGGAGTAAGTAGCTACAGTTATCTATAACAGAAATAGTGTCTCCGTGAACAGAGCCTAAATAAATGTCAAAGAGGAAACAATTTTAGTTTTTTGAAGAAATTCTTGGATTAGAAATATGTTTTACCAATAATTATTTTTAAAAATTCCTAGACACCAGATCAAATTTATTTTAAATTCTTCAAATTAGCATCTTTTTAAACAAAAAAATAGAAAACAAAAGGCACTCATTGTAAACATGCAGTATTTGGTATACAAGCATTTCTGTTTTGAAAGAACAACAAAATACAAAGAAAGACCAGGAACGCTGAATTTATTTTACAGAACTATATAAATTATAGACTAATCCAGTTCCTTTTTGTAAATATCTACCTCCCCATGGCAGCCATTTTGTGAAAGCCATGACCTCATGACAGTTATTTTATGGTAGTGCCACTGAATCTTTTTTAGAATTTGGCATTACCTATGAGTTTAACAAGTGGGTTCAGTGTATAATTTTTCATTTTATAGTGACATTGATAAATATTACTTTTGGACTAGAGCCATTTTATCTTTCTGGACTGAAGCATGGAAACAAAAAGCCAGAAGGCAACAAGATGTCCTCCACATGTTCTGGACTACAATTTTCAAACCCCAATTGACCAGAATGTCAGTCTTATGGAACTATTGTTCAAAACACACAAAGTGAACAGATTGCATAAATTGCTTCAGCTACAATATTATCTTTAACTCTTAGGATGAAATTCTACCAATATTAAGACCAATAGCAGAGATGGTAAATAACAAGGAAGAGTAATGTCAGCTGTTCTAGATTTAACTGAAAATAAGATTGTTCAGGAACTAGAAGTTAGGAAACACAAGAAGTCAAGAAGCTGGTCATTTACAGAGAAAAAAAATACTTGGTTAAAGTTGCGTTTATCCCTCCCATTATAAATATGACCACTCTGATTAACAGAAAGAATCAGATGTACATCCTGAATCAAGAAGCATTTAAGTCAATCTTTTCAAACTTCTCAGCTTTAAGATGTGTGAACTTCAACTCCCAGAATTCCCCTGCCAGCATGCGGGAAAACTCTGATTTTAAGTTAAGAGGCATTCAAAAAAGCCGACGCGACCAAGCCCAGAGGAAAAGGCTACTTTGTAGCAGCAGAGCGTTTTCTACGAAGTAAGGCGGGCGGGCTTCAGTCCTCTCCGCGGACTCTTTGAAGAGGGCTCTGCTGGGCTGGTCCTGCGGTCCTTCAGCACGAACGTGGCCACCGCGGTTTCTGTACCTGGAGCGCATTTAATCGGAGGCACCAAGCCTTCTCCCCAAAGTTAGCGGTCCCCGGGAATGTTAACGCACGATACAGATGGAATGGGGAAATATAATCTTGAGGCCAACGCACAAAAAACGGCGATACCTTGAGGTAGACACATTAACCCCGCCCTCGAGTTTGCCCACTCAGATGCCTCCTTCCCTCCCCGTCCAGCTCGCCCCTATAGACAGACGCACAAACAGGGCGTCCTGCGCCCCCTTCTTACCGGCGTGACTGTTGTTCCCTCTGGGCTCCGCAAATTGGGTGCCAGACGGAGAATGAGAGAGCTTCTGCCGGCGAAAAAGCGAAGGAAAAGGAAGAGGAGGGAGAAATCAGCTGCCACCGCCTTCACTTCCTCACCAGCTGGCCCGGTCCCAAACTCCGGCAACCCTCGGCACCACAGGGGGTCCCGCGCCCGCCCCCCCTCCCCTCCGCTCCGGCCAACTTGTCTTCGCTTCCCCGCGCTTCGCAACTGACAATCGAGTCTCGCTGCTCCCCGGCAAAGGCGAGCCCTGCGCGTTCCGCTAACTCCCGCGGGGCATCTTTAATCGACGTGGAGGGAGGCCAGCCTGGGCGGAGGGTACCAGTTAAACCCCGCCTGGCGTGTTTGGGTCTCCATTCCCTGCGCAGGCGCTATAACTTTCAGCCGCGTGGAAATCCTGCCTTCGGATAACAAGCAGAGAGGGAGAGTGAGGTCGCATCTTTTTGCGGGGTCGGCAAACCAAGCTGCCTGGACCAAATCATACAGCGGAGTGTTCAGGATTGCTCAAAACAGGAGAGAGCAATGCGGTCCCTTCGTATAGAAAGGTAGCACCTCAAGGGTTCAGCCTTGCTTTTCAACAAATGGGCTTGTTGGCTGTGCAAGGAAAGATGCATTCTTCTTAAACTCAAACACCAGCTCATCTTCCTTTTTCAACATTTTAATAATAAAAAAACCCTATTTAATTCAAATGACCTTTATTTCCAGATGAATAGGCATAAGAGTGCAGTCCAAATTATTTACTGAAACTGATGAACACTTGGACAACCAATGCAATCTGCTGCACTGGCAATTTTGAAAACTCAGTGAAGTTCTACTTTATTGCGTCCTTTAAAAGAACCAGAATTTATTTTAAAGAACTATATGCACACAACTCTTAGAAAGCCTCAGGTTCCCAATACTGATAAATTTGCTAGGGAACACCACAAAAGTAAAGTCAGTTTGGGCATGGGGGGGGGGGGAGGTAGAAACAAAATACCAGCATTGCCTATCTGACTGACTTACACAAACACACACACATTGATTTTCTCCTTTTCTTTTTTTTTTTTTTTTTTTTTTTTTTGGTTTTACAGTAAACTATCACTTTCCTTGATAAAGAGACCTTCTGTTACACTTCAAAGGTTAATTATCAGTCTTAGAGTAGTGGCTGGTTAGAAGCCTTAACAATTTAGCTTTTTACAAGGAGACCAAGTTTATAGGGGGTGTTTCTTCCATTTAATGACCTCTCCAGCTTCCAAGTTCCTTTTTTCAGAAAGGAGGATACTGAGCTCATCAACACACAGGCACATACACATAATGAGCCAGCCAGGCTGAAGCAGATTCAATCCAAGGTGTTCTGGCATGAAATGAATATTTTCACTGAAAAATGCAAGACCATCTATGGTGCATGGAGAAAGAGGAGGTTTGAGGTAAGATGGAGGTGGGTGGAGATCTGCTTGATCACAATTGGCCTGAGAGATATGCTAAGGAACTACTGTTTCCTTCCATCTGGGCCCTGCGTTCAGTGCCTGTTTTGCAATGTTCACCCTTTGGGAAAGCTGGCACTTTATTCTTTATCTTCTCCTTTTTAAACCTGGTCAACCTGGAGAACTCTTAAGCCCTGAAATTTGTGTCCAGTTTGTCCAGTTATGTGTATGTAACTGAAAGTATAATTTTAGCCTTTCTCAGTTCCTCTTTTGTGGGATGTTCTTCTGAAAAGATCATTTTATCACTGTATGTAACCAATGTAGATCTGGCTTCAGTAATAGTTTCTTAAAACAATAGTTTTAAACCCACTAATAGTGGCTTAAGTAATTTCAGGACTCAATTCAGTAATATGTTTATTGGATGGTGCTAACAGTTATGGGATATATACAGTATAGTGATATTGTGCAAATGTTAATTAGTTCTAATTGTGTTTCATATAGATATTAGATACATGGGGAAAATAGGCAAGACCTGTGGTACCCCACAGAGAAGGGACTGAGGGGTTTCTTCACCTATTTGTCTGTCCCATGCTATGAACTAGAACTGCCCACTCAGGAAAGAGCATACCATAAAACAGAACCCCTCTTCTCAAAGTGCTTAAGGATACTAGAATCAGGCATATCAACTGCTGCTGACAGCAAGTAGGATGAGGAGGGCCTCACTCCTTCTATTTAGTTCCCAGGAAAGAATATCCACTATAGTGACTATAGTAATGTCATTTTGATTATATATCTCACGGGTGTCAAAGTCAATCGAGTCATGTGAAATATCATGACATATCGCGACGTTTTTTGCCTTTGTGGAGCTGGGATAGGCGTGGCCTGCGCGTGATGCATCCAGTCTGCGGGCCGCCAGTTTGACACCCCCGATATATCTAATCTGAACCCACACTGGAACACTTTTAGATCATCTGCTCTATTACACATCTTTTCTGCAATTATTACCCCACTTTTTACATCAATGTGTCCCCCAAATATACTTCTTCAGGAGCAGGTGCACCACCACCTCCTCTAAGATGGTAGATACCAACCCTCCTCCCAAAGAAGCATTAGTCATCTCTTGAATCCAAATGCAGACATATAGTTGTTCAAAAGAGCCAGGTGGGACATGGATCTAGCCCTCGGGTGGCAGAATTCTTGATGCAAATGATCTTGCCACTTCTTGAGAATTCACAAGACCAAACAAATCACAAATATCCATGCAAGGCCTTCTCCAAGTCTTTTCACAGAATTATGTTCATGAGCAATCTGGACCTGATTGAATGTAACTACATTTATTGACAAAATATTCAGCAAATATGCTCTGTGTGCTGCAGGAAGGTTTTTCCTTGTCCTTCATTAACAAGGCCCTCTTAAACATAATTTTGTCATTGAAATAAGCACAGACAAGTAACAGCACTTTGCCACACAAAATCCAGATACCTGGATTTAATTCATATTTTATAAATTTAATTTTAATTTAATTCATATTTAATTCATATTTTAATTCCTTGGCTTACACCACTGCAAATTTAGGCATCACTTCTGCTACTTGATCTCCCTGGATTCCTTGGTAAATTCAAAAATTTGATAAGATCAGTAGGCAATGAGATCACTTGGTGCCTTTGTCATCTCTGAATTCCAAGGTTGAACAAAGCATATGGAGGACTTTCTGCCAAAGTGCTTGGAAAATCCTGAAGCAACCAACCAGACCCATTAGGCATCTAAGGAAGATCTTGCTAATTGGCTCTATCGTTTGGAGAATTCACAGGTCTCAGTGAGACACAGGTTAACCAGGAAGTGATCTGGATGAAAAATGACTGAAGACAATGTCCTCCACTTTCAGATTTGCAATCTGTTGCAAAGAAGTACATTAGGCAACCATTTTGTTTCAAAAGCATTCAAGGGCTTTTACTTTTGAAGAGTAAAACCTATCCTTGAAGAGCCAGTTTGATGTGGTGATTAAGGTGCTGGACTAGTAACCAGAGACTGTGAGTTTTAGTCCCGCCTTAGGCATGAAAGCCTTCTGGGTGACTTTGGGTCAGTCATTTTCACTCAGTCCAACCCATTTCATGGGGTGGTTGTTGTGGAGAAAACAGGAGGACTGGGTATTATGTATTATTATGTATGTTTGCCACTTTGAGTTACTTGTAACTAAATAACACACATTTTCACCTCTTACCATTCCCTCCCTCCAATTTCCTCTCTCAACTCTTAAAAAAGACAAAGTTGCCTTACCTACTCCAGAAGGTTTTATAGGCTGCTTGTGGTCCATGAACTTGACTCATGGCCTCATAACATCTGTGACCTAGCCATTGTAGCAAGTAAACTAGGGCTAAAATAAGATATAGGTCACCATGATAAATAAATAATCAGCCAAGTTGGGAGGTTGTAAGCTCTGATCATTGTGACTGTACCATCCTGTCCAATAATGCCCCCAGAAACCAATTGAAGCAGACAGATCATTCGCACTAATAAGACTCTTATTTGTATCTAGCCACAAAACTAGACATAAAAGTGATCCCAGCTAAAAAAAATCTTTTTCTAGGACATGAGCAAATAAGAGGATTGTCTCACTGCATAAATATACATAAGAAAGGATTAAGCAAATATATGCTACAACATGAAAAGGGATAACAATATTACTGCTTTGTGACTGATTTTAATATAAATTTAACTATGGGGTTGTTTATGTTAGTTTTAGCTAACCTATTTTATATCATTTTAGATGAGTTCAGAAAGGCAAAAATCAAGAAAGAAATCAACAAAGTAGCAACAGACAGGCCTCAAGACCTTTTGAAGTACTGTATATAGTAAAGTGTTTCAACCTTTACATATCATTTCACGAATTCTTCCATTGGCTTGCAGCTCTTTTGTAGTATTAAAGCTGTACTGTACTAAAACAATTGATTACAATTCCAAACCAAAGCTTCTCATGTTCAATTCCTCTACAGAAATGAATAGGAAATGAAACCAGTTAGGTGGCAATAAATAAAATAGTTCCCAAACTTCAGATGCAGATAATATATGGCTTAATGTAGGGTGAAAGATATTTAATATATAAGGATAGGTAAAAATAGAGAAAGGGCCAATTCAGAAATTGCTGCAATGTGGTCCTTTAAAACCACAATGCATATGTGGTTCACTGTATAAAAAAACCCTGCAAATGTAAACCAACATACTGTATATCTAAAATTGCATGCAGTTTTCTCTCTATATATGAGCTTTTCATTAATTTTCCTCTACCAGATGTTTTTTCCCCAGCCCCCTTTAACAGCTGCCTAACTATCTTAAAGGCTGAGAATGAGATAACAAAAGGATTTCAGGAATCAGCAACATAATATGAAAATAGCCAAGGTCAAATCAGCCAGTCATTTTAAAGTCTATTCTCTCTTATTTGTATTTCAATCTAAGTAAATCTTATGAATTTTCTAGACTGTTTGAGGTGATTCAAGAGTAATTCCTCTTTTACAAGTAACAGTTTAAGATTAGTTTTTGAAAAAAAAACATTATTTTCTTCAATGCATAAAATCCTCCTGTGTTTCCGTTAGCCAAGATTTTTAATATTTGTTCCAGACACTGTAGTACAGATATATTCTTAAAAAAACATAAAACATGAGATAAAAACTTACTCAAGACAGTGTTGCTCAATATTACATCTATTGTGAAATTGTGGACCACTATCACCCTTCAAAAAACTTCTAAAGGGAATATTTAACTGGCAGTGCATTTATTCTACATTCATAAAGCACATTGACATAGTTAATACAGTGGAGTAACCTGATGGTAAAACAACTGTCTCATATAGGTTAGTAGAATTAATAGAATAGTGAACTTTTCTGTGAATTTCAGGTTTGAGGGAACCCTTGCAAAAAAAGTGAATGGAAATATCAGTATATTTAGATGGCAATATCAAATTCCCAAGAGCAATCAACGAAGGATTGATTCGGCCTCTAACAGGACCAGATAAGACTTTTAGAATTCTGCTGGAATATGAAAACAAATATCTCAATGAAAGAAGCAGTGTGAATCTCAAGATTCAAGCCACCATTCTCAAGAGGACATGAACAGGATAGGGAAAACAATAAACTACAGTGTAAAAAATATAGGCATAGATGCAAACAAATCTTCAAATATTTGCATTGCACCTCTTAGTGTGAAGACTTATTCTTGGGTACATCAAATTCCACAGAGTCCTTCTGTACACAGCTTTACTAATTCAGTATCTTATTATCTCTTATCCTATATACCAGCCTTTATCTGATGACCTTTTCAGTGTTTTTCCTCTCTGCATCTTATTCCAGCTTGCGAGACTGCTTTCTTAGTAATCACTTGATCACTTTTGTGTGAAAAATAAGTAAGACAAAAAAAAGAGAAAAGTCCATCACAATTTTACATTAACTCCTTCTCTGACCCTCTTTATCTCCTTCATTTCAAAAAAACAATTATTGTATAGTTTCAGTTGTTCATTACAATAGGAATTTGTATTAGTCACATTGTATTGAATGTTTCAGTATAAGCATTTTGAGGCTGCCTCTCTTAGAAAATCTAAACTCATTAGAAGACATACTACAATACTACTGTACAGGTGGACAATGCCCCAAAAAATCTTGATGTATTTGTTTCTGTCGGTTATTTCTTACAGACAAGAATGGATGAGTAGGAGTGAAAGATAAGACAACTACTGCATTGATGTCCAATCTGTTCATCTAGTATGCACCAAAACATACACAACTGAAGAACTTTGGAGATAGAGATTAAAACGTATCCAAAGTGTATGATGAAAAAAAATATGGTTAAGTCCTATGCATGCTATCCATACAATATTCATTTTTCAGCCTGTGTTTTTGAGCACACCAAATTCAGTTTAGATTTTGCTGGCTAACAAAGCCAGTATGGTTTCAATTTTATGCATAACATCAAAGCCTAAACTGAATTACAGCCATATCCAGGCAATAGGTGATTTGACCAACTGAAATCCAGTTCCAGCATCGGTGTTTCCTCTGTAGCAGCACAATCATAAAAACAGCTAGCCAACCAATACTATCGGCTTTTGTTCTTCTTGGAATTCCCCTAGATCAAAGAAAAAATACACATAATAAAAAAAAATGACAGAATGCTGCTGTATAATTGCATTGGATTCTGTACTTCCAGCTCAATTTTTTAGATGGCAACAGTTAAGCATGGCTTCTTTTAAAGTTTTTAAATAATTTATTATTTTTTAAATTTATTTATTTATTTATTTATTTTTATTTATATGCCGCCCAATCCCAAAGCACTCAGGGTGGCGTATAAAAGCAAAATTTTACCAGGAAACTGGCATTAGGGGGAAAATTCACCACTTACAAAAGCCACAGGTGTTAAATCTTAGCTACAAGCCAGATTTTGGAACTTGGGAATGTAGCAAGGAAATACCAGATTCCATACATGAACAAGACTGCTGTGTAGACAACTGATATGCCAACTAGATGGATTCATACTACAAATATGGTAATGCATCTTCCAGCTAGTCAAAGATCTAACTTTAATAAATGGTTTCAATTTTATTTCAAAAATTGTTTAACACAAAAGCATATTATAAATAAAAATGCATAAATAGATATAAATAAAGCTTATTACTTAACACATTTCAAAAATGAAGCCTTGCTCACAAGGCATTCTTATAAAAAGGCTACTTGGAAAAAAAGGAAGATTTTTCATTAGTAGGAAATAAAATTATGGTTCGGGAGGTAAATTAATTACTTTCTTCAAGAATTTCATAGTACTGATCTCTAACAAATCAATATTTGGTTGCTGAGTTTATTTCATGTCATACTTAGTTTGAATTCATATGAATCTTGATGTAAGATTCAAACTGATATCTTCCTTGTGAGGCCTAAGGCATTTCCACAGATTGTTAAGTTAAACATCCAGAAATGCGCAGAACGTATAATAAATTGCACAAGAAACCAAACATCACTCATGGCATTGAGATTACTTACTTTGTTAGCCAGTTTTAATGTATCTATCTCTTCCCGTTGTTTGGTTAAGGTTTCATTCATACTGCAAAGGTGGTCACTCATCATGCTTAACTGATCTTCATAGCTTCTCTTGGTTGTTGTCAATTCATCCTAAAAATCCAGAGGAGGAGAGCTTTAGATTCTGCCCAACATTACAAAGCAATGACATATTGCAGCAATCAATAAGTAGCCCATAAAACAGGATGCATGCAGAGAAAAAAAGAACAGTTTCATATTCTAACACATATTGTGATTTTGCATTTCCTTTAAGGTATTAATCAATTCCTATTTTAAAGAATTACACTGGGGCCATTTTGGATGTTAAGTGCAAATGGCATTGAAGACACTTTACAACTGGAACTCAAAGAAACTTTTTAACCTCAAAAACATATAACACAACAGGCTTGGAAAAGAGACTCTAACATCATCACTTTACCCTGCCAATCCCCCCCCCCCCAGTGATGAGAAATTCAGTGTGACCAAGTAGATAAAAAAAAACAACCAACAGAACTGGATTGTCTGTTGCAGCTGGGCAGCTATAATAAATTCAAGTAATCATAATTAAATCTTCACCAGTTGGACAATGCTAAAAACCATAATTAAAACTGCAAAACAATTTTTAAAAAATAGGTTACACCACTACCTGAAGTTTAAAAAAACCTTGCCTGTAACTTGCTGATGTTAAGTCTTGTTGATTTCATTTTTTCCAATGATGATTCTTTTGCTTTCTCTGCTAAAGTAAGCCGTTTTACAAGTGCTCGACACTATAAAAAAATACCAAAAAACTCAGTAAGTTAAGTTTCCAACAACTGTAGCTACAGCATATACATATGCCCCAGAAATGATAACTACTTGATCTCCTAATAATGCCTCTTATTCTTCCTCTGATTTTTAAGTTATATTAATGATGTTGATAGTCCATCTGATCCTACTGCCTTCTGTCACTTTTCCTTAACCTCCTTCCTCAATTCCTAGCTGTAGACACAGCTCGATACTCCTCGGTCCCCAGCCAGGCCCACTGCTTTAGGTTCCCTTTTTTCTCTTCATATTTTTGTTATAATCCAATAACAAAAAGTTTTCACCTATGCAGAAAGTCCTCGACTTATGACCACATTGAAGCCCAACATTTCTGTTACTAAGCGAGAAATTTGTTAAATGAATTTTGCCCATTTTAGGACCTGTCTTGCCCTAGTGGTTAAGTAAATCACTGCAGTTGTTAAGTTTGTAACATGATTGTTAAGTGAATTTGGATTCCCCATTGACTTTGTTTGTCAGAAGGTTGCAAAAGGGGATCACGTGACCCCGGGACACTGCAACCATTATAAACATGAATCAGTTGCCAAGCACCCAAATTTTTATAACGTGACCATGGAAATGCTATACCAGTCATAAGTTAAACGATCATAAGTCACCTTTTTCAGTGTCATTATAAGTCGAGGACTACTTGTTTTTTAATCTTGTTTTTAGCAAAACCATGCAATTCTTTTTATCACCAATTTGCTCAATATCTCCTTATGTTGTACATGCTTTTCCTTCTGTAACCTCCAGCCTATCGTGCAACTGATTTTCTTCAAAATAGCTTTTTTCTGTTTGCATCTTCAGTTTTTCCTCATTATCAGTTCATGACACATTTGCTGCTTTTTCACAATGAACTCTTGGCTTTCTGCCCTAATTTTGACTTGTTTCTCAGTCATTTCCTCAGACATCTGAACTGGAACGAAGAAGGAGTTGTGCAACTTCATTCATGATAAATTCATTCTTTGCTCTTTTCCTGTAACATCAGTCTGTGTAAACAATGCCAGTTCATCCCATTCAACCCTAAAAATGACAAGTGTTTTTTATATTCTGCTTCCCATTCTGCTGAAGAATTTGCCTCTACAGCCAAAAGTGAATCCACCTTCACACTTTTTTTGTTTTCTCTCTTTAGATATCAACTACCACTATTATCTTTATCAAATCACTTCAACTACCTCTTTGATCTTGCCACTTTCTATCAACTATATGTTCAGTATTATTCTTTACCCTCACCAGCCCTTTCTATTCAGGATCCAGACATTGCCTATTTTCAAAAACAATGTATCACATCATTTCTTCCTTTATATCATTATAACATTATAACATTTTCAACCTTTTCTCACTGTCCATTTTATTATTTATTTATTTATTTATAAGATTTGTACAGCCACATATGTTAGAACACAGCTCTGGGCAACTCACCACAATATTGAAAGTACAAAACCATAAAACAAAAACTAAAAACTTGGAGCCTCAGTTCCATCTTCTGGACTGTGTCTTAACCAGGCCCGGATTATCTCTCTCCTGCTATTTTCTTTCTATCTTGTACTTGTATTTGTTTTAGCTTCATCACATTCACATGGATATAGCACTTCAATGATAATTACTCATCTATCTCATCACTTTGACAATGCAAAAACTTTTCTTTATCCCTGTTACTGGTTTCCTAACTATTCCTAATCGCATAAGCTTCCTGACTTCAAAACACGAATCATCTACAATGATGATTCGTGATTGTTCAAGGACTGTACAGCCACTATATAATAGCCAACAGGCTGAAGACTAGTAGAATGCATCCATGAAGACCAGCTAGCAGTCAGAAGATATGATGAAAACTCCTTAATTTCACAGCACATGGACAGACTCAATCAAAGTTTCAACTGGGAAACTGTGAGCATTCTAAATCAAGCCAAGTCCAAAAATGCCAGAGAATTCTTAGAGGCCTGGCACTAGGACACATTGGCTATCAACAGGCACATAGAGATAAACAACATCTACATACCATTCAAAAGAGACAATCAAAAAGCCCAAAAGGAAATAAAAAGATCAAAACACAGCAATCACTACCCAAATAAACAGAAATTAGCAATCACTACCCAAATGAACAGAAATTAGCTCCCCTTTTTACCATCCTATAGTCCAGTGGTTCTCAACCTTTTTATACGGTGACCCCGGTCATAAGCAGGTGGCGCGCATGCACGGCACCACCCCCTGCGTGGCGCACATGCGCGGCAGCGCCCCCTGTGCGGCACGCATGCACGGTGCCGCCTCTTGCGTGCCACGCATGCACGGCGGTGCCCCCATGCACCCCCCCTGCGCAGCACGCATGCGCTGTGGCGCCCCCTGCGCCGGCTGACAAAAAAATGGCGGATCGCATTGTTTGGCGACCCCCGTGAAATGGTCGTTCGACCCCAAATGGGGTCGCGACCCACAGATTGAGAACCGCTGCTATAGTCCCTATTTGACGTAGAAACAGGGCAACTGATGGAGCTGAGCATTTACTGGCCCAATACCCATCATGATGCTTATGCAGAGTTTGTTTTCTTTGTGCCCTAGGAGAGAAACATCATCTGCTACTTAGGATTGAATTCTCAGCTTCTTCACCATTTGGCCACCACATCACTCATATTAACACCAAGATTAACACTAGACCAAAATCAAATAAACAATACCCCAATCAAGGAACGATCAGCACAAACAAGCTAATGGTAAACAACATTTAATCAAGGAACCACAAAGAAAGAATACACCCACCAATGCTGACAGAGCAAGCCACTAATATAACCCTACTCCCTTCTAACACTGATGATGTTAGCTAGTTTGTAATGAAACATCCTGAAGAAAACCACCAAGCTCAGAGACCACCAAGGATTCCACAGTGACTTCACCTTGTAAAAGCTTCATGATCTTCCTTCTCAACTATTTACAGCCCAATACATTTCTTCATGTAACTCTACAGCTCCATTGTCTATGGAGATTCTTGGTCATCCAGGTCACAGTTATTCCAAAGATGCTTTTTCACAAGGCAACTGGACTTGTTTTTCTTGTTTTTGAAGACATTTCACTTCTCATCCAAGAAGCTTCTTCAGTCCACCATCCAGTCAAAGCTGAAGAAGCTTCTTGGATGAGAAGCGAAACATCTGTAAATCTTCGGGTCTACAGCTCCATTCTTTCGAGAATCTAAAGCACTTTATTTTACTTACTTTTGCTGCTCTTTATAGTTGGAATTTCCTTCCCCAAATGCCCATGTAGCAACTTCCCTTTTTTCTGAAAATCCATTTCTTCTAGGTAATCTTTTACTTGCCCTCCTTGTCCTAATATTTCTTTATAGCAAAAGCAAATTATAGCACAAATAACTGAAACAATCATATCTTATTCTCCTGGTTACCAGGAATAAATGGCAAGGAATTAGCCAATGAAAAGACCTCTATAAGAAATAGAACATCTATAGTAACACTAAAGTCTGAATATTCAGAGTAAGCAACTTATTGCTCATTTACCTCCGCATGAAAATGTACAGATTTGCTATCAGCAAGCTGCAGCTGTGATGTAAGCTCTATTATTCTTGCCATATAGTGGTTCTTTATCAAATCTTCTCTGGTATCAGCTTCTGGAACCTTCCAAGCAAGTATGTTGGAAAAATGTAAATGTTTATTCAAGTATGAAAAACATCACAAATCAAACATGTCTTCCACTGCATTGAATGCCTGTGAAAGCCATAAGTCAAACAAACAAATTGTAGAGTTGAAAAAGTGCAAACAAAATTATGAAAAGATGGCAATAGCTCATTTATGAGGAAAGATTTTCTGGGCGAAAAAAGGCTGAGATTTATAAAATAATATACAGAAAGTAGAAAAGGCTGAGCGCTCACTGAGATTTATAAAATAATATACAGAAAGTAGAACCTCAAATTAGCTGACTGGTGAAAGAAAATAATTTCTTCACATTGCACATAGTTAAAATATGGAATTTACTTTCTTGTATCTTTAAAGTTAGATAACAATGGAAGCTACCAGAAATGGTTGCAGAATTAGTATTAGTAAAACTAGAGGAACAAGAATAACTTCCATTCAACTACATTGAATTATTATTATTATTATTATTATTATTATTATTGAATTATAATCCCAGTGGCCCAAATAATTTGCATTATTTGATATACTAAATATAACATTATATAATATTAATATTGTACCTCTTCATTTCCAGTGGTCACTGTTAGCATTCCAATCTTTAAAAGAAGTCAGGACAAGGTTAATTCAAAGTAGTAATTTATTCTTCTAAAATCATTTATATACAGTAGAATTTACTCTTTCTTACTTTAGTAGAAGCTTAACCAGAATATGTTCTAAATTTTAAAAGCATAACCATGCTTAGTTTTATCAATTTCAAAGGACATATTGAATATACAGTATGCTTAATTCCCTCCCACCAGAATCAATGGGGCTCAATAAGACTATATGAAACATTAAAACCTGCATTGAATTGTTTTCCTTAATACTGTGCGTTAAAAACATTAAATCAGAATTGCAAGTGTATTATCACCTACTGGTAACAAATGCTAAAAAAAGAAACTCTGAAGCACTAATAGACATAATGCATCAAGTTACCAAGTTTCTAAAATATACAATTAAATAATCTCCCATTATTTATCACAGGAGTGTTAAGCTGCATAAAATTTGCTTAAGATAAAGACGGATTGGCAGAAACGAAATCTGAACTGCTGATAAGAACAGTGTACTTCTATTAGAAAAATACTGGCACACTACCATACTACCCACTGAGCTATTTACATTAGCTAGCTATTGTCCCTTGACGTTCTTCCTCCTCTTCTGGTCTTCAACATTCTTCAGATTGGGCACCCAAACTCTTTTCAGAAGCACAATCCATTGTTTCATAATAAACATCCATGAAAAAAAATACGATATTTCACCACCTCAGTGGCAAGTAATACACTTACCAAACTTGTACATTGAACTGGCTCTCTCAGTGATTTTTCTGCACCATCATCCTTCTCTTGTTCCACTGCATTTAACACAAAGGATTTTTCTGTGGTTGCTTCAATCAGCTGGTTGCCCACAGAAGTTTTGGCCTTTTCAGATACTTTTTTATTCTCTTTCTCTAGCTTAATTTTGGCTAGCTGGGCCTCCAGCATCCAGTGCTCTTTTTCTTGTTCCAATTTTGCAATTTTTTCCAAACTCTGCTGGACCTGGAAAATAAGGAAAGTTATCACCATGAAGCAAAATGATGCCTATTTAAGCTACTCTGGGGGGGGGGGGGAAGCTGCAGTGGATTGTTTGAAAAATAATTCACATGGAACTGGTTGCAAGAGGAGGTTGGAGGAATAGAAGATACCAACATATAGCTTCAATATGCTGTCATGCGGTCTGCACACACCCAAGCGGTTTGCATTGAGAACTATCTAGCAGATTTTTATGAAGCTGTAATGTTTCCTTAATTTTAAAATGTAAACATATGATACTAACAAATTGCACAGCTGTGTACACAAGCCACATAGATTCAACAGCAGAAGAAACAGATGCTTGTAATAGCAGATTAGATAACATTTTATAAATCACAACCAAAAAGACATTATTTGTTTTAAAAACCCTGGAACAGTATGATTTAATTAAGATATGAATACATTAGTGTGATCTTTCCCCAACTCTAACAAGTTTGGTTAATGGATTGTTCGCTCTAGATAATGTTTTGCAGCTGGGAAAAAGAGAATGTGAAATTATCCTCCAAAAGCGCCAACAGGAAGTACATTTTGGATATATATTTCCATCTGTTTACTAACTCCCTTTTTTAAATCAATCCTTCTGATTAGTGCAAACTGAATTATACTTGAAAACTAGAGCAAGATCTCATAAATATTAATTCTTTTCTGTCTACCAGTGAACTAAACACTTTTTACCTTGAAATGAATTTAAGAAGCATCATATAATAGTCCTATGAACTACTAGTACCCATTTATACTACAGCCTAATTTCAGTCTCTCTCTCTCTCTCTCTCTCTCACACACACACACACACACACACACACACACACACATTTTATACAGATAGGGTAATATACATCAGCAGAAAAGCAAAATATAGCTCTAAGTATTATAAAATAGTGTTACTGGGTTTTTGCAGAGAAAACTAGTTTTGGGAGGAAAAGATTATAAAAGAACCTGTTTGCTCTAGTTCAGTGTTCTGCATTTGGATTGAACTTATACTATAGGAAAGTTCAAAAACCCAAGTTTCATTCTCCCTTTATTATGGATGTCCATATTTAGATATCTAATAGCACATGTGATAAATGAAGATGTCTCCCCAGTACAACTCCCAAACATGGTACATGTACTGTACTTTGAAGGGGCTGCATATTGGATCATGAGTACCTGCTGTGCGAGTCCTTCTCTGCTCTCTGTGGAGCTCAGAAGAATCCTGCGATTGGCCAAAGCCTCTTCGTAAGGCACTGAATCAGGACAAGTCTGGAACCAAAAAAATACATTTTAGTAAACTAGGCTAGGCCAAATATCTTGTATTTTTCATCACCCTTCCCCTTGTTAACAAAAACACTTTCCAGATGCTTTTCAGTCCTCTAGGGCAGAGGTCTGTGCCATTATTCTTAGCATCCCAGAGTGGGAATTAGCAAAAAGACAAAGGAAAGTCTTGCTTCTCCTCTGTATAAATCACACCTCAATGCAATGATTTAAATCATGGCTGTTATTCTTGAGAAATTGTCTGATGAAAAAGAATGGTTTGAAACTGCAGGAGATATAAAGACAGCAAAGACTGCAAGAAATATTGGGAATAGGAGGAGGAGGAGATTATGGCTGCATGGGAAAAAATGCAGTAAATAACAGCTGGCCAGAGATAAAAGTCACAGATGAGAAATATTTTTTTTCAGCTCTTTGCTACTGATAAACACAAATGAGAGGGTTACTCTTGCCAGTTTTCTCCATCCAGCTAAAAGATAATATGAAAACAATGCTCATTAAATTAGTGTTTATATCAAGTGAGCCTTTATATCCATTATAGCACTTCACAAATTAAAAAAAAATGAGAATTCAAACTAACAGGCTGTATATGATTAGAGGTCTGAATCCTTCCTAATGCTTATATTCTTTGTGTGAAAATTTTTCTCGTCCACCATGATATGTTGTTTTTGCTTCCCTTTTCCTTTTTATCACAATTTTTATATTGTAAACCCATTATTATTTTAAATGGTTCTATTTAAGCAGCTGAGAATCTTTAGAGCGGAAATAGTATAGCACAGAAATACTATGAACAGACATAGTTTTTGAAAAAAACTTTTTAAATTAAAAATTGAATGTCTGTTTCAGCATCCACCACAATATATTCTAATAACAGAGATGAATTTACCAATTATAAAATTAAGCATAATCCTGAAGTTACACTTTTGTATAGGTACTCATCTGTCATCAGTTGGAAGATAAATTGTCTTATCAGCTTTTTGCACACTCTACTGTACAACTATAAAAGACTGTACTCCAGAACTTGAGATTCGTGGAGTATAGCAGGTATAATACATTATGTGGAAGGAAGGTAAACAAATTTACACTGTGCAGGGGAAATCTGTTCATGGGGCTAATATAAATGAACACAACTATAATTCTGGCTATCTGCAAACAAGAGAAAGCTTCTGGGAATTTCTCATTATTTTGCAACCATTTGTATAGATGTTAAGAAGGGTTCCACAGAGCTAAGCAGAAATTAGTATATCACAAATTTGTGGTTAGCACCAACTCTGCCTACTATCTAAGAGGAAGGGGAAGAGATTTTGCCACATTACACTGAGCTTCAAAAATAGGAAGAAGTACATGTCCCTACAGCAGTAAGCCATAAAAATATTCAGGACATAGCACAGTGCCTTGTTGCTTTCTGCTCCTTCCTGAATTTAGGCATAAAGTTTAGAGAAATCTTGTCAGAGTAAAACACAAAAATATTGTTAAGATTGTTGGTTATGGCAATTAAACAATGCACATAAATGTCAGGTATGAGAAAAGATACCCATGAACCTTATTGCTAACATAAACAGGTCCATCACTAAGAATCTGCTCCTTCTGCTGAAAATTAAACATGCAAGCCTTCTGCCAAGTGCCTCATTAATTCTCCATGGTTCTTCTTAATTTAAATGCTCAATTTGTCTCAATCTCCCTCTCAGCCCATATGGAAATCCCAGATATATTTTCCCCCAAACACCATAATCTCTATCCTAGGTTTCCCACTTCTTGGAATTCCTGTCAGTTTCCCTCATAATATTTCATAGGCTAACAGCAGGAAGCTTATTACAACTCTCATGCTCATCCATCAATTTTCAGCCTCTGCAATCTCTGAATTCAGTTTCAGACTAGCTAATACACAACTGAGTGACAAAAATGGTTCCGTCTCTAACAAAGAACCTCTTCATAAGAGGAAAATATTTCAGTCCCACATGAAAGGATTTTTTGAGCTCACCCAAGGAATCCAAGTTGGTGTTGGTATATCTATTGTATGTGAACAAGCACAAACCTTCTTCAGAAGTTTTATGTAGGCAGCTGCTTTCTTCTTATACTGAAGCATGCACTCAGCTGAGAGGGGGTTGATAAATGCCATTCCTCCTTTAGGTCCATAACTCAGTGATTGAGTGAAACTATCTAAATTATTGCTGAAGAATGAAGCGATCTAGACATACAAAAACAGAGACATGATATACTGCACTGGTCTGCTTTGGATATAAAATTAAACCATGGTTTAACATAGGAGAAATAAACCATATGATAGATTGTCTGTTCAAAAAAGATGATGGTGGCCAATCACAAAACATCCAAATCCCAGAAAGCCAATAGGTGAGACAGCCACTGTCTCCTTTAAGATAACACTATATGGACACACAAACACTGGGTAGCCACCTACCACCCTTTTTTTTATTTTTAAACCCCATAGGGCCTTTGAACTTCTGCAAAATATGTTAGGGGTTGACATTTTACAATATCAGCATCCCCTTTAATTAAAAGAATGAAACTAATAATAATAAAAGTGGGGGCTGAAGGCATGCAAGTAAAGTAAATGTGCAGAAGTCCCAGTCTAGATATATTGAACTTATATTCTACCTGGCTATTTTTTTTTTTTTTTTTGAAGGATTTACCTCATGAATAGTACTTTTTAAAAAAAAATAACACTAGTCACATTACGATATTGTGTTCTAAATGTATCTCCATTTTTAAACTTGTTTTTTTTCTTGATTCCTTCAATTTAGTGTCAGCTCCTGTTGACTGCCTGAACAAGTTACTGCAGTTTTCTTGGCAAGACTTTGGAAGTGGATTGCCACTGCCTGCTTCTTAGAGTTCAGAGAAGTGACTGGCCCCCAGCTGTTTTTGTGCCTAAGGTGAGACTAAAACTCAAGGTCTCCCAGTTTCTAACCTGAAGCCGTTCACCACTAACGGCTCTCCAGATAAATCACCCTTGAGTTGAAAAGAAACTTTACCTTGCCTGTTGCATTAGTTAATGCCACCAGAGAGGATAAGATACAGTCATTGGTGGTGATGAGCTTCTGCGTGGCTATAGGGAGCTCATGCTCCAAGGTAGCTTTTTGACTAAAGTGCTTGGAAATATCTAAAATCAAAAGGAATTAATATGCATCAGTTATGCACATAGGTCACAGCACCTTTACCTGTAAGATTTATATTCCATCTCAAGATAGTTCACATGGAATTTGTATTCATTGTATTCCCTACAAAATCCTGTCAACACACATAAATGAAGATGGACTGAAAATCTTTAAATTCTCAGTCTAAACTGTTACATCACATTAGTTCTCCTTTACTTTGAACTTCTCATTCTAATCCAGTTTGAAAATCTATTTCTCCTTGCTATTTCTATCTTTTACTTTTTTTACTCAGAAAAGTATTTTTGCAAGAAGATATATCTTATTTCCTCCTCACCATTATAGAAACCAATAGCTTACACATGTTACTGTTCAGTAATCAATTTTGTTTTTTTTTAACAGGATTGCCAGATAAAAAATTGCAATGTATTATAATCTCATTGCTTCCCTCACCTTCTCATTTCCTTGAATCAGGGTGAACTACACAGCAAGTTCAAATGGTCTCACCTTTCATAACTTCATGAAATCCATTAAGAGATGAAGCAATGCATGTGAACACAGAGCTGAAGTTCGTTCGAAGCAAGTGATCTGCTTTTGTGCCTAGATTGTATAAACAGTAGTAAATAGAAACTTGGTGACAAATACAGTATTAAAAAAAAGCATGAAATGGGAAGAGAAACACAGAATAGTATTGGGTAAACAAATCAAACACCTCTTTTGAAATAAACCACAGACCTAATTTGGTTAAACAGTGTAATAAATGAGCCCAGAAGGCTGCAATATTCAATTATAGGTTTTTTTTCTGCTTATTTATTACATTTGTACTGTTCAGATTTCTTCTTTTAAGCAGAATTAAGATGGCACAGAAAAACCAACTGAAAAATACTACGTGGCATTACATTATAAAATATTTGAATTAAATGCATTTTTTAAATTTTCTAATAATTGTCAGCACACAATAAAATCACTACCATTCAGATCAGCAGTTAAACAAAATTAGAAACACAAATCTGAGTGAAAACCTAAATTAGTAAAATTTAGATCACTCCTACTTTAAATAATTCAAATCATTTCATGGGATTGATTTCAATTATTTTCCTTCATCTATTACATGAGTTATTACAGTGAAAGATACAGATGAATAGGCCAGCTTCATTGGGTCAATTAAGAGAATGACATGTAAATAATTCAGTATTTGTCTTCTTGAAGAAGTCACATTTCATACATCACACTGAATCCTGAACTGCTGTTGCCCAAAGCCCACACTTACTGGGTAAGGCTAGAAGACTAATGTATATATGCAGCTTCTCAAAGATTGCCGTCAGCTTCTTCATATCATTTTGCAGGTTCATATTCATGGCTCTTAATGCAGCTGTGCAAAGAGAAGATTCACACTCTTCTTCCAAACTAGGAACATATGAATTTATGTATTTGAGAGTGAGTATTATGATGGTACTTTGATACTTTAAAAAAAAAGTATGAGGAAAAAGAACATAAGAAAGAGCCTGCTGGGTCAGGCTATAAAACCAATCTAGACCTGCATTCTGCATTGCATAGTGACAATTGCATAGATTTGGGCAGCATAAAGCCAGCAAGAGTAATAAGTCCTTTCCACTGTCACTTTCGAACCTAAGCATGCTCCTCCTGATTCAGGAGACAGTATACAATCATCAGAATTAGTAGTCATTGAAAGTTTGATCCTCCACTAAGCTTTTCAGTCCTTCACTCAAAATCACCCATATTGACTGCTATTTGCAGAAGTCCAAGCAGCAACTTCAATTAGATTAGATTAGATTTTAAGCCATTTTCATTCCTTTATTATTTTTATAAATAACCCAAGATGGCAAATATACTCCTTCCTCCTCCAATTAATTTATTTATAATGAAATTTATTAGTTATTAATTATAAATAAATGATTTAATTATGTGATGTGAAAATGTATTCCCTACCTGAGTCCTGAATCTTTCTGTATGAGGTTCAATGAATGACTAAAAATGCTACATTATCTAAGTCATGAATGATTTTATATGTTTCTATCTTGTCTTCCCTTTCCATCTTCACTCAAGCTAAAGAGCTTGAGTTTCTATAGTCTTTCTTCATGTTCCAGCCTCCTAATAATTTTGATGCCTCATTTGTACAGACTTTTAGCTCTGTAATATTGTTTTCAAGATGTGGTAGTAGCAACTGTACATAATAGTGATAGGACAGTTTCACCATCTATTGTAAAAGGATAGGAAAGAAAGCCAGAATGCATTAAGGTGCACTGAGGGCTCCCAACTGCTCACTGTTGCAGCCTTCACCAACCTGACAAATCTCCAGATGGATCTATGATTACCAGAATTCCCAACCATTACAGATACCATTACATCTGGGGAAAATAAGTTTGTGCTATTGTATTTTTTTTAAAAAAAAATCCAATTTGCTATTATAAATCAATTTTGATGGGGCATGCTCTGACATGTTAGATTTTGATGGGTATTCAGGCATCACATTTCCTACTTAATCTTCTTTATGACAGTTGGCATTACTGTATAAGGGAGGAGCACAATCAAGTTTGCTTGTTTTCCTCTTGCCTTTCTCCTGAACTGGTGGGAAAAAATTCTGAAAAGTGGCTTGTTTTCTATGTATCTTCTATTTATCTATCTAGTTCCAAACCGCTTGGGGGGGGGGGAACTCTGATAGTACCTTTTCAACTGATAAGGAAGAATCTTCCTGAGAAAGCAGACATAAGACGTTAAGTAGTCAGAAAAAGCTTTTAATTCCGTTGTAGTTTCCTTGCAAGAAAAAAAGAAGAAGTTTTAGATATTTAGTACCAAGAAACTTTAAACAGGGAACTATAGCAACAGAATAACTATTACCAACACTGTGATGGTGTCTTCTGTGATGCTCTCAAACAAATGCAGAATTCCTTCCTCCATTGGGCGAATGTAGGACGCATTTTCATGAAGGTACTGTGAGAACTGAATGCAAAGAGATCTATCAGTGGCTTTAGCTGGCATTATTGCAACATCAATAGTTATGTTTACCCTCAAGGGATAAGAGAAAGATTTGGCAGTTGATTTTATACTGCCACTTGGAATGGAGAGAAAGGAGAAGAAAACAAACTTTTAAAGATATTAATGTGAACAGCTAATTTGCTCAGAAGCAATTTAAAAATTGAAGTTATTTATACAAAGGAGATATTTGCGTAGTTTGATTACTGTTTCATCAAATTCAACATTGTTTCTAGCAGAAGCCATCTTAATAGCCGAAGCGAGTCCAGAAGGCACTTCTCTTTCCCTCTTTATAAATTTTTATTAAGTTCCCTTTTAAATAACACTTTTCTAAATGAAGCAAATTCCAAATGTTTCAGTGTCCCCGTTAGAAAAGTGACAAAACATCTTGAATATTAATAAATGTCCTTTTCTGGACCTCTATTCACGTTCTGTGTAATCATATCCTTAAGTGAGCATCTTTTAGCATTCCATGAACAACAGCATTCTCAGTTATCACGCACCAAATTGATGCACCAAATACTTCCCGTGGTTATATTTATTTTTAACTCACAATGCCAACAAACCATCCAAGGACATCTTAAAGTAAATTTAAAATAAAATAATAAGGGAGTATGCGTATTTAAAACCACAAGTGCAGGGAAAACTCAGAAATAAAATTCAAAAACAGAAGCCCTAAATCAGAAGATCCTGTACCAAAATATTATTGGAGATTCCCGAAGAAGCCACTTTTAGGAGAAAATCTCAAAAGCCAGGTTTGTGTTTTGGGGGGGAGGGGTTTGTGTGTGTGTTATCACCCCCAAAAGAGGGGGGGGAAGCTTCATTTATGAAAGAAGTCAAGCAGTGGCGCAACAGGTGTCGAGGCGTGGGAGGCCTGACTGCGGTAGTCCTAAGGTAAGACATTCTCTGAAATTAAGACCTAGTGCCTCTTTTGGAGGCAAAAAAAAATATAAGACCAGGTTTTAATTTCGGGAAAACACAGTATATAAAACAAGAAGCTATCTTATATCATCAGATTACTGATCCATTTGGCCAAGTATAGTATATAGTAGCTGGGATCAACATTTTGAGATCTTAAGCAGTTTTCCCTGTCATGTGTTACTTTCTTCATTTGAAGTTGCAATATAATCTGGAATCGCCAAACTAGAAATGAAGATATACTGACACAAGATTAGAACAGCATATCTCACCCAATTCTGCATACTGAAGTTTTCACAAATGCAAAAGTTATTTTAACAGTTCTACTGTACTTGCCAAGCTGTAGAAAGCTTAGAAGTAGTATGTTATTATCAGTTCATTACATTTAATAGTATAAAATTCCCCTAATAATCTTACCTTCTGATTTAATGGTGAAATGATATCTGTGGCAGAATCAATGGGGAAAATCTGAATTCGCTGCTCAGTATAGGTGTGGAAATTAAGGAGAGCTGTCACTAAATCCTGGATAAAGGCCAGAGCTTGACCAGCAAGATCACGAAGTTTCAGCTGTAAAAGTATAGAGATCTAAGATACAACTTTATAAGAGCTTTTATCTAATAGTGCTCTCAACTGAAAAACAGAACCGCCAAGATGATATTTAAAAGATCAGATATGCAAAGCTCAGTAGCACATATTAGCATTTCAAATTAGACATGGAGTTAAATGTAAGAGGCACACAAACAAAAAACAGATCATATAAGTGACTTTGCTCTTCCACCCTTCTCTAACATTCCTTTTGAAGATACCTTTTCCATGTTAGAGTAGACTGGGTTACATAAGGTTTCGCTGCAAAGGAATGGAGTTGTTCCCAAATGAGGTGGAACCACAGCTGACATAAGAGTTTTGCAATTAGTTTGAGGTTGTTGTCTTACAACACTATACTCAATATCATATTTGAAAGATACGGGGCCTGTATTCAATTAAATACAGCATCTAGCTAACCTTGATCTTGAAAATATAAGTAGCATGGACCTGATTAATATTCTGTTAAGGTATCATAAGAAAAACCCAGAGATGTAGGATAGACTGGAAAGTTGAAAAAACATAATAGACAATGGTAATGCAAATGAATGTATCAATGTGACCACCAGAAATTGAATTCAGCTCAAGAACTTTCTATCTTTTCATGAAAATAGATCAATCTATTTTGGGGAAACAAATTCTGGCATTAAGTGCTCCTGTCCTGCATTATAAAACCAGTCCCCTTATTTCTCATTTAAAAGGAATCAAGCAGAGTTTCAGGACTCTCTTCTTCTAAAAAAATGTTTCTACTGTACTAGGTATTACCCAGAATCTGAAATCATTTAAACATACTTAATGGGGAACCAGCATCACATGTGAGTGATTCACAAATGCTAAAGAAATGCACATTTCTTAATTTAGGCACCCTTAATTGTATTACTCACTTGCCTGCGTCGATTATGTAACGGCACATTCAGAGCATTATACTGGGTAGATCCTACAAAATAATCAATTCACAGTATTAAATCAAATATATTTCCCTGACAATCTTTTCAAAACTTTTTGTTAGTTCATAAGTCATCCAAGAATGGACAGTATTTTTACAATCTGTACCAGTAACCACATTTTAAAATGAAAATAAAATAAATATATAAATACATGTTAAACATATATTAAGTCAGAATAAGAAAAAAAAATCTCAGCTTTTCAATTTTCTATGATTTTTTCCCTTTATTCAACTGAAAATGCAATCAATTCAATTCAATACCTACTTGTATCATTGAAAGGGACTTTTTCACTTATAATCTGTAAAGACTCATCCAATTTGCTACTCAGGTCTCTATGAAGATGCTGTAGCTGTTGCTGGCTAGCAGACAAAAATAAGACATCAACATTTTATTTTTTGCTCATTTTCTTAAAAAACTGATAAACAAAATAAAAAAGTGTAATGCCAACATTACAATTAATCAAGAAAACAAAAAAAATGTATTAATATAATAGTAATTAATACCATAGTATTAGTATGCCATGGCCCCATTGGAGCCCGGTTTGAAGGAAGAGGAGGAGTTGGAATCAGATCCACCCAACAAGGATGACACATCTCCCTCGGCATGTTTCGAGAGGCCAGGGGCTGTGGACGATGTTGTCCCAGGCCCCTCAGGCATTGGGGGAGGTGGTCGACCAGAGAGCTGCCTGCCCTCACAGACACAGGATTGGCTATTGACAGGCAGTGAGGCTGATAGGCAGCAGATCCCCTCTAATGAGAAAGAGCTACCTCCCCCACTCAATCCAAGGGCACGAAGAAGGAACATAAGCAAGCTTAGAGAAGGGTTGTAAGGCTACTCAGAAGGTTGCCCACCCCTCCTCAAAAGGAACACCTGGAGTGGATTGATTTCAGGAGAAGCCATGGGCAGTTCTCTTGCCAGGAACAATTGCTTGTTTTAACTTACACTCCCCCAGCTTGCCTTTTGCCTTTCGCCTTTTGCTTTGCCTAACCTTGAGGATTGCCTTCTGCCTTTTGTCTTGTACCTTGCCCTTGCTTGAGGACTGATTTTTGCCCTTTGCTTAGCTTTGCCTTGAGAACTGCCTTTTGCCTTGTACTTTGTCTTTGCCCTGAGGACTGCCATTTGTCTTGTGCCTTCACTTTGCCTTGTGGACTTGCTTAGCCGGGTGGACTGGACTTGAAACCCTGGATCTTGCCCTATAATCATGTTCCTACTCTGTGGTCTTTCTTTGTAATATAAGGGCTGTTGTTTGGGGAACTGAGGGTGGCTGCCTTCAGGGTAGCATGGGATGGAACCTTGCTGGTCGTTGGAGGGCCGTTTGTTGGAACATTTACTGAGAGCAATAAAGGACTTTCTAGAGATCTGCCTTGCTTTGACCACCTGGGTCATAACATAGTATTACATTATTAATATAGGTCATCCTTGACTTACAATAATTCATTTAGTGACTATTCAAAGTTACAACAGCACTGAAACAAGTGACTTATGATCATTTCTCACACTTTTGACCGTTGTAGCAACTGTCTCATAGTTATGATGGTTGCAGTGTCCCGTGGTCATGTGATCACCTTTTGCGATCTTCTAACAAGCAAAGTCAATGGGGAAGCCAGATTCATTTAATAATGGTGCTACCAAAACTGCAATGATTCACTTAACAACTGTGGCAAGAAAAGTCATAAAACGGGGCAAAACTCACTTAAGTGTCTCGCTTAGCAACAGAAATTTTAGGTTCCATTTTGGTTATGTGTTGTGGACTACTTAAATTAGCAGTGCAACAATACTGCTGCATTAACTACAAATATCTGCATCTCCCTAGCAGTTAGAATATTCAAGTAGATTACAACAGTACTTTTCAATCATTTGTTTATATTATTGTAAAACCAACGATTAAGACCTTAAATCAGAGTGACTTTTGACCAATTTAACTGTTTATTTTGTTTTGTTTTTAGAGGTAAAAATATTACATCCCAATCATAATTACAATGACAAAAAAAGATTCAACAGTAACTTGAGCATCTGAATGCAAAAATCAGGATTTTAACTATCACTAGTATATTATTTTTACACACTCTGATTTGGCAGTAGATTTTTGGTGTGATTCATGAGGTCAATGCATACACTCACCCACCCCAAAAATCTTACATCTTACAGAGGACTAAAAGGCAGTAACTGCAAAAATCTTACAGGACTAAAAGGCAGTAACACTAAAAGGCATATATACAAAGTTTTAAAACTAACATTAATATATAATTAGATATGCAATTAAGTTTAATGCTGGTGCTTGATGATCAAGGAGATAATAATCAGTAATTGAATTAAAAATAACTCTCTCTAGGTAGACATCAATAGTATTTAATCTTCAATATCAAAAGCATACCACTCTTCTGTTCGAACTCTGCAGTCCTTGGCTTCCTTCTCTAGGCTTTGAGATTTGATCTAAAAGAAAAGGCAGAAGAAAGATCAGAATTGGCAGAACGTATTTGCACAATCAATTCTATTCCAAGATCAGAAATCAGCATCAAAGAGCACTATATACTAAAAAAATCTAAACAATCAACAATTTTTTTTAGGAAACTAGATAACTAAAAATGTTATAGAACTAGACAAATGAAGAAGCAAAATAGTTGTATGCAAGGGTGCAAGATTCATTCTGGTCCTATCTTAAATTTAAAACATACAATTCTCAAACTGCCACTGCTTAAATCAAATAAGTCCCAAAAGAGCAGAGTTCTACAACAGGGAATTTACAGCTTTAAACTTACATCTAACTTGGCTTTATCATTTTGCAGCTTTTCTATTGTATCCATGTACTTCCTAGTAAGGCCATCTACCACAGCTTGATGCTGTGCAGTCTCCATCTCTAAAACTTCAAGTCTGCTTCTCAGCTCACCTTCTAAGCGCTTATGTTGCTCATCTGCCTCAAAGAACTGAAATCAGAAGGGCAGAACAGTTATCACAGATGATATAAAACTCCATCAGTAGCTGCCAAGATAGATAAACTGTATAATAATAAATGTTGGAAATCCCATGAAGTAGATGGAATAGTTTAGTATATATGATATATATGTTTTTTTAAAAAAAACTTTAAAATTATTGAAAAGAAATATTCAGAGAATTTTAGAAATCAAATCTGAAATGAAACCACAATTGTTCTTACTCGGCATAATTCCAAAACATATTAAGACAAATGGTAATTTGCCTGTTTAGTATTTCTCAGAAGTTATATGCTTCTAAGATGTCCTGTTACTTCTACAGGTAGTTCTCAATTAACAACTGGGCCCAGAATTTCCATTGCTAAGTGACATGGTTGTAAAGTGCAACATCATGTGACCATGCTGCTTAGCAACAGAAATTCTGGCACTTCTGGCACTTTAACTGATTGATGTTGTTAAATAAATCCCGCAACATTATTAAGTGCAATGTCAGGTCAGCATTCCCACTGATTTTGCTTGTCAGAAGCAAAAGTGAAGGTTGCTAATGATGATCACATGCCCATGAGATGCTATGATGTTGGAATTGTAAGCTAGTTACCGAACCCCTAAATTGTGATCATGTGCTTGTGATCATAACTGCAAGCCAGTTATGATGGTCAGAGTCACATGATCACAATTTAGGGATTCTGAAAGCCAGTTGCCAAGCAACCAAATCACAATCTCATCACTGCAGGGAATTGTGACAACTGAAACATCAAGGACTGGTTATAAGTACCATTCATTCAGCGCCATTGCAACTAGAATAGGTTACTGAACAAATGGTTTTTAAGTGAGGACCTGTACTAACTCAAGCCTACTCATTTCATAGCATGGTTATAGAATTGGATCAACTCGCTATCTTTGCCTAAGCTCTCCTTATGACATAAAACTATATTCAGGTTTTGTTCTAATTTATTTTAAGAATGGAGAAACACTAACCCACAAGCCTAATCAGGCTTGCAAGACCATTTGTCCAGCCTGTGGGTTAAGGTTTTTATTTAATTTATATGCAGCCCATCTTGCTGTCATGTAACACAATTGAGGTTCTTTTTTTTTCCCCAAATCCACTTATTTCAGAAAGATGGCCCTAGAAGACATATTTCTGGCACCTTGCTAAAATCAACAAGAAGATAAACTAGTTATAAAGTTTATAAACTTGGCCCCATCTACAATAATATTACTCAGACCAGGTAAGAGTGACTGGAGAGGGATACAACCTTTGTACCCAATTGTGCCCCACTTTTTCCTTATTAATTTGTGTCAAGAATATAAGTGTTTGGATGATGTATTAAACAAAACTACATACCTGAATATGTAGCCGCTCATTTTCTTCTATCTTTTTTTGAAGATCTTCACCAAAGACATTTTTCTGTTCTTGACTCAACTGAGATATGGAGTCACCACTTTTCTAATCAAAATAAAATATGCTTGTTTGCTAAAGGCACTTTTCACATCATTATTTGCATGGATTTTTACAATAAAATAATTAGTTTAAGAATTCTAATCTGGGAAAATTCTTAACTATTTGTATTACGACATTTATAGAATATTCTAGAAAACCAGCTTGCTACCTACCTTGTTCTTCTTGCCTTTAGATTCATTTAATGCAAGTTCATCTTGAAGGAGCTCTACCCTCTTGGCCAACTGCTGATTTCGAAAAGTCAAACTATCCATTTCCTGTTGCAGCTTCCTGAGTGATTGGTCTTTCATTTTCATTTGTTCCTGTATTAAGATCAAATGTTTCCTCACACTGAGTTCTACCATGGATTGATTTTAACAATTCCTTGTTATATCCAATGTCTTTAAAACACCATAGAGAATCATGGTGTTTTATCTAAGATTACTGAAGCCAAATAAGTCAGAGTCCCCAACTCCCAGTCCGTGGACCGGTACCAGGCCGCGGCACACCAGCAACCGGTCCACACAAAGCCCCATCCATGGAATGTAGGAAGCACATAAAACCACACTATGGTGCGCGGAAAAACCTTTCTCCATGGAACTGGTCCCTGGTGCTAAGTGATGTACTCATCATTACTGTGTGGAACTAAAGTATCAAAATAATATTTATTTGACAGATATAAAATATATTCATTGCACAGATGGCTGCCTTTCTTTTTTAAAAACCCAATGTGATTTATAAAGGAATGTCTCCCTAATGTTGTCCCCATAACAACAATTCTATGAGGCAGATTGAAATAAATGAGCATGACCGGTCTGTAAACTCTTCGTCAAATATGGATTTGAATATTGGACTTCTTGCTTAAGGCTAATACTACACTACACTGACACTCTTACTACTGATACTTTGGTGGGAGTTTTAAAAAATAAACTTTCAATAGGTTTCATGTATCAACTGAAAACAAACTTAAGATCAACAAATAAAAATGATGCTTCTATATGGAAATTTAAGAGAAGATTTGAGCACTGTTTTGACTGCTGTCAATTCTGTGACAGACTTTCAAAACATCAAAATGTGATTTTTGCCCTTCTCTATGTAAATGACAGTTAGCAATTCTCTCTCATGGATTAGCTTTCACTATAAACCTATTCTGCTACAAGTAGTCAAGAGGTTTTACACAAACAGATTTCACACAGATTAAACTAAAACTCTGATACAATTTATTTTTAATCTGAAAGAATCTTTCACACATTATATACCAGCTAATTCAGAATCATGGCCAGCCCTATTGAGAAATTTTTTTTAATCAAGCTATTATTCACTTCAGTATTTTTAAGCTATACCTTTACAGCTGCTGAGTTTGCTTGTTCATCCATAACACCCTTTTTCAATACTTGATTCTGAGCTCGAAGCTGCAAAACAGAGTGAGAAATGATTAACTCAACTATGAAGCAATATGGTCTTCGACATCCTTTAGGAAAATATTAAACACTTTTGGAAAAATACAGATACCCAAGACAGGGAAAAATATTCCAAAACAAATTTAAGCTTTGGAAACTTTAATTATCAGTATAAATGTTTCAGAGCTAAGATGAACCAGAACTTCTGCACAAAAAGAATTTGGTTCTGTAATACTATAGCTACAAAATATCTGAGAATAATCTTTATGAAGAATTGAATAGCATTGGTCCAAAGAGGGTCTTAGTAAAGAAGCAATGTTGAAGTAAAAGGATTCCAATCAGAGTTCTTGAAATATAACACAAGGAGCAATGGATTAATCAATATGAGCATGTACATTCTTTTAATATTATATTTATAGCCCACCTTTATTTTTTACAACTTAAGATGGTTAAAGTATAAAGGTCTTACCTTCAATTTCCCCCCCCAAAAAAAAAAACCCACCATGTGAAGTGGGTTGGGCTGAGAGAGACTATGACTGGCACAGAGTCACCAAGCCAGCTTTCCAGAGAGGACCAGAATTTATGGTCTCACCAACTTTTATCCTTAATCACTACACCAAACAACCTCACAATATAAGAGACTGGATAAAAAAATTAATTTAAAAAATTCACATATTAACGTTTACATTAATATTGTACCCTCAATAAAATGCTATATTTCTTTGCAATTTTAACACAAGTTAGTTGCTGGCTTTCTTACAATAAAGTATTAACACTCTTCACATCTTTCTTTCCTAATTCCCCTCATGCTCATGTGAGCAGCAGGTTATATATACGATCCCAGCCTTCCCTAAACGGGAATGAAGGTGGGATGCTGAAGCTGAGGACAGAAAGGCTGAAGCAAATAAGAAATCCTCAGGCTAGAATTTTTCACACCAGTTGCTACCTCAATTGATTTAAACATCAGGGAGTGAATGCATGCAAACGAATTCGGTAAAGAACCGCGTTTCCTTCCTCTACTTAAACAAGAGGCAGAGGAGACAAAGATATGCCAGCTCAGAATTTCAAACAGGAGAATGGCACCAAGAAACGATAAGAGGGGACACTGTGGGGGCTGAAACCAATGGCGGCGGACCGGCACTTTTCAGGGTCTCGGTTGGCACGTGCCAGTACCTTGGAATATTCCTGCGCTAGTTTCTGGTACTTCCCTTGCAGCTCGGTCGCTGCCGCCATGACGCACCCGGTGTACGAGAAGCCGCTACCCGGAAAGCGCCCCTTCTTCTGCTCCAACCATTGTGAGAAACGTACTTCCGGGTGTGGGCGGAGCGAACGTCAAGCATAACCCACCCCGACCCCGCCTAGCACAGTTCGGCAGTCCACCATCTTAAGCAGCTTTTAGCTCAGGAGCTGATCTGACTTAGCGCGAAGGGGCGGGAACTGAAAATGGCCCCACCCCGTTTTTGCAGGAAAGGAAACGGGGACGATGGACGGAAGATGGGGAGGGGTGAGATGCGCGAATGCGGGCTAGTTGCGCCTTACAATGGCGGTCGATGGGGGTGCTTCTATGTTTTGGGCAGTTTTAAGGCGGTTCCCTGCTGTCTACTTTAGCATTTTTGTGGCAGTCGCCGGTTTTTTTTTTTCAAACAACAAAAAACGGATTAAGTTCTTGTGTATCTACAGGAGCTTTAATTAATAAAGCCTAATAAACATTACTTAGAAAATTTTAAAAAGTGTTAAAAGCTACCCATTTTAAACGTATCAGTCTGGGCGATGAACATAACTAATTACAATAATTCAATGCAGGGAAAGGAAACCGAACCGTTGCTTAGCAATGTATATTGGGGTTCCCCTGACATCTTAGTTCTAATGCCTGGAAAAAATCCAGGTTTTAGTAGCCTTCCAGAAGAACAAGAAGATTGGCACCATCCGAATCTCGGGGCAGAGGCTGTTCCATAGGGAAGTTGCTTTGACAGAGAAGACATGCATTCTTCTCCCTTCAAGATGGCATTATTTGATAGAGCAGTGGTTCTCAACCTTTTTAATGCTGTGACCCCCCAACCGGTTGTAAGTCGAGGACTATTCAACCGGTTGTAAGTCGAGGACTACTCAACTGGTGCAGCACCGTTTGCAGAATGGGACTTTTGGTGGGCTTAGCAGGGCAGAGACAGCCTGGACAATTCCTATTGGCTTTTGAAAGCCAATAGAATTAGACTCTATTCAAGAGAGTCTATTCTATTGGCTTTCAAAAGCCAATAAAATAAAAGGGAGTAGCACAGCTAAGGAAAAGGGGGGAAAAATGGCGGACTGCGTTGTTTGGCGACCCCCATGAAATGGTCATTCGACTCCAAATGGGGTCCCGACCCACAGGTTGAGAACCACTGTGATAGAGGGATCTTGCAGCATGCCTGTCCCCATGGATCTGGTGAAATCTGGAACCCCACAAGTAAATTGGCATGTGCCATGTAAGACTATAAAAGTAATAACTAGTACTTTGGGTTGAACCTAAAAATATACTGGAAGCCAGTGCAATTTGTGCAACACTGTTGCATTTACAAACTTTTGAGCACCCAAAATTGTGATATTACTGTTTTTCTGCACCAGTTGAAGTCTCTGAGTGATCTTCAAGGGCAGTCCAAATGTAGAGCATATTGCAGTAATCCAACTGGAAAATGACTAAGGGTGGGTCCAAGAGTTGGCACAACTGATGCACAAGATGAATCTATGCAAAGACTTCCCTTAGCTACAGTGTTAACTGCTCTTTCAGCAGGAGCCATGAGTTTAAGAGGACCTCAAATTATACACTAACTCTGTCTAGTGCAGTGCTATCCCATGTAGAGTTAAACCCAAAGCCATTTGGTGTTGCCAGGGTTGAACTACAAGCAATTGTCCCGTCCAGAAGAACTTGTGCAACCAGGGATGGAAATATAAAGCTATGTATCGGCATATTGATGGCATTTTACCCAATGCTAACATATGTCCTTGCCCATACTTTTCATATAGTTCAGGCTTGTGCAATTTGTAGAGGGGACATTGATCATTAAAAATCATTGCAGATTGGTGCACCAATCAGCTATTTAGCCCTTAGCAAGGGTCAGCAGCACTGGAGCAGGCAACCTTGGTGAGACCTGGAAGTGTTAGAGACACTTGGCAGTGTCTGCGGTGGAATTTATTGATTTCCTTAAAAAAAAAAACAGTGGATCACAAATGGCTGCTTCAGGGAGTATATATGTAGGGCTGAGGTAGATATTAAATAGGAATCAAGGGAATATTGTGATATCAAAAGCTGCAGAGAAATAAAAAAAGATGGTTCAATAGTTTCCTCAAAATCTTCAACCATAATTACAATGGTTTGCCATCAGAAATAATAATATGCTATGTGATAATGTAATTATATCTTCTCCATCACAATTATTGCATCAGTAGAATGCCCCATCAGCATTTTTAAGAGTTTCACTCTTATGAGAGGCAAGAAGCAAAAGGATCTTTGTGCAGGACTCTGTGAAATCTTGGGATGGGATTTTGCAGCTGAATTTACTCAGATTTGTTCTGGCTGGACATCATGTGGGTGGGGTCAGAAGACCGATTGGTCTTGTGTTGTTATCAGGGTTCATTTCAGCTTATTGAATCCAAGGAATAGATAGGATGATCTGTCATGTGGATTACATTCCTGTCCTATCTGGTCTCTTCAAAAACATGGAGTTACAATATAAATAACAGGAAGTTATTATGTGTGCCCCTTGAAGGAACTAGAGGTGCATCCCTTCCTGAGGACCTCCCCTATTGTAGCCAATGTAGAGAGTTTCCAAGTTTTCTTTTTTAAAGAAGTTTGTTGAAAGAGAACCACAAATAGGGAGCACATTGGATGAAGCAAATAGATTCTTCCCAGCTGGAATCCAGACATCAGCAGAACTGTCTTGGTTCCCCTGATTGTGATATTCAGTTACAATTAGTGGACAACAGAAGTTATTAGGGGTGGAAAAGAGATTGTCCAGACAGCTATTCACATGTGTGGCACTGCAGAGTTTGTTGTTCTCCCTTTTGACTTTTAGTATTTGTATGAAACCATAAGGATAAATTTAAGGCGAGGTATTATTAGTATGTGGATAATACCCTGCTTTATATTACCACTCTATTTATTTAATATTTATAAATACATTTTTGACAGAAATAAAGAAGAAAGAAAGAAAAAGAAAAGGAGAGGAGAGGGAGGAAGGAAGAAAGGAAGGAAAAGAAAGAAAAAGAAAAAAAGAAGGCTAAAGGCAAGGAATACATAGATGACCTCTGACCTTAACAGATAATTACAATATTATCCCTTCCTGCTTTTAGATGTTATATGTTCCTTCATCCTATTATTTAATCTATGTCTTAATTTTCAAAATATAATCATTTTATTTATTCTTGTCAGCAAAAAGTTAATATAAGATTTTCAGTGTTTCTAAAAAGTGATTGTTATTTTTTTCTCCAACCAAACATTTCAGTTTTGTCATTTCTGCAAATTCTGACATTTTCACAATCCATTCTATCACTGGGAGTTTCAGTATTTTTCCACTGTTGTGTATAATAATAGTATTGCCGCAGTTACCATATACAAAATCAATGTACCACAACTTTTTTTTCTAATTTCCATAAGTCCCAGCAAAAAGAATTCTGATTTCTTCATAATGTTAATCTTTAAAATGCTTTGCATCATTGAATGAATTTGTATCAAAAATTTATTTGCTTTGTTGCAAGGCACAATGGTGTGCTGAGCAGCAGGATGAGTTTTTTCCTCCTACCAATAAACAACTGATTTTGCCACCAACATTGGTCCTTTGCGGGCTTCCCAGGTTTGAACGGGAACAATTAGGAATGATCCAAATCAACCCAATTTTCTGTGGGAGTGGCCAGAGGATTGCGTCATTTTTCCTTTCAACTGTTTGGATTTTTTAAGTGTGCCTTGGTTTTAACTGCACATTTTGAAGTTTACTTTTTTCTCTTTGACTTTCATTTTCAACTACTAATCAACTAGTTAAATGCAGATTTGTTCTAACACCTTGCTGGATTTTAATGTGTATTTTTTGCATCTTTTTACTGCTCTATTTTGGAGTTGTGAATGGCTTTCATTTTCACCTATGGAAAACGATGGTGAGGGGATTTTCCCCTGCATAATGAAAGTGACCTGATTTGATTTACATTTACACTAGATTTTTGCTACAAGGATTTTGTATTCTGTTAGTTTTTAAAAGCTCTGATCTTATTTCTTTTAAACGCTGATGGGAACTTTCCTTTTTACTATTCATTTTTTATTGTGGGAAATATTATCTCAATTTTTTTCTGTGATTATTATGCTATAGTACATTTACTCCTGCCCTTGAGAGGAACTATTTATGTTTTGTTGTGAAAGCTCAGCTATAAGAGAGATTTGGACAATATTAAAAATATTAAATATTAACAATGCAAACAATAAATAAAGGATTCTAAATATTGTACATTATATATTCCTTACAATGTCTATAAAAAGAGATATTAAGGCAAGAGCCAGATCAACTGTTAAAGCCCTTTGGAAAGCCTTTGAAAAAAATGCTTTTCAACTTACAAGTTCAAATTGAAAATCTAGATAAAATGTTGATAAATTAAAAATGGTTTTAAATAAACCCAGAGATGGCTCTCAGATACAAGTAACAGTAGCTAAACCAGACTTACAATTGAATGAATTGGAATCCAATTTGTGGCTGGCAGATTTGAAGAAGGAGCTTGGTTTGAGAATTGCAGGCTTATTGGAAAAGACTTAGAGATTTTATTTTTCTAAAAGATTTAGAGATGACAATTGATGAGTGATGGACTGGGCTTTCTAAAGACTGATGGAGATTGGAGAATGGACTTATATTCAATCAAAAAACAATTGTCAAGGAATGCTGCATTTCAACTTGTAGGAAAATTATTTGAACAACAAATGCTGGGGAGATATTTACAAGAGATTTATGAGCTTAGCGGATGAGATGCAATTTTTGGGAAAGATCTCAATAAAAATTTTAAGAAAAGTTTTATCATTAAGAATCAATCGAGGATATTTGATCCAGGTTGGATCAGAGATAATGTTTGCAATGGTTTATGGTAGATCAGAAGTCATTGACTTCTGATCTACCATAAACCACTGCAATCATTATCTCTGAGTTAATTATCTCTTCAAGTTAATTACAATAATAGATTGTTAACAGAGAACTTTGAAGTTTGCTGTTGATTTTACCCGTTAACTGTTTTTTTATGTATAGTAGATTGATGCTAGGTCAAATTGGTTGGGTAAACAGAGCTATAAAAGTTCATAAATTGTGGGCCTTTTTTGCAAGGGGGGGAGGAACTGTTATCCTTGAAATACATTTATCAGTATTCCACTAGAGGTGGCAATCTATGTGTATGCATTTTTTAAGCACTTTTTAATGTCTTGTTTAGTTTTGCTTTGTTCTTGTATTTTTTCTCTCTCTTTTCTGGAATTTGTATTTTAAATGTGTGAACAAAATAAAACATTTATTGAAAAAAAAGTCCCCTCATGCTTGTCACATTTTCAACTCTGGTTTGAAATGCTTTTGTACACTTTTGATAATTTCTCTGGTGTCATATACCAAATTTAACCTAATAACTAGCTTTATTTAAAAAATTCTCTTAAATGATGACCCAGTGTTATATATTAACACTTTAGGACAAGCTGGGTATATAGTATAAGTCTTGATCTGATGTCTAGATATGAAGCAGCAAATTGAAGTTTAAAACCTGCAAGGTGAAAGTGTTGTTTGTCTAGAAACCATTTGGCATTCTGCCTGCTCAGTAATAACTCTGAAGATGGAATAGCTCCTCCTGTAAGAGAAAACCAACAACTTGCTGGGATGCAGACAGCACATACACAAAGATTAATGTCTGATTCAAGGAACCAAGAATGACACAAGTATTTACTCCAGAGCAGTTTATTGTTGTTTGCCTATAGACAGGAATCTTGCCAGACTAAAGCACAAATCTATATGATTATTAGACATGCCTTATGAAAGATTAGGGAAGGTCCACCCTGTCACTCTTTTCTTTCTACATGCCAAAGATTCCATGCTGAGCTCCCTCTTGGGACTGTACTACATTCCATCACAGGAAGACAGTAAAATACCAAGCTCCTCTACAGAAGTTTTTAACTAATTTTAATGAATCATACATTTAAATTGGGTGTGGTTGCTTAACATGGTAAATATTGTGATTTTATTTGTTAATGGGTATTATTATTTTTTTGTAAACCTCCAGGAGTTCATATAGAATTGGTGATATCTATAAGAAAATAAACTCAAGGAATATTTTTAGATCCATTTGTAAACTATTTTCATGAGAAATTCATGACGCTAAAATGAATTGCTAGATTTTATGCAATATAAAATTCCAGTCTGATAAAAAATGTGATACAGTAAGAATGCATTGATTATTATTTTCTTGTTGCATTTCCTTCTTCATAACATCTCATGTCTGAGAAAATGCCAGAGAATTATTAGGCAGAATAAAAGAAAAAATACTGTTTAAATCAAATTTGATTCCTAGTGATTTAAATAAATTGCAAGCAAGTGCCTGTTCTAGCTCTTGGTACATTCAGAAGTATGTCTTCCCAATCAAATTCAGAGCACAGCACAGTCCAAATCAACACTGCTGCAATTTTCCTTACTTTTAAGTCAATATATCATACTAATTTTGGTGGCGGTGATAGCGGCAGTGGCAGTGAAACCAGCCACGCAGCAGAGGAGGGGGTGGCTGGGTGTCTGGAGCTGCCTCAGCAGGGCCAACAAGGCAGCGTTCACTCAATGGCTGCCCAGCCTCGTGGAGCAGTGGCAGCAATGGCAGGAATGGCGGCAGCGATGCAGGCAATGGCGGCAATGGTGGCAATGGTGTCAGCGATGCAGGCAATAGTGGCACCGATGGCAGAAATGGCAGCGATGTAGGCAATGGCAAAGGTGGGAATGGCAGTGATGTCAGCAACGATCCCTCCATTGTCAGGCCAGTCAGCCATGTAGTGGAGGAGGGGGCGGCTGGGTGTCTGGAGCTGCCTTGGTTGCTCGCTGGCCTCAGCAGGCCCCAATGAGGCAGCGTTCGCACACTAACTGCCCAGCCTCGTGGCAGCAGCGAGGGGTGGGTATGCGCCACAGTGTGAAAAATGGTCTTAAGTCACTTTTTAAAATGTCGTTGTCACTTCAAACAGTCACTAAACAAACTGTTGTAAGATGAGGACTACAGTACTTTATCACTTTTTTCCCTTTTGGGGGGGGGGTCATCAAGTTTTTGACACCTTGCTAGGTGACTGGAAAAGCCCTGAGTTAGAGTACTCGGATTGCAGCTGCTTTCTTGCAGGTATGTGGAATGGCATGGGATCCACAGGTTTTGCAAAATTAAGTGAGGAAATTGGTTACGGCTTATTAGGAAAGATAAAATAGACATCCAAGAATGCTTTATTGACTATTCTTTGCCCAGATTTTATATCAGTTGCATCTTCTAATACAGACGTTCTGCTTCAGATTTCTATTATTTTTAGTATCTGGCAAAATGAATGAATACTTTTCCAACAACCTGTAAAATCCAAGACACTGTTATTGTGTTTTTGGGAGGTGGAGTGAGTGGGGGATTTTTACTTTTTGCCTCATTTTGCTCTTTTAAAGAGAATGCGCCCCCAACACCCCCCTGCATAACCAGAAGCCTTGTGCCATCGCCATTCACCTGATGTGCTCCCCCAGCCCCTCTTTCCCTTCCTTTGAAACAAACAACCCCCCCCCCCAATCCTCCCGTTCCTGTCTTCTGAATTAAAAAGATAGAAAGCCAAGTTTTTTTCTTTTGTGGTCTTTACATATTTAAACTGTAGCTAGAAGGAAGTGGGGAAGAAAACAATCACAAGACACTCTTCTGTTTTAACTTTTTTTCCTTAGTGTTTTTTGGAGTTTTCATCCTACTTTCGTGACAGGGCAGTGTTTGGGAGGAGGTGTAGCTCCGCCTTCCCCCTCAAGCCATCAGCTGAGCAAGACGCCCGCCTGCCCATGCTTTTCCCCCTGTCCAAGGCTTTCGTTGTTGTGAGCATTTCTATTGAGGATTGGCGGGGGGGGGGCTGTTTGGTTTTTATTCCCCTCCCATCTGCTGGGTGGTTAGGAGCAGGTTTTGGTCTTTTCTGTTGTGCTTTGAGGTTACCCACGAAGCATATTTGTTTTGGGGGGGGGGAATCCCCACTCCAGTTTCTAAGCTTGCTTAAACCCTCTTCCTCTGCCGCTTCCTCTTCACCAGAGCCCCCTTTTGTCTGCAACCAGCTCCGGCCCCTGCCTCGCCTTGCCTTGCCCCACGGCAATGGCATCCCCACCCTGCCCCCCCTCACCTCATCCTGCAGGACGAGCCTCCTGCCCACTGCCCCACCTGCCAAAGACCCCCTGGATCTCCCCCAACCCTGCCCGGCCCCCACAGGCATCCCTCCCCAGGAGGAACATTGTGATGGCCATGCCCACCCTGGCCACACCCATCCAGTCTGCCATGACCACCGTAGCCACGCCCACCCAGTGGGCTACACCCACCCGACACTCAGTGATACATAAGTGGGTTTTGAGTTGCAGTTTGGGTACTCAGTCTCTAAAAGGTTCGTCATCACTGCCCTATAGCAGTGATGGCGAACCTTTTAGAGATCGAATGCCCAAAAACTGGCCCCATCCCCGCTCCACCCCCTGCCCCAACCCCACTCTGCCTGCCTTTAGGGCCATTCACCGCCTCCAAGGCCTGCCGCAGATCGCCCAGGCAGCCCAGCAGCACCATGGCAGCCATGTCCTCTGCCTGTACCCTGCAGCATCAACTGCGCAATGGGGCATGAGGGCAGAGTCTTGTCTACGCTGCCTGGCTGCCATGTCCTTGGCTGCACTGCTTCACGTGGGCCACGCTCAGGGGTGATTCTCCTCCAGAGGGGCTGCTGGTGAGGAGGGGGTCGTGGGGGGAGGCAAGGCTGGGACAACGGCACGTGTGCCCAAAAAGAGGGCTCCGAGTGCCGCCTCTGGCACGCGTGCCATAGGTTTGCCACCACTGCCCTATAGTATCTTAAACTTGGCTAAATGTATCCAATGTCAGAACATTAAGATTCAACACGATATGTATTCATCTGTTGTAAAAAAAAGTAACTAGTTGAGACATACATAATTCAGGTATGAGTTGTTTGTTTGACCTCCAAGATTCTGAGACAGATTTTCTTGAGTTTCTAAGATTGGGTATTTTTAAGAGTTCAGATTAGTTCTGGCAAATGTCTCTTATTAAGCAAAGTCCGTTAATAAAATAATATATTTTCCGGTCCAGCTCCTAGGCTGCAATCCCCTTAAACTCTAGAAGAGCAGAAGAGCATTGGAATTAATATCTGAATAAGTAAGTTACAGCTCAAGAAAGCTTAAGCATTTTAATACAATATCTTATTTCTTAAAGCTTGCTAGATATGTTTCTTGATGATTTCAAGGCAAAAAGGCAGTAATAGACATGATAGCACAACAATTCTTGGCTGCATGTTGAAAATGTCCAAGAAGATGATTATGAGAAAATGCCAGGATAGAAATGAGTATTAGTCAAGCACAGACCATGATTTGCTGCTGCTATTGGGGGCTAAATGAGGGACAAGTGTGATGCTAAACTTTTTTCTTAATCCTGATAAGTGTCTAACAAAACCAGTTAAAACAATTAAAATATAAAGATAAAACAATATCACAAGGGGAGAAATATTGCATAAAATGTAGCCAACATGCTGGCTGCCAGTTACCAGGACATCCCCATTTTGAGCACTTTCTGGAGGGAAGGAGGATTAGGGTAAACTTCTTCTGCATATTTAAATCTTTCTGTTGAAAACTACCGGTAGTTAAGATTACAGTATCCTGTTGGGTGCATAATATAATTTTGTTCTTTCTTTTTGCTACACTAGGGGGAGCTTTTTTACTACATTTGGTTTGTAATTTCTGATTTTGTTGAATAGGAGAGAAATACTGGTTTTTTTTCCTTAAAGCTTCATTTAATTTTAAAATATAAAATTTGTAAATGAACAAAATGCAAAATTTAACAGTCTTATTGTTATAAAAGTATGTTTTTTTAAAAAAAAACTTTGATAATTATAATTGCCCTTGAAAATATTTAGTCCAATCATGGTGCATTTTGAGGCATAAGCATGTACTCTCACAAATGTAGCAGAATATATCACGGCTGTTCCAACATTGGTGAAATATTTCTGCTGTCACTAAGGAGTCCTAGTGGATGATCAATTGAGCCAGCAGTGTGCACAGCAACCAAAAAAGCTAATACAATCCTGGGTTGTATAAACAAAGGCATAGAATCAAGATCACACAAAGTATTAGTACCATTTTATAAAACCCTAGTAAGACCATACCTGGAATACTGCAACCAATTTTGGTCACCATACTACAAAAAAGGTGTTGAGACTTTGGAAAAAGTTCAGAGAAGAGGAACTAAAATGATCAAAGGCCTGGAGACTAAAATATATGAAGAATGACTGCAGGACTTGGGTTTGGCTAGTCTAAAGAAAAGAAACAGGGGTGACATTTATTTATTTATTTATTTATTTATTTATTTATTTATTTATTTGACTTATATACCGCTTTAAGTGCAAGCACTCTCTAAGCGGTGTACACCAGTAAGCAATGTATATATATATTTACATTGCCCCCAACAATCTGGGTCCTCATTTTACCTACCCCGGAAGGATGGAAGGCTGAGTCAACCTTGAGCCGGTGAGATTTGAACCGCTGACCTGCTGAACACAGTCAGCTAAAGTGGCCTGCAGTACTGCACTCTAACTGCTGCGCCATCTCGGCAGTATTAGCAGTATTCCAATATCTGAGGGGCTGCCACAAGAAGAGGGCGTCAAACTACTCTCCAAAGCACCAGAGAGCAGGACAAGAAAAAATGGTTGGAAACTGATCAAAGAGAGAAGCAACCTGGAATTAAAGAGAAACTTCCTAACAGTAAGGACAATTGACCAGTGGAACAGCTTGCCTTCAGAAATTGTGGGCGCTCCATTACTGGAGGTTTTTAAGAAGAAACTAGACAGTCACTTGTCTAAAATGGTATAGGTTCTCCTGCTTGAACAGGGGACTGGACTAGAAGACCTCCAAGGCCCCTTCCAGCTCTATTCTATTCTATTCTATTCTATTCTATTCTATTCTATTCTATTCTATTCTACTCTACTCTACTCTACTCTACTCTATTCTAAACTGACTTACTTGTTATGTAAATTACATATACTGTACATAGACAATGCTAAACCTTGAAACGGTCGCATAAAAATACATTGAAACTGATGTTAATGAAATGAGTAACATCTGTGCATGCAAACTGCTTTTGTAGCCTTTCCAATCAGCGTCCAGTTCTACAAACATTACGCAATTTGCCCTGAGCGCATGCCTGGACATGCAGGAATTACATAAAGCACCACACATGCAAAAACTAGTAAACTTAAAATATATACAGGTTGTCTTCAACTTGCAGCCATTCATTTAATGACTGTTTGAAGTTGCACTGGCACTGGAAAAAAGTGACTTACGACCATTTCTCGTATTTAGGACCATTGCAGCATCCCTATGTCTCATGATCAAACTTGGCAATTGACATGTATTTATGATGATTGTAGTATTCTGGAGGTCATGTGATCACCTTTTGCAATCTTCTGACAAGCAAAGTGAATGGGGAAGCCAGATTCGCTTAACAATTGTGTCACTAACTTACCAACTACAGCGATTCATTTAACTGTGGCAAGAAAGGTGGAAAATGGGGCAACATTCACTTAATTACATACTGTCTTGCTTAGCAGTGAAAATTTGGAGCTTAATTGTTGTTCATAAGTCGAGGATTTCCTGTATAAGAAGAAATTGCAAAAATAGATTTCTATTTAATAGTAACTGATAGTTACTATTAGTAACTGATAGTAAATGATAGTTTAAATTACTGATTACTTTCATGTTTACAGCCAAAAATCTGTAAGATATCCAAAAGTGTTTGGGAAGCAAAGTCTTTGCTGTCCAGTGTTATCAGAGAGTTACGGTATCCTTTCTTATGAAGAATAAGGCAAAGTATTATTGTTATGTCCAGTGCCAGATGGGGCTAAACCTCTGCCCTGTGTCTCATCTATCATGGCTCAGTCTATCCACATTCAGCCATACCATTTTTCAGTTCTGAATACATATTTTCTACAGAAATCTAAATATATTTAATTGAATAGATTCACAAACCAGAATTTTTATGAACAGATAAAATCAATACATTCTAGATCAGTGGTTCTCAACCTTTCTAATGCCACGACCCCATAAGACAGTTCCCCATGTTGTGGTGACCCCCAACCACTTATACATCACCGGCTCCCAGGGGTGTGACCAAAGAAAAGGGGGGAAAATGGCAGACAGCCTTGTTTGGCGACCCCCGTGAAATGGTCGTTCGACCCCAAATGGGGTCCCGACCCACAGGTTGAGAACCACTGTTCTAGATATTCAGGAGAGAGAATGACAACTTATCCTGAATTAATGAGAAATAGAGGCAAATGGATGGATGAAAACATTTTTCCAGTTTTGGGGCATAAATAAAGGCTTAGAAGAAGTGAGACAGTAATCAGGTGGAATGTGAAAATCTTGGACATTCATCATTGCTTTACTCACAAAAATAATTTTCTTTTGGATAGTTTAGATTATATCTGAAATTCTGCCTTTGAAATTCATTCAACTACTTTTAAACTCATTCATATTTTTATTTAAGTTCCACAGTTGATTAAGACTTGAAAGTTTCTGAATTAAAAATGAGGGAAAAATATATTAGAAGAAGTAATTATGTAGAAAAATATAGACATATCATTTTTAACCAGGGAATCAAAGAAAAGCAGAACCAAAACCTAGAATATTTTTTCCTGAAATGGAAAAATTCCAGAATTCAGTTCTGAAATTCTCTGTTCAATTGGATCAGAACTGCAGATTGAAAAGCAGGTTTAGCATAGGTGTCCAAACAAATAAATACTTCAAGGGACAATACTTTCCTCAGAATCAGAATTTATATATAAAGTAAACCAATATCTGGATGTTTATTTACTTTGGATTTCTGCAGGGTTTTTTGTTTTGCCCTCTTGAAAGGAAAGTGCATATATCTCCCTGATGTCAATGTACAGTATATTGGTCATTTTATCGCAACATAAAAAACCCAGTCTCTCCCAGCCAGTAGGCTCCCAGTTTGTGCTTGCAGCACATGATGGTTGACCTATATTGTAAAGATCATTTTTGCAGTCTTCTCAGCCATTGCAAAGGAAGTTTTCACTTCCTGCTTCACTTCCCTTTTCTTTGAGTTGCGAGCTGGAACAACAAGAAAATTCATAACAGCCCATAAACAATTTCAGGAGAGGACTGAAATTCAATAATACAGTAGTTTGTTCCACAGCACTGGCATTTACCATGGAAGCCGCAGAAATCACTACTGATGTTAGATGCATCAAGTGGGGCTGGGAAGAACCTGTAAGAAGAGCCTGAGAAAAAAATCTGGAAAGAAGAGAACAGATTACAGAGGAGGCAGTCCAGTAGGCAACTTGGACTCAGGGCTTTGTATACTGATGCAAGCTTATTATTTTACAACCAAGATTAGCTTGTTCAATTAACACCAATGCTTTGTTTCAAACACTGCTTATACAGCAGGCGAAGATCTCTTAGCTCACAGTGCCCAAATGTGCAAATAGACCCTGTATTTAAATACTTTCATGTGAAATAGAACTAAAGTGGTTGGTTAGTGGGCTGAACCAATTTGTAAAGCAGAAGCGATTTGAAAAATATTAAATAAACAAAACTTCAAAGTATAGTATCTCAAATTTATGCCTTAACTCCTTTTTTGCATCTGTGTTTTTATATGTTTTCCTAGACTTGCAACTCCTGCTCAAAGAGCAGATGCCAGTCATGGCGAGGAGAGCCTTTGCAGAACTTTATGCTGTGCACTAGTTGCACTAGTGGACCAGGAGGACCTGTCTCAGTCATTCAAGCCTGGATCATCTCATGTCTGGACTACTGCAATGTGCTTTACGTGGGGCTACCCTTGAAGAGTATTCAGAAGCTATAACTGGTGCAGAGTGCGGTAGAACAGACAGTCTTTGGAGTTCCTAGAGTGACCTACGTTATACTGCTGTTCAGTGAGCTACACTGGCTGCTGGTTCGCTTCCAGGTGCAATTCAAGGTGTTGGTTATTACCTATAAAGCCCTGCATGGCATGGGTCCAGGTTATCTGAGGAACTGCCTCATCCTGATGGGACGGGCCTGCCCCACCTGTGCCAGCAGAGGATGCATGCTGCAGATCCCATCAATCAAGGGATTTCAGCTGGCAGAATCCAAGAGAAGAGCCTTCTTTGCCATGGCTCCTGCCTTTTGGAACATTTTACCCTTGGGGTATGATCTACTCCCACCCTTCTGACCTTACATAAGGGTCTGAAAACCAGTTGGCATGGAGCCTCAGTGGTTGATGGAGTAATAACAGATTGCACCTCACCGCCTGCATACCTTGTTCTCTCCCTCCCCATCTTTTTATCTTAATTTATAATTTTATTGCCATATATATTTGTATTGTTTAAAAATAAAAATAAATATGTGAAACACATTTAAATTTGTCTCACTAGATCAAACTGAGTACCTATTTTTTCCACCAAGCTTAAGTTGTTAAGAGGCTCTGGTGGTTCAAATGTTATGATTTGTCTCAGCATCTTTGTACTCAGGGATATAGTATTTGAGGACCTGAAAGCTTAATTTAGCTATCATGTCATATTTTCCCTATATCCAATTTTGGAAGCCATCTGAAGTAAAATCCTACACCACATGGCAAATTGTACAACTTATGCATCAATAAGAAAAATTTCTACAGTTTAGAAGGTTTCCAGTTTAGGCTGGGGCTGGGTGCAGCCATTTTTGGAGAAAGAGCCATTGTGAATCATCAAAGGCCATCAGCCAAAGCTGAAATCAGGCCTCTAGCTTCTGATGGCGCCAGGCTCTGAATTGCTGCTTTGTTTCTCTTATCATAGCAACTGTAGGACTGGACTACTAAAATATGTGCTTTCCCTATTGAAATGCTCACACATTTATCTAATGAGGCAATACCTTTTAGAGCCCTTCTGACCTGTTTATTGTTATTTTATAAAATCAGGCAGAATAGTTTGGGTGGGAGAAGAGAAAATGAAAGAGACGCAAAGATTATAAAAGACAAAGGCCACTCTTTCAAAGACGGCAAAATCCATATTTTGGACAGAGAGGACCAATGGTTTGAAAGAGGGATCAAAGAGGCCATCTATGTCAAAATTGAACAGCCCTCTCTCAACAGAGGGGGAGGGATACAACATCATCTATCTCCAGTCTACAACACAGTCCTTTCAACAGTTCTAAGAAGGCTCTACACCAGGGGTGTCAAACTCTCAATGTCACATGAAGTGTCGCGACATATTGTGACTTTTTTTCCATTGCCAGCAATGGGGTGGGCGTGGTTTCAGCATGACACATCCGGCCCATGGGCCGGCAGTTTGACACTCTTGCTCTACACCCATTTGCACTAATCAGGTGACCCTGATGACACAGATAAGCCTCCAGGTGGTATCAATGACTCGTTAAAAGAATGCAAATGACTAACTGTCTGCAAGGAATATACATCCTTCCATTCCCACCATCCAGTCAGAGCTGAAGAAGCTTCTTGGATGAGAAGTGAAATGTCTTCAAAGAGAAAAAAAGGAAGTCCAAAAAAAACCTTTGGGACAACCATGACCTGGATGACTGAGAATCTCCATAGATATTTTGCTCCTTAATAATTTCTGGTCATCTCAAGAGTGCCAGTTTATTGCATGTTCATCCAAAATGGTTGGAAGTGAATAACAGCATGTTGGCTTGCCTGATTCTAGCTTGCATAGAATATTATGTGCATGCTTGGAGTAAAATGCTTAGAGCATGCATGGGATGCTACTGTCATTCACTGGATACTTCCCTGGAGAGTCAACCTTCTGCTCACACAAAACAGGTTATGATTGGGTAGAGATGACATCACACTATTTGACAAGAGATACAAATTGTTCCAAAGGCATCTCTGAATGCAATGACTTTCAAATTCATTCAAGAAGAAATCTTGTTTTAAAAAGCTTTCTGTTGTTCTTATACCAGATGTGCCAAAATTGATACCATCTTTACTTTTAGTTGTGAATGCTGCATGTGTCACACATACAACCAAAGCTGCTAATTTAGCTTATACTGTTTTTGGCTTACTAAAAAGCATTAATTGAAAGCTTTGATTGACCAGCATCATGATGGGCAGCAAGTTTAATGTCTATGGGTGCATCTGACCATGTCAAATGGAAGGTGGAAACTTGTAATATAAGATAGCTAAACAGTACAACTTAAAAGAAATGAAAGAGGAAAATGTGTGTCTAGGAAACAAAGAGAAAAGAGAAAGCTATAACAGATCTGAATTACAGTGTTATGATCTTGTTAGGTTGATCACAAAATGGAAGAAACCAAGAAAATTGGTTTCATTAACAAACATTAGTGGCAGAGGAGCACTACATGGAGCCAGAAGCATATTTCCCGATAACTTCTTCCAATATTCCTTGGTAATAACTGTACTTAATGTCAAACCACTGAGTCATCATTGGTTGAGAATTCTGGGTATTTCAGTCTCAATATATCTAGAGAATGCCCAGCTGCTTTAGAAGGCAAAGTATTTTGTATGCAGATGGCAAAGATACCTGAGATGGAATGGATCTATGCAGCCATCTCTTACATTTGCCTTTTTATCAGCCCAATTACTAGTATTTCTTAGTAGTATTTCTAATATTCTTTCTCCCAAACCATGTATCAAAATTCTGTATCTATCTATCTATCTATCTATCTATCTATCTATCTATCTATCTATCTATCTATCTATCTATCTAATCTAATCTATCTCTAGGTGAAATGAATCCTGGTTCTTCTAGAGTTAAATCTTTAAAATTAGGTCTTGCTGAAAGAAAGCTGGCTTGGTATCCTAGCAACCACTGCATGGGATGCTACTGTCATTCACTGGATACTTCCCTGGAGAGTCAACCTTCTGCTCACACAAAACAGGTTATGATTGGGTAGAGATGACATCACACTATTTGACAAGAGATAGAAATTGTTCCAAAGGCATCTCTGAATGCAATGACTTTCAAATTCATTCAAGAAGAAATCTTGTTTTAAAAAGCTGTCTGTAATGCAAAGCTTTCTTGAAGCTTTGGACTACAGTTGCCACAGAGTTGAAGAAAAGCTTCTGGATTCATAAAGCAAAATTTCTGTAAAGGTATCATTCCATCCTTGAGAGCCTTCATTAGTTTAGCTAACCTTAGCAAGAGAATCTGTAGAAAGAAAGGTGAGTGAGTAGACACAGCTATTATTGATTACATAAGAGAAGTGAAAGAATATTTTTCAGACATCCAATTTGTTTCCACATTTCAGGACATTTCTGAATGAATACAAGTCTTGTACAAACTTATATGAAAGGAGGCAATGTATACGTAGGCAAAGCCTGTACAAGTTACAAGTGCATTTTACTCCTTGAACCAAATTGTGTCACATGATTAGGGATTACAATTATGCAAAACATAGACACAGACTACTATCTTTCAGAATATAAATGATATTTCCTTTTTTCCCCCTTCTAAAACACTTTTCCAATCTGGAATTTTCCAGATATGATGAACTTTATTTCCTATAGAAAAATGCTGCTGAATTATGGGAATTAAAGTCCAACAAAACTGCAGGGCACCAGATTGAGGAAGGTTCTTCTACAAGCTTCCGTATTATTTAACATATCCATGAATCTATCTATAAACCACCCCTCTTCTCCTAAAATGCCACTTCACTTAAATTAATAGACACTGGCAGCAAGTTGATGTTGAAAAGCTAGCTTATATGACTTAGTTTACATAGTCAAGTAATTGGAATTCATGCTAAACCTTCTCCAGCCCTGAGAGGACTGAAGTTTGCAAATTCCCAACTACTTTTTCAATTATGGATTTGGCAGTATGCAATGGGGAGGCTGCTTAAACTCTGGATTTCTCTGCTGCCTATCACAAGTTACTAGCTGGCTTTCCATGTTGCTCAACAGCTGGGCATTCTCCTTTCATATGGATGTTGCCGTATTGATCACCAATATCTCCATTTATTAGGATGTCAAAGGAAAGGAAAACATCTTGCTTACAATCATGGAATTACCACTGCATTACCAGAAATTTTACATTTAGATATCACAACCTTTAAACATGTATTTATATCTCATCTTTCCTTCAGAAATTTGAAGTGCTGGATATAGATCTTAGTCCACCCATTCTAATTCATCTTAGCAGCAAACATGTACAATAGGATAAGGTTAAGTGTAAATTACTGGCCCAAAATCACTTTGCAAGATGGATGATTGGGCTGTTTATTACCCAGTTCTAGATCAATACTCTAATCACTGCTCACTGCTTCATGTGACTGCATAGTTTGAAGCAGCCGGCTGAATTAACCATGCCAACAAATGTAATAAAACACTGAAGGCTTCTACTGTGTTTTCCCGAAAATAAGACCAGGTCTTTTTTTTTTTTTTTTGCCTCCAAAAGAGGCACCAGGTCTTATTTTTACCTCACCTCCAGCACCGACAGCCCCACCCAGCCGGTCCACTTCTTCTGGGGTCGAAGTTCTGTAACTGCATTCTGGGCTGCATTTTACAGTCAGGCCTTTCCAGAAGACCTAAGCAGCCAAGTACCGAGCTACGGATTCAATCCGTAGCTTGGTGTTCAGCTGCTGAGGTTTTGCAGAACTGAGCTACGGATTGAATCCATAGCTTGGTTCTTGGCTGCACAGGCCTTCTGGAAAGCCCTGTGACTGAGAAATACAGGCCTGGCTGCAGAAGAGGTGGGCCAGCAAAGAAAGGCCTAGGTAAGTGGGTGCAGGGTGGGTGGGGTAGCTCCAAACCCCCACCCATGCCCTAGCTTGATTTTTAGGTGTGTGCCTCACCTCAAAACTAGGACTTATTTTTGGTGTAGGCCTTACTTTTGGGAAAACACAGTAATATTAACCTAATTTTCCAAGGTCACATTTTACTTCACCTTAGGACAACCCTGTGTTCTTCCATGTGAGAAACAAAAGAAGCAGCACAAAACTTTGACTCTGATCTTTGTAATGGAATTTCAGAATATTGCAGGGAAAACTGAAATGATCCCTTGAATGACAATTGAAACCATCAAGAAACCACCTGACGTTCTTCCAGCATCTGTCACCCACAAACCATCTTTTATATTATTGAAACAGGTTTTAGAGGGAAAAACATTTCCTATATAAATGAAATTGGAACCATAACCCTTAATGTGTCTGCATGCAGGTGAATGGTGGCTTTTTAGTAATTGCAAGAACAGAGCAAATGACAGAAAACTGAAGGGTCAAGAAGCACGCAACCAAGAATTACCTCTCATATGGGTGTCACACTATAGCTAATATGCAAAACTTGTAAAGTCCAGTCCAGTTCCTCCACCCCAAATTTGTTGGGTGAAGTTTTTTTGGGGGGGGGTGTGTGCTTTTGAGTCACTGTTGATTCCTGGCAAATGCCTTGAAAAGCCCCTGCCATTTTCTTGGGAAGATTTCAGAAGTTGTTTGCCATTGCCTTTTTCTTAGGAGAGAATGACTGGTCCAAGGTCACCCAGGTGGGTCCCCCAAGGAGTTCACAGTCTCCTGGTTGCTAGCCTAGTACCTTAAATCACTACACCAAACTGATGTTGCATTTTTATGGAAAGTGTAAAATAACGTTTTGCTGTATTAGCCAAAATGCAAAGAATTACTCCAAAGTGTTAAAAAACAAAGTTTATTTTGAAATACTTTATCATAATGAATTGCATCTCTTTGGTAAAAATAAACTCCATCAACATTTTAATTAATAGAGGTTAGCATACAAAAACATTTTTAAACCAGGTCAACTACTAAACGGGGCTCAAGGAATTTCAGGTTAGAAAGGGGTTAATCTACTGGCAGAGTTAGTCTCAGTCAATCCAAAAAGTTGCAGGGGCAGGTGGTGAGGAGAAACAGCTAATGTAAATTTTAAAAAAAAAGAATTTTGCGTACTTTGATCTGAAAGCATTCTTACAATTTCCATTTTTAATAAATAATAGTTACAATGAATTGGCAATTGTAAATGGTCTATCACTACAAGATGGCAATGTAATACTTTTAAATTATACACTTTAAGTCTGAAAAAAATACACTTCCAAAAACAAATCTTTTCTTGGCACTGGCAATTAAACTGGAGAATGTGCTTTTTCAAATAAATGCAGCAGGTACAAGATTTTAAAAAATACTCTATTCCTCTTTTTCAATAAATATTTTGACTACCCCATCATTAGCATTGCAGGGTGTGCTTTGCTTTTACTGTCGTATTTGCTTTAGCCAAATAAAGAAGCTGCAAACTGTTCCAATTTAAAGTTGGGCTTTTCCAAGAAAGGCTGCCTGCACTTCTCCCAGAAGCTATAATTTAGCTCCAGAATATGAAATGGAGAAAGATTTGCACAATACTGACATCAGCTTCTACCTCAAGAACAGGTGGGTCTTCCGCAGAAAGCCCTCCATGATAATTTTTAGGAGTTGAAGAGGATCAGGTAATATTCCACTACCACCTCTTTTTTCCCTGAAGCTAAAACTAATTTTCTGAAAGGAATTTACTTTTTTAAAAAGAATAAAATAAAAATAAAGGTAAGATTACACTTTGCATCTAAAACAAACCATGTCCATATCTGCTTCTCCTGACTATGAAGCATACAATCACTGGCCAAGGGCCACAATCTGCACACACTTCCTCACAGGTAGTAGACAACATTATAGAATACATCAATGCAGCCTGACCAAGAGCAAATGATCCCATATGTTAATAGGGCACAGACTGGCTGGCCTAGGGATGTTCTCTGTGCAGCAAGTACGTGTCACACATATCAGTTCCGCACTATTAAATCATTGCAACTGTCCCTAGCCGTTTTTTTTCCTCCCAAGAGATTTAGCTATGCTGAGAAGGACTACTAGGAGTTTATAGGACCACCACATGCAGACAATACTTGTTTGAAGAAAGCTAATTTAACACATCCTGAGATGCATGCAATGGTGCTAAATCATCCTATTTCCCTTTCTTCTGAAATGTACAAAGCCATTAATATATCTGTAGTCATCCCAAATTCCCAACATAGGTTCCTTGTTTTTAGAAGCTAATGCATCAGGAAGGAGTCTAGTCTACTAATGTTCTATGTGCAAGAATTATCCTTTCATGAAACAAACTCTATTGCTGTTCTGTATTGAACATCCACATAGGGTGTGGATACATGCTCAATCTACATCACAGCTACTTCATAATAATAGATCTCTAACCTTGCTGATAAGAACCTTGGCCATTCCCATTTGTGCTGGGCTGGCACTAGAGCACACAAACTTTAGAGGGGAGAGAGATGCATGATTACAATAAAAGCCTAATTTAATAATCAAACAAAATAGCACACTCTGGATGTGTTTTAGACCAGGGGTCCCCAACTCCTGAGCCATGCCTATTTGCCACCAGGCTGCACAAGTAGCAGGTCGGTGTACACAGCTCCACTTGTGTGAGTGGCAGGCCAACATGTACACGGCCCAGTTCCCCTTCCCACCAGCTGGGTCCCCAAGCCACAAAATTTAGGGACCACTGTTTTAGACATACCAACAAATAAAATGAGGACTTGCCTGTGAAAATATGAAAACACTTATTTCTCTTTGAAAATTAGAACAGTAAGTTCAGCGTGAATTTTGGCCATAGGAAGACACATATATTTTGTGAATACGGCTAGTAAAGGCAAAAAAAATAAATAAAACAAAAAATGCAGCTTTCCCCCATATCCACAGGAACTTGGATATGGCAGTTCCCTTCTTCATAGAATTTCCACAATGAATTTGGAGATGAATCAAATCTAACATATTACAAAATATTCTAGGGAAAGTACATGTGTAAATCCCTGCTTAGGATCACCTCAAAATGGGGGGGGGGTGCAAGATGTCATATTTTTGCAACTCAAAAAGCACAATGCATATAGTAAACAAGCATATAAGGAGGAAAAATCTAAACCTCTATTCAATATGCTATTTGCTACCTGCACATATATTACTTCCCATTTATAGGCAGAAATTGTACAATCAGAGGATTTCCCAAAGTCGTCCTGTATAAGGTAACTAAGATTGCAAGCATCTACAATCATAGTTCTTTAAATCTGGACTTTTTGAAGCATCTGTTCTCACCAAATGCTTTTATTGCTCTGCCTTTGGACTTGAAGACCAACAGGGAAAGTGCTACTAATGTTAATGATCACTATACGTTTTCTATCATAGAGATGACATTAGACTTTTTCTTAATGGTAGGACACTGAAAGACAATTGTGCACACATCAACATTTGTCTGAAGAAAAGAGACTGCAAACAGACTTTTAACAGGTCAAATGTAAGACGACAAAACTGAGCAAAGGAGCTCTTAGGGAAAGTAGCCTCAAGCATGAAAATCTGGCCAATTTGTACTGAGAACTGAACTCAACTTTTCTCAACTTTCAAAAAAACCCAAAGAAACACATTTCTTTATAACCATATTACCTGCATTGCTATGGAAACAATTTTCACATCACGCAAGTTATTAAACACACATTTTGGACAAATGTTAAATGGGACATCTCTGCACAACATACAGGACTTAAAATGTGCCTTGGCACTTAATATACAGGCTTGCTTATAAATTTGTGAGTGGTGACTTTATATTAAATCCCCATGCTGTAGGTGCTCTGGATCATGTATATAGTACAATATTCTTCACTTAGCCACATTACCATATAGAAAACTCCATTTCATAGGAAGGATATATGACTAGAACCATTCAAAAGGTCAAATGAGAATTTTGCTTTCTCTGAATTTCTGTAAAAGTCTTCCAACTCCCATGATTGGGTGAGATTTTTGTGAATCAATTCTACCCAGTAACAACCTGATTACTGAGCAACTATACAGTATTCCTGTTTATCGACTGCTTCTTTTATTTAATGTAGGTACCTTTTGGCAGAAAACAATATACTTCTCAAGCATACAAAGAGCCTTAAATAACCCTGACTTAGAATATTTGCAGGGCATTCTAGGCTTTCAGATGATTTTTCTTACAAAAGTAAGAACTACTAACACTGTCAGTTATTTTTTGTAGTAGTCATACAATGGAAGACCCTATTCAAAGAAGGGCAAATATTATTTAACAGCAAAGAAAACCAATACACTGAAAGCAATTTTTAATCCATAGGTCTTTTTCCAATTCTCAATCACTATGCTATGGTGGAACTTGCAATACTGATTAATGAAATGAAAAAAACAGGAAGTTATACAAAATCTATTTGACTTGGAAGTAGACCCTTACATAACTCCTTCCTTAGCAAAACCTAATCAGCAGGTTATTTCAAAAGTGATTGTGGCAAACAGGCAGTTTTTCACCAATCCATGAGAATTCTGGATTGAAGAGCTGAAGCAGGCAATATACAGAATGAGCACCATTTGTGTTTAAACTTGACATCAAAGAAAGTTGTCTACAAACAGGTGAGCGTGCAAACATCCATGCATTAGATTTTTGTTTCTGTCTATAAAATAACAATGTGATTACAAGGTTGACTCACTTATAGGTTGCTATCATTTTAACAAAAAAAATTATTCTGAAATACTAAAAACTACATAATTTCTTACAAACTTAAGGCCTACACCAGGAGAATCTCTGCTGATATTATTCTAATAGCACTGTCCTGGGTGTGCTGGGACTGCAAATCTCAAAAATTCCATTGTTCATGATGCCTGGGAATTCTGTGACTTGCAGTTACACTTCAGCTGGATGTTGCCAAATTCAGGGAAGTTGTAACAGTAGCAGCATTCAACAAAGTAGGGCTGTGCAGTGCTTTGCATTCTAAGGCAAAAAAGGTCATTGGAGCATATGGGGTGTGAACATTACATCTCTCTGTTTTTTTTTTCCTAATTCAAAATACCTGCCAGTTGCTGGGAAAACTCAGGAAATGATAAATGTGATTTAAGAGATTGTAGATAGGTGCTATGCGATTGTCCCTATAAGCTCCGAAGGACCATTTTGCCTTTGAATCTAAAACTATACACAAGCTTACAATAAACCTCAAGGGGGGAGGGGTCACTCCTTTTAGTTCTGGAGCTCTTATAATCAGTCCAGTTAGGATCACTGGAACCTGGCTAAGGCATTGAACTCCTACAGAACATTTAACAAAAATTATAGTGACAGAGTTTTTAGCAGATAGAAAGAGACAGTATGGAAGAAAAGGCAGTGAAGTTAAGTCCCGGACATTTATATCTTTGTCACTTTTGTCACTTAGAAGCCAAAGCAGCTCTATGTCATCAATAGAAATGTAATGTACAACTCACAAGAATGCAAAATGCAGAGAGGTAACAGGCAGATTTGCTCAAACGGCCACTAATGGACTCTCTTCCCTTCATTCTCAAAGCATGGAAAATGTGCAGATGAAATGCCATTTGTCAAGCTGCTTTCCAAACAAGCAATGCTTTGATCATTATGCAACATTCAAGACATTCACAGGACACAACAGCCCCAGCCTGTAGCATGCAAACATTTCTTCTGCAAGTGACCACTGAAAAGTAATAGAACTGCATTAATAGACTGCAGCCAAAGACAGCTGTGCCAACTTGGAGATTCCTGTTTTTCTGAGTTAAGATCACTGTTTCCAGTGCTTTGCCTAGCTGTTTGTTACAACCAGGGGCGCTTGCCATATGACTCCAAATTCATCAATATGGCTGATGGTAACAACAAAAAGATGTCTGGATAATACAGTTTGGCCCTGCACTTCAGACTATCCCACAGGCAAATAACTGCCCTATTCCAACTGTGTATTAGCTTCCAATCAACACAGCAATGTTAGTAGCCCTATGTCCTCTCTTATGGCCCCCAGAATTGAAAAGATGCACAACTGTTTCTGAATAAATGCCTAGGAGAGGCACAAGTCCACAATTTTAGGCAGCTGGGGATACACAAATGACATCAGGACACACATCCAGAATTTGAATTTCCCAGTACAGTCCACAGAAACAGGTAATTCTCATACTACATGGTCCATGCATTATAAATATTATGTTCCATGCAACTGTCACGCTGCATCTGGACTTATCTCAGAATTCAACAAGGGAGATTATATTATTGCTGAAATAACAGATATAAAACATAAACAAAATCCATCCCATCTCCAAGAAAAATGGAGGCTGCCAGGAGTGGATAATATGTATCTCTAAGCTTCCTCTGTTGTTTCTAGGAATGCTGGGTTAAATCAAAGCAAAACTGAAAAATGCAGGGCAGGGGAAGTAGTCTGTTAGAAAGTGCCACAGAAAGCCCTTGTTCTCGCTCAGGTGATACACAGCTGAACTATACTGCTGCAAAAAACAAGAAGAATCTCTCATGATCATCCCGTTATAATTTTTAAAAGCTTTACTCATAAAGAATCAGGGAGAAAATTAGTCTAGAATTGTTCAGCCAACAATGACTTTTCAATGCACTTATTTCTGTTGCATATGGAATATAATTCCATTATGGTTTGCAAAGTGATGCGCTAGAGCCCCCCAAACAACTCTTAGCTTATTAGTAACAAGTATCAACTACTTTAACCTAAACAAAATTCAAGTTCTCTGTGCAATGGTCATTTGCAATTGAGCAGTCACTCTTTTGCACTTAATTTAGATAACAAGACAGAAAGAAGGGCCTCAGATTTGCAAACAGATGTATACATCATTGATCCAATATATAATAATTACAATTAACACAAACACAAGAGAAAGAACCAGCTCCTTACCTTGTGTTAAAAATAGGAAGAAACTTCTAGATTACCCATTCAAGATTCCACTCTCAAAAATAGGAAGATTCACGTGTTGTATCTCTCCCCTACCCATCAATTTTATAATTGCAAATACCAGTCATCCTGCAACTGATTATCATGGCAGTTTTATACCATTCATGTAATCACAGACCCTTGATTTGTAAATTGAGGAAATCAGTTAACAATGGAAGCTAAAGCTGAAGGCAATAACAACATGTCTTGCTCTGCATTCGATATCACCAAAAAAAAAAAAAAAAATGGAAACACTGTGGACTCCATAAGCAGTGAGAACTGGGGACATTACCTGCTTAGTCCCAATTTCAGAGGGGCCTCTACACCTTCAGGACTACCAGATTCATGCATATTGAGCACCAACTGAGAATTAGATATTTGTATGTGTTGTTTGCTTAATTTTTATTACCCCATTCTGAGGACTAAGAATTATATAATTTAGGCCTATTTTACATAAATGAAATATATTTCATTCACTCAGTATCTAATCCTCAACACTAGAGAGACAGAGATCTTTTCCTTGGTGTGATCAACCCCTTTGCATCTAGCATCTTATTCTAAAGTACAACATACAAAAAACTTGTAGGCCTAGAAACTGAAGAGGCATATTGGGAAATGGCAAGCAATTCTCTTCTCCACAATATGCACACTTTTTAAAGAATCTCTTATGCATAGGACCATTCATTCCACTTATCTGTTGGACCCTACATGCCACACCTTTAGCACAAAATGACCCAGCCAATGATATCCATGTGAATCAACCATTCCAATGATAATAATGAATATTCTGTTTCCTTACAATTATTGAGACTTCCTCATCCATTTCACACAATTTTGGTCGGCCCTTCAATGCACAAATTAATTGCTCTTATAATTAAAAATAATGTAATTTTATAAATGGCAAAATTATAATCTGCAAAAATTAAGAACAAACAAAAAGTCCTTTTATGGCTTTGATCTCCCTTGCAAAGGGTAAAAGGAGGAATATTGCCAGCCTAAAAAATAAAACATGTATATAGATATAGATAGATAGATCAATTATCTTCACACTGTGTTGTCATTTTTTTTCCTTCTCTTCTGGGTATGGCTCTTTGCAGTACTTATTAGTGAGCCGAGACAAGTGCTGATCCCAGCAAGATGAAGAAGAGACCCAGCAGCCTCTTTGAGTTCATCATCAATTTCTTGGCAGAGTTCCTCCAGGACCTTCTGATGAGGCTGGGCCTCATCTGTGATACTGACACATGGCTGTGAGGTATAACCACTGTCTGCCAGAGAATCATCATCATCTTCGTTGTCATCTGTGTCCACCTCACTCTGAAATCCTTCACTGCCATCACTCCCTGTCCGGGTGGCCTCTGAGACAAATTTGTATACATCATCAACAGAGGACAGGGAAGACATGCTAGAGAGTGATGCGCAACGCTGTGCAGCCACACTGCTGGCACTATAATTGTGGTCCTCCTTGGGGTCAATGTTGGGAACTGCTGGATCGCCCTCTTCCTGGGTGTGGTTATGGAATGTGCTACCATATTTCCTTTTCTTGGAGAGCTTGAGAGATGGTGATTTTTCACCTAAGAAAAAACAAGAATCTTCTGAAAATTCAAGGGAGACAATGAATCCAGTAAACATGTTTCCACATTTAAAGCATCAGGAAACGATGCAATTAAAACCCAGCTAAGAATATGAATGAAATCCTTTATTATATAACCGTTCCCTGTTTTTATTTCTTAGCTGAAATTTTAGATCATTCACTTCTGGAATATTTTTCATTATGTAAATCAACAAAGTATTCTCTAAGGGTGTTGGACTTCTACTTCCCTAGACAGCGTGTATAATAGTTCTACCGCCTGAAGGTTTATGGAAATTAATGTTCAATTTATGGACTGCATCAGGTAGGGAATACGTTGCTATGTTATTTGACACATCTCCCTCTCTCCTTCATCACACACAACCTCTTCTTTCCTCCCTTTCACTTTCTGCTCATTTTTTTTCTGGTTTCCAGGGCACTGACTCAATATTTTACCATCCCAACTCCCACATCCCCTTCTTCAGTGTTCAATGAATTTTCACAAGTTCCACTACCACTTTATTTGAAAATTGAACCTAATCATGGAATTAATAATTCTGCTCAGTCTGGAAGCGAGTGACTTACTGGGCATGCATGCAATCTTTAAGAACAGATCCAGTAGATCTAACAAACAAAGAGCTGGGCAACCATCTTTCTCTCGCTAATAACATCTTATGAGGGACAATATTTTGGGAGTAATTGTTGATTTAAACCAAAGCTTTAATTGTTAAGTGGATAAGGATCTCAATCCCTTCCTTTTGAAATTTTATATACACACAACACAAATATATCACTCTTCCAATCAATTGCATGGAAATAAAACTGTATTGGAGGTTTGTATGAATCTCTGGCGGATATTCTAAAATATAGGTAATCCTCAATTTATCACCACAACTAGAACTGGAATTTCTGTCATTAAGTCATTACGGTCATAAGTCAAGTTGGACCTGACTTAATGACAATTTTTATGGTGGTCATTAAGCAAATCCAGCTTTCCCAATGGGTATTTTTTGCCAGAAATTGGCAAAAGGTTGAAAATCATGATCACATGGCCATAGGAAGTTGCAACCATTTGTAAATGTGAGCTGGTTGCCAAGCACCTGAATTGCATTCACACAATCATAGGGTAATGTAACAATCAGATCATAAGCACTTTTTTCCAAGGCCGTTATAATTTTGAACCATTGTTAAAAAAATGTTAAATTGAGGACTACCTGTAAAACTAAAGGGTATATGAAATAATCCCATAGGCCACATGTTCCCCATACCTGCATCAGAGGCATCTAATCCAGGATCCTGATTCCCAGAGAGCAACCAGGTGTCTTGGGGAAACTGACAATAAGGGCAATAGCTATCTATGCCAATACTGCCTTCAACTGAAACTTGGAGGCCTACTACCTCCACAAGCATGCTGTTAACAGAACAGTTTTCCATGAATGTTTCTAACACCTCTCTGAAATTATCAAAGGTAGTGAACTTTGCATTGTGGTTGCTAATTCCATAAATTAATAAAACTATGTGAGAAGGGCTTTCAGTTTCCCGGAATCTCCTGCCTATTACTTTCAGTGGATGATCCTGAGTTCTGGGTTAGGAAAGAACAAAAGAAGGGGGAAGAAAACACTTCTTCCCTACCAGGAAAAAATAGTAACATCAAAGCTGTAACTGGTGTAACCAAAGTTGCTTTAAATCTTTCTCCATCCCCTTTGTTCAGAAAATGCTACATAAGTTCTATCCCATTTCCTTTAAACAATCCCAGAATTGTTTTAGTTGCCCTTTTTCAAATGATTTTGATTGATTTCAAGGTCAGGATCACACATGGGTGAAATTACTAGAGCTCTAAGTAACCTGAGAAGTTGAAAAAACATGACAAGGTGTTTTTGGAATAAAACTTCTGTGTAGTTGCCAAGAAAGCTTCATGGATATGTCTATGAAATCACCAGGAGTCAAATGACAATTTGAGGGAGATTTTATATCTTTTAACAACTTTTCCGGGCCCATAGCAACTCTAAAACTTGGCAACAGTATTCCCAGTGAGACTTTCTGCTAAGCAATCAGATTTCCATTATTTATTTCACTAGAAAAGCAATTAAGGTTTTTTTTTAAAAAAAAAATAAAGATTCTAAATGAACATCTTTCTATTAAACTGTCAATTGTTTAAACTCAGACATACTTTTAAAAATGTATAGTTAAAATAAATTAAAAAAACAATATTCTTTGAAAAGAAAACAGATTTATTGTACTTACAATCTAAAATGTCTTGTTCAATGGAAGTATTCAAGAGCATCATGGCAGTAGCAGCATCAATATCTGAATCTGAAAATCAGAAAAAGAAAAAAGCACCCCATGTCATTAACCTCAATTAAGTTTGATCTAGAACAGTATGATTATCACAGAATAACCTGTCAGAATTTGTTCCTGGCAATTTGGATTGGAAACAATTATCCAAAGAGCAAGACTCTTAGAACTTTGATCAGTAATATTTATCAGAAAATGATTAATATAACCCAAATCTCAGCAATTAAGTCTGCTTTCAAATGAGAAACCTCTATACAGAACATTTAAAATGGCAGTTCTGGTTTCTTTTCTTATGTTTTTTCACTGCAAAAGCTGATTTCATATCAAGGTGAGGCACTTTTCATCTGTTGATTGCTTTTTTTAACTGCCACCAGATTTCTTCTCATTGCAGGATGTTATTCTCACAGAGTTATCTAAGGCACGGGTGTCAAACTCGCCACGCCATGTAATATGTCGCGACATATCGCAACTTCTTTTGCATTGCTGGAGCTGGGGTGGGCGCGGCCTCCGTACAATGCAACCAGCCCATGGGCTGGCAGTTAGTCCCCCCCTGATCTAAGGCAACAAAAACTTGCCATACTTCTCAAGCAATACAGGTAGTTCAAATAATACAAACAAACCACTATTGAAACTTCAAATGAAAGTTTCTAATCTTAGTACTCTTAGTTTTCTGATTTGTTATCTGTACAAATGCTGTGATCAAAGTCTTTCTTTGCAACTATGAACAAGTTTTGAGTTCAAAGTCTTCCTTCTCATGTGATCAAATTCCCTTATATCAATAAAGTACAGTTCCAGGCAGATTTGTGGAATCTGTTTCTGATCTGCCTACCTTAAAGGGTTGACCAATTCAGACTTTTTAACAAAAGGTAGGTAAAGGGTCAACAAAAAAAATTCTTACCTTTGATAGATCGTCCCTGACACTGTTTCCGAATTGAGGTTAAATAGCAAGGAGATGATGAACCACTGGAAGAGAGGAAAAAGAACCTCAAAATTCAGAATCTATGCTATGGAAGACAAAATTAACGTGAGCTAATCATATTTTCAGCTGTTATGATTTCAATACACATAATAATTTTAAAAGTATATAACAAACTCCAGGAACTTCCAAATGGATCCTCAAATGAACCATACCAAACTGATTTCTAAACCAACTATTAGAGAAAGATACCAGTTTTCTATTGATTCCAAACCATGGCACATCAAAACATTTTAAATATGTGATCCATCCTTTTTTTTATTAGTCATGTTTCAATCTTATACCTAAATATTGGAAACAGGACAAACTGATATTGAAAAAGATTATCCAACCAGGTGTACTCATCAGACTAAGGACTGGCTGCAGCTCCCTTTATGGTTCCACTTGATTACTATATCATAAATGAAACAGCACCTTTAATTGAACTGGAGTAGGCCCACTATTTCCTCAATAAAGCACTTAACTGGCATAGAAAAGATCCCAAAGTTTCTAGCATTTTCAATTTAAAACCTTATAGCAGGTTATCTAAAATATATTTGTCTAAAATCATAGAAAGTTATCTGCCCACCAAAATAAAATATGCTGAATTATGCAGATGTTATACAAGCTACTAACAGGTTTTCTGAACTTATTTGCTACTGCTTTCTAAAGATCTCTTAGCCTTTTACTGCATCTTGTCCCAGAACAAAATGCCTGGATCAGGCTTTATTTCAGGTCACACATTACTATCTGGCACAAAGCCTGAAACTTTTGTCCAGAAGTAAATGACGTTTTCTAATGCTGAAAGGTTATCCTCATCTTACGACCACAATTGAGCCAAAAATTCCTGTTGCTAAGTGAGACATTTGTCAAGTGAGTTTTGCTTCATTTTATGACTTCTCTTGCCACAGTTAAGTGAATCACTGCAGGTGTTAAGTTAATAACACAGTTGTTAAGTGAATCTGACTTCTCCATTGATTTTGCTCGTCAGAAGGTTGCAAAAGGTGATCACGTGACCCCAGGATACTGCAACCGTCATAAATCTGAGTCAGTTGCCAAGCATCTGAATTTTGATCACATGACCATGGGGATGATGCAATGGTCATTAAGTATGAAAAATGGTCATAAGTCACTTTTTTCATTGCCTTTGTAACTTCAAATGGTCACTAAATGAATTGTTGTAAATCGAGGAGTACCTATACATCAAGACTATTTTGGAAGAGGGTCTAGGAGCAGCTTGTCCTTCTTGCAGTGCTGCACTTACCTCAGGGCAAATGATTTCCATACTTTAAAATGCCTATGTAATTTTCAAAGGCTTTCTAATCTATAAAGCAGTACTTACGTCTAATCAATGGGAAAGCTCTTGGTTTGATATTCAATTCACCTGTATTGTAAAAAACTATATCACCAGAAACATTGAGATACTGCTAAGAAACCTGAGCCTACATCTTCAAGTTATTACATGCTAATTTATATTCACATCAGCTCCTGAAGACTAAGAATGGAGTATACCTGCACTATAATATTATATTATACACTCCCTAGAACAGACCTGGACATTTTATAGTCCCTGGGCTAATCTGGCCCTTTGGCTATCCCTGTCCGGCCCACATAAGGTCAATTGGAAATTAGAAATCAAATGTAAGTAACTATATGCTATGTTCACAATACAACTGCATTGCTTTTATTATTTTGAAGGGGAGTGCTTTTTTTTTTAATTTAAGTATATGTGTGCATGCCTAGACATTATCACAGCTGTATGGGTTCCACCCTCTATAAGAATCCCAGTTTATCATGTGGTCCAATTAATTGCTCATCCCTGCTCTAGAGCAGGCATGTCAAACTGCCGGCCCACAGGCCAGATGCATCACACTGAAACCGCACTCACCCCATTGCTAGCAATGGGGAAAAAGTCCCGATATGTTGCGTGACATCACAAGTTTGACATGTCTGCTCTACATCAATGAGAAACAAGCTAAATGATGGATTTGTGGCTTTTTAAAAAAGTTAAAAGCTCTGAAGCTTCAGCCCTTATATACATTATTCAATTTAATTTAATAGTGCTGTTTTACAACATTTCAAATTTCTTCTCCAGAATTTAAGAGTTAGTGGACAATTATCACTGAGACATCTTTTATAGATAGCCCACGTTATGGACCCCTTTCCCTTGACCCCTTCTTTTTAACCTTTTAGCCTCAGGCAATTTCAGGCAATATCCTAAGTGTATTAATACAGGAGTCACCAGAATCAAAACAATGTGAGGCAACCTGATTTTTTTCCATCCTTCTTTCACTCTAGTACTTCCCAAAGGCTGGCACTATCTTTGAAAAGTTAGGGAGGGTTCATCTGGGCCCTCAAGTCTATACTGACCATTCTTTTAATGGATTTATGACTCTTTCAAATTGTCTTCTGAAAGTTTTTCTAAATTGCTTTTTGAATTACTCATTTCACTTCCTAATTGGCCTAATTTTTATACCATCTTATTTTTTATTTATTGCTTACGTATATTTTACCATACTAAGTCTGTTATTGTATTTCAATGTTCTTGCAGCCATCTTAAAAATTACATCGACAGCAAAATATAAGTATCAATGGTATTAATATTTTAAACAACATTCTATATTTAAAGGTTCAGAGACCTATTTTTAAGGCTAGATATGGCACAAAACAAAGAATGCAAGACACTGCAATCTAATACTGTAACAAACATGCACTTTTGGTGATAGCTAAGTTGGAAAGTAGAAAAAAATCTCAATAATATAAAGTGATATAGCAGAAATTTTATTTCTGTGCCTCACTGAATGTGCAATGCTCCCAAGAATAGAAAACAAAATTCATTCATCTTTTTTGTCCAGTTATTGCTAGGCATGAATGTAAGTCTGAATTTCAATCTCACATACCTGTGCTTCAAAAAAATTCATCTCATCCTTAATACTTCTTCAGAAATTTCATCATTTTTAGATTTTTTCTTTAAAAGGCCTTATGCAATTGTATCAATTTTTTTAAAGTGTCTTTTCTGTTAATTCCTTTATTCAGTTGTAATTTCATGTGAAATATAAGCTAGTTTTCTCTCTCAGATTATTGCCACACTACAAGTCATCATGGCCTTGAAAGGAGCTGCAAAAGCCTCTTTGTCTTGTAGGTGCTTGATACATCCCGGAGGTAGCCAGGGCAGAGACCCAGGAGCAAAAGTAGCTCTGTCCTCTTCTCCACAAGGCCGTCTGTGGTATTTCAGGCTCATATGGTGCATTGGGATTTGGATCATGCCCCAAATCTTACTCTTGCTATTACCTCTTCCAAAATGAACAATGTAACACAAAAATTGTATCAGACAATTATTTTTCTGTAAACTTACACTCTAACTAGAAAGTATATGAGAATTTTGTAATTAATTCATAATCTGCAAACCAGGGGGTTTATGGTCTCAAAATATTAAGCAAGAAGCTTTATCACCTGTCTTATACAGAATCCTATACATCTCTCAAATATCACAATTAAATTCCTTTTTTTTTAATCCCAGTATCATAATCCCAGTAACTATGATAAAAGGCTGACTACTGAGAGGAAAATATATAACTGCCTTGTTCAGTGCTCGGTCTCCTGTATTCTTTGACTGAGGTATGCTGATGGGGGGGGGGGAGTAAACTCAATGCATTTGAGGACAGAGAATAGAGGGTCTCTTCTCTGCACATGGAAGGCATTTCTGCCTACAAAATATGGGATCTGCCATTGAATACGAGCTGTTCTCCAACTTTCAAAAAAAAAAAAAACATATAGAAAGACAGCTTTCTGTCACAGTCTTGTCAAAATACAAATTGTCCCGTCTTCTCTTTAGCAATATTATCTGGAAAACCTTTTCTTCCAACATTGTACTGCTTGGAAAAAAGAAATCTTACCTTAGTGGTGATGCTGGTGGGGTATAAAATGCAAACGCAGAGGGAAATGGTTGCTTCTTCAGAGCCTGTACAAGATTTGGTTTATATTCTGGATCCACACACCACAATGAACCTTTTCCGTTCACCTAGGAAACAACCCTGCATTAGCACTGATTACAGGCAGTTTCAATAGGACCATCAGATCTAAAAGTGTGTTACACTCCATAGGTGTTTGTTTAAAACACAACATATCACTATTTTTATGTTTAAAGACCTTAGGATGAATGTGAACACAGCTGGAGTCACACTTCTCTGAATCAATGTGGTCAATGGATCATTGTGGCATCATTACTGCAATCCCATCTCTTTGGCACTGTATTCATCTCTGGTAACAGCAGCAGAAGACCTATAAGGGAGCTGCCATTCCTACAGGTCTGTGCCTCTCCAGAAGATAGATTGACCTCAGAAATTTGATAGGAAAAGAAAGGGCTTGTAACTTTCCTCACAAGTGTTTTTCTTTTCCTCATGGCAGCACTGGGATCATATTTATGGACAAATACACAGTTAAAAACATTTAAATCTAATGTTCACCAACTTGAAAAATTTGGATTTTTTTTTGCCACTACCAAACTTAAAAAAACCAGCCTTTTTTTCAATACAATGGATACCTTCCCATGCCAAGCTTCTCCAACCTGTAACTATATTTTCATAAGATATTAAAAATTTAGTATTATTTATGTATCAGATTTATGTCCTGCTTTTCCTTCTGGAGCCCAAGATAACATACTGTCAGCCCCACGAGGCAGACCAGACCAGGAATTCAGCTCCACATGAAGGCTAAAACTATTTTCATTTAGATTGGCTATAAATTCTAAAAGTTTGATTGTGCTGTACCTTCCTTTCCTCCATCTTGTACTTCAGTGTCTTTGATGTTTAGTATTAGGATGATCAAAATGGAATAAATGGAATAACTTTTTGTTTACACACTTTGTAATACAGGGTTTGAAATGCAACCTTCCTCAAGTTGGAGTCATCCAAATCTGTTGGGCTACAGGTAGTCCTTAACTTAAGACGTAATGGAACCCAGAATTTATGTTGCACATCATGAGAGTTGTATCTTGAGGCACCCACGTGACCAACCCGATTTTACATTTTTTGCAGCAGTTGTTAAACAAACACAATGGTCATTGTCTGCAATGTTTTTTTCTCCCAGAAACTGGAAGTAAACACCAGTTTCCAGCAAATAATGTAAATTGTGGTCACATCACTGTGGGATGCTGCAAACAGCCATAAATGTGGGCCAGTTGCCAAGTGACCACAATGGGATCTAGTGACCAAGAGGGGAAGGTTTTTGGAATTTCAAATCCCAGTCGTAAGTATCTTTTGGGGGATCCATTGTAACTTTGAACAGTTGCTAAGCAGCCAGTCGTAACTCAAAAACTACCTGTGAATACAATGCTGATCATCTTCAGATAATGTATAAATCTAAAAAAAGTTGTTCTTCCTCAATTTTTGTCAACTAGTTAAACCTTTTGAAAGAGAAGGGGCGTTGTCTTATCTGAACGCCTTTTCTCAGCACGGAGATGGATAATCCACTAATGGGTTAACTTAATCCTCCTGCCCAATCAGATCAAGTCAGCCAAACTTGCCACGCCTGTCCTGGGCCTGTTTTCCCACTCTCGACGAGCGTGCAGCTATTGATTGACAGCAGGATGTGTTGGCTCACAGAAACTAACCCTAGGCCTAAGGACCTGAATGGGTGGGTGTGGATTATCCATCTCTGTGCTGAGAAAAGGCATTCAGGTAAGACAACGCCCTTTCTCCAGCACTAGAGATGGATAATCCACTAATGGGAACATACCAAAGCCCACTGTCCTTACAGGAGGGAAGGGGGCAAGTTTGGAACCGTGTCGTGGGGGACCACCTGCTGGAGAACCCTCCTGCCAAAGGATGCCTCGGTGGATGCATACCTATCCAGTTTGTAATGCCTATAAACGGTGAAGGGGAAGACCACGTGGCTGCCCTACACACTTCCTTGTTGGAAGCCTGCGTGGCCCAGGCCGCAAAAGTGGCTGCACTACGCGTAGAGTGGGCCGTGACACGACGTGGAACCGGCAAGGAATCAGACTGGTATGCCCCTGCAATGCAAGCTCTTATCCACCGGCCAATCGTGGAGGCCGATACCTTCTGACCCTTGGAAGAAGGGAGGAAGGAGACAAAAAGTGCCTCCGAGCTGCGGAAGGCAGCCGCTGTCTGCTTGATATAATAACAGAGAGCCCGGCTTACGTCCAGAGAATGCCATTGACGTTCCAGATCATGAGAAGGATTAGGGCAGAAATCAGGGAGAACGATATTCTGGGCCCTATGAAAAAGAGAATTGACTTTTGGGACAAAGATGGGGTCTAAGCGAAGGGTAACCCGGTCCTGGTGAAATACACACAGATCTTTCCGGACTGAGAGAGCTACATCTCAGAAATATGTTGGGCTGAAGTAATAGCCACCAAGAAGGCGACCTTAAGAGATAAGGATCTCATGTCGCATGAACTGAGGGACTCAAAAGGGGCTTTTGTGAGAGCCTAAAGGACCCGAGGCAATTCCCACGAGGGATATCTGTGGACAACAGGGGGCCTGATATTAGTAGCGCCCTTGAGGAAAGAACGGATCAAGGGATGTTGACCCAGAGAGTTAACAATGTCGCAAGTAATCAAGGTGGAGAGGGCTGCCACCTGTCTTCCCAAAGTGTTAGGTGCCAGTCCCTTATTCAGCCCCTCCAGTAAGTAGTCCAAAATATTCGGAACAGTCAATTCCGATAAGAGTAGTTGATGAGTGGAACACCACCGACAAAAATTCCGCCACGTGGCATCGTAGATGCGGTTGGTAGCTGGCCTACGAGATGCCTGGATTATGGCAATGACCCCTGGCGAACAAGACTCCTGGGATAGGAGCCGGCGTTCAAGTGCCAAATGGCTACATGGAGCCATTGAGGGTCCGGATGAATCAGATACCCTTGGCTCAGTGCTATCCGGTCTGGAGGAATTTTCCAAGGTCGCGACAGGGAAAGACCGACGAGGTCGGCGAACCAAGGTCTCCGTGGCCAGTAAGGGGCTATCAAGAGAACCTCTGCCCTCTCTTGCAGAAACTTGTGGATGACAGCTGGGAGAAGGGGAAGAGGGGGAAAGGCATAGAGGAGGCCTTCCAGCCATGGAACTCAAAGGGCATCTACTCTCTCTGCCCCCGGAGTTGGGAAGCGTGAAAAGAATCGCGGGAGTTGTGTATTTGTCTGGGAGGCAAACAGATCTACGATGGGAAGGCCGAATCTGTGGGAGATCTCCCTGAATAGATCCGGGTGCAGACGCCATTCCGAGTGGTCCACGGTTGACCTGCTCAAGAAGTCTACCCTTGTGTTTGCCTCTCCCAAGATGTGGTCTGCCCTGATTGAGGTGAGATTGGTCTCTGCCCAGGACCCCAGCTGCTGGGCCTTGCTCAGGAGAGCACGGGATTGGGTGCCCCCCTGCTACTTCACATGGGCCTTCGCCGCCATGTTGTCCGTGAGGACGAGCACATGTTGTTTCGCAATGCTGTGGCAGAAGTGGCAAAGGGCTAGATATATGGCCCTGAGTTCCAGCCAATTGATATTGTGCCTCAGGTCTGACTGAGACCATCGTCCCTGGGTCCACTGCGACTGATAGTGTGCTCCCCAGCCGCATAGGCTGGCGTCCGTCGTGATCATGAGCAGACCAGGCTCCTTGAAGAGAGACCCTCTGGCCATGGCGGGAGAGATCCACCATCTGAGTGAGTGCAGGACCTGAGGTGGGATCCTTACCTCTCAGGTGGAAGTGCTGGTCCCCTGCTTCTGATAGGGAAGCAGAAACCACTGGAGAGACCGTGAGTGTAACCTGGCCCAGGGAACGATTGAGATACATGTTATCATCTTTCCCAGAAGCCGGGAAAGACCGGAGGGTGACAGGGTCCTATCCCTGCAGACCTCAAGAATCAGGTCCCATATGCTGTCCCTGTGTTCCTGGGACAGATAAACCCGACATTCTATTGTATCTATTATGGCCCCTAAGTGGAGCAATCTGGTCAATGGTACCGTCTGACTTTTCTTGAAGTTGACCGAAAAGCCGTGACTCTGTAGGACCTTGATCACCAGTCTCAGGTCCGCCTGAGCCCCCAGGGGAGAGGACGACTATATTAAGATGTCATCGAGGTAACATTGCACCCGAATCAGTATCAACCTCAGGTGTGCAGCTAGAACCGCCAGAACCTTGGAAAACACCCTTGGGGCCGACGACAGTCCGAAGGGGAGTGCGCTGTATTGATAATGATGCCCCATGTAACTGAACCTGAGAAACTGGTGGTGGCCGGGGATGATAGGGATGTGTAGGTATGCCTCTGTGAGGTCTATGGATGTTAAGATATCCCCCCTTTCAGATGCTGCCTAAGATGGACTGAAGTGTCTACATTTTGAACCTCCGGTACATCAGATAGAGGTTCAGGCCTTTTAGGTCTAAGATTGCCCTCCATCCTCCCGAAGTCTTGGGGACCACAGAGAGAATGGAGTAGAATCTGCAACCTCGTTGAGCCGGAGGTACCAATTCTATGGCCTTTATGTCTAATAAGTGATGGATGGCCTCCTGCATGAGACCTTTCCTTAGAGAATTTCTTGATTGGGGGCAAGGAATGAACCATCGTGGTGGACTGGAAATGAATTCCAAAGATAGGCCGTGTTGAACGGTGTCCAGGCCCAGGTGTCTGTGGTGGTGACCTTCCATTGAGTGACCAATAGGGAAAGCCTTCCCCCTATGGGAGAATCCATTGGGGAATCACTTCCTGCGGAAGGGACGTCCCCCGCCTCAAAAGGGCCATTTGGACTGAAACTGCTGCCTGGGTCTTGAGGCCAGCCTGTTGACCGGACGGTCCTGTCTGGGAGTGAAGGGCCATGAAGGTTGCATGGTTGGAGGAGTAGTGGCAGAACAAAAGAACTGCCTTTGGTTATAAGGAGTAGTCCGCCTATCGGACCGTTTGGCAAGGTGGGCCAGAATCTTCTTTTTGTCCTTATTCTCCGTTAGAAACAGGGCTAAGGCATCCCCGAATAATTTACTACCTTGGTACGGGGCTGCTGCTAGCCTCCACTTGGACTTAGTGTTTGCCTGCCAGTGTCTTAGCCACAGCATGCGGCAGGCTGACACGTTGGACACTAAAGATCTGGAGGAGAACCGTGCAGCGTGTAGAGACGCTTCGGAAGCGTATTCCATCGCGGCCACTAACTTGCTCAGGTCCTGATGCGTGCGGACATCGTCCGGAGAGATCCTGGCCTGGAGCTGACGAAGCCAGATGAGGGCAGATCTAGTGAAGAAGGAAGCTGAAGTGGAAGCCCTGATAGACCACACCACTGCCTGGTGTGACCTTCTAAATGCCATTTCCGATCTGCGTTCCTCATATTTTAAGGCCTCAGCCATATCCCCAGAAATAGTGGAAGGGGAGAAAAGGTGAGACAGGGGCTCATCCACCGTGGGAACGTTCAGTGCTTCATCGAATTAAGAGGCCACGCTAAATAACTTCTTATCGTTCCCACCTGGAAGAGGGAAGGTACCTGGGGAAGCCCATTGCTTCTTAACTGCATTGAGGAACAGTGCTGGACATGGAACATGTCAACATGTCATTGAACCAGTTCAATGAAGACGGTGTCCACCTCTGAATCCGTTGCAGATGCCACTGAAATGGACCAGTCAGGTCCCACGTGCGCTGCCGAACTACCCTTGCGAAGCAGAGGTAGAAAGAGAGATGGATTAAATAGACCGCCGAACGGGGACGGATCCGTGGCCGATTCCTTCTCCTCTGACCACGAGACGTCGAGCGCCTGATGCTGCTCCGGGGTTAATGAGACCCCGCTATAAGAAGAATGGGAAGGGGAAGGAGGATCGTGAGAACTCTGATGCACTGGGCGCGAGAAAGGGAGGGAAAGTAAGGATTCTGCTCTGGGCACCGACGGAGTCCTGACCGCAAGGGCCCGCTCCACCGCCTGAGCCACCAGGACTTGGAGCCTATTGTCTAGGGAAGGAAGGGTGGACTCCTCCCCTCTGAGACCTGCGGCCGTGGGCGTGAAGGTGGCCTCTGGGTCCTGCTGGGCCCGTGGAGTGGTATGAGACCTGAATGTATGTGCTTCAGGTTCCAGAGCAGCTTGGCTGGAGGAAGTGGAAGGCTCTACCGGTGACCAGACTTCCTGAGGAGAAGAGGAAAGACCAAGAGGCAAATCAAAAAAGGTGGATTCAGTCTGAGCAGTCTCAGCCCTGGTCTGTTTTTGAGCCTTTGAAAACTCTTTTTCCAGTACCTGGTGTCTCCTGCTGGCCTGTTTTTCAGCCAATTTGGAGGGTTTTTTCCCCAGAAACAGCCTTGGGTTTGACCTTGACTGAGATCCTACCAGCAGCCTCTTGGGTAGGGGATTTGTGCCTTTTCCGGGCTGAGGAAGGAGGGGAAGCATCCCTGGATTGGGAGGCCATGTTATCCTCCATGCTGGTATTAAAACTTCAGATGTGCGAGAAGGTGCACCTGGGAAAGGGATCAATTGGCTGATAAGGGTGTAGGGCAACGGCTGAAAAGATACTGCCCTACCCTCCCCCAGTCACCAAACCAGTGGTATCCAAAAAACCGGTTCTACTCGCAGTTGCTATAATTTCCACCAGAGGTGGATTGCGGCCTACTAGTGAGGCTTGCTGTGTTGCCATGCCAGCAATTGAAAAAGGTGGCAACTGCACAGTGTCAGACACTAGGGACTACTGTGGTAATCAGCTAGCCAAGTGGTGACTAGAATTTGAGACACTAGAAGGCCCAATGAAATCTCTTGGGCCTACGCCAAGGAATGAAAGGATAAATTCCAAATGCCACAAGGGGAATCTCCAAGGATGATCAGGAAGAATTTTTCCCCCCAGGCATGCCTTGGCTACAAGAACCTGGGAAGGGCCTTTGTCAGAGGACGCCTCAGTGAGGACCAAAATGGTGGCCTTGAGGAGATGATGAAGCCTCCAAGATGGCGGCCGTAGTCTGTAGGGCTCCTGTCCAGGCCTAGACTTTCTAATTAGGACGGATCGATAACCAGGGACTGAGTGCCATGAAGGGGAAAGGCCCTTTAGAGGAAGCTAATCACTGCCGAAATGGGTGGAAAAAACTTTTTTTACCCCCCCCCCCGCTTCCCCTTGCAGCTGGCAAGGATTTGGAATGGCCACGCGGTCCGCAAAATGGCGGCCACCTCAAACTCCGTTCACCCCCTTCGGGTCCGAATGGTTAGAATGCTCACCCGGCCGGCCGCGCACTTCTCAGAAGGAGACGGGGTGAAACGCCCTCCCCAGCTGATCGGCAGTGTTTGGAGAAACGCTGGAAGCCTCCAGAGCGACCAATTGCAATCCGAGGCCCTGCGGCCTCCACGAGGCAGATCTGGACGCTTTAAGGCCATCAGAGCTGCAGCCGCAGGCTCCGACGCCGGAGGTGAGCTGGAGGGAATGGGGGGAAATTTGCAACAGCGCTGGGCTCAGCGCTGTGCTGGAAAGGGAAGAAAAAATGGAAATCCCCTTCCCATAAAAGAAGAAAAAAACAGAGGCCTCCGTTTGAAACTGAATTCCAATGGGGATCAGGGAGGAAGAGTCCTCCAGAGGAGCGCTGGTCCCAGCGCTACTCAGAGGGCTAAAAGTTATTGGAATGAAGTAAAGTGATTAGAGAACTAATGGATAATCCACTAATAGAATAAAACTACCTTCCTGTGAGCCAAACCTGCACGTCTGTTCATGGGCAAGATCAAGTTGAGACTGGGAAAACAGGCCCAGGACAGGTGTGGCAAGTTTGGCTGACTTGATCTGACTGGGCAGGAGGATTACGTTAACCCATTAGTGGATTATCCATCTCCAGTGCTGGAAAACCCAAGCGTTCCAGGTCATAGAAAATAATCAGCCCACTCTGAATGACAATTCATATCAGATAAAAACATAGTAACCACCACAGAAAGCAATTCTATCCATCGTAATACATATAGTAAAAACCTCATCATATTGTTATAGTTTGGTCTTCTTGCTCAGCATTATAACAAGGTACATTTCTCTTTTCCAGGATTGGCTAAGATACCAGGTTAGAATGTGGGAGACTGTGAGTTCTAGTCCTGTCTTAACCATGAAAGCCAGCTGAGTGGACTTGGGCCAGTCACTCTCTCAGCCCAAGTCACCTCACAAAATTGTTGTTGCGGGGAAAATAAGAGGAGATAGATGAGTTCAACATGTTTGCTTACCTTGAGTTATTTATAAAAATAATAAAGGCAGGATATAAATAAGTAAACAAGCAAATTAATTAATTTCCATTCCATCCTCTCTGATGTTTCTTGCCCCTAAACACCCAACAGATATTCTGTGATCACCTTTAATCCTCAACTTAATGGATTAATGGGAACGTTTGCTGTTTTTTGTTTTTAATGGCCCTATTCAGGGAGCATTCCAAACATGAGACTATGTTATCTGCCTGTTTAGAAATAGACTTCACTTCTCTAGAACACTCAAACATAAGATCTTGAAAGAGCCAACGTTTACTTATACAAGTAGTCCTCAACTTACAACTACAATTAAGCCCAAAATTTCTGTTGCTAAGTGGGACAATTGTTAAGTGAATTTTGCCCCATTTTTTGACTTTGTTGTTAAGTTGTTAAGTGAATCATTGCAATTCTTAAACTAGTAACACGATTGTTAAGTGAATCTGGCTTCCTCAATGATAAAAGGTTGCAAAAGGTGATCACATGACCCTGGAACACTGCAACCGTCATAAATATGAGTCAGTTACCAAGCATCTGCATTTTGATTAGGTGATCATGGGGATGCTGCAATGGTCATAAGTGTGAAAAACAATCATAAGTCACTTCTTTTAGTGCTGTTGTAACTTCAAATAGTCACTAAACAAACTGTTGTAAGTCAAGGACTGCCTGTGTGTATTCTGAAAAAGCTATTTTTTAAACAAAAAACAAAAGCAATGTAGCAATAGTAAAACTGACAAAAATTTGAGACAAAGCCTAGAATAAACTCCTCAAAAATGCATTCTAAAATTATTGACTAAAATTAGATCTTGGCATCTACTCCTTTCCTCATCAGACAAGTACAACTGATTAGGAATGCTTGCTGAAGATTTTGAGCTTTGCTCTTTCCGCCAATATCACCCCAGGCCCTGGCAATCTAGTTTTGTCTTTGCAGACCATCCATATTTTGTGTTACCCGTTTAACATACACTGTATCAGGCAAAGATTCAGCAGGCTGATAAATGCTGAATCATATTTGAATCCTTTTTCTGACACCCAGGGCCAAACCACTTCCTTCTGCTGGTTTAAATATATTTATCTTGTTCTAGGCAATTTGGTTATTCGGTGTCTTTTTCAATTGGGCTTGCATGCATGTTATATTAATATTTTGTCTTCAAATGCTTACTTGGAAGCATTAAAACTGAAGTTGAAAACATCAATAGATAGGATTAATAGAGTAATTTCTTAATAGCAGCCCTGCATGTCTTTCTAATTGGCTTTTATTTGGAGAGGTCTTTTGTAAAAGGATGTTTAGAACGTAATGCATGCATTCATCGTCAGCCATGTCTTTCTCTTCAGACAATGAATAAACAGGCACTATTCTAAAATAGCTATGACTTTTCCTATTGGTTCCCTATCTTCCTTTCCAAGTACTCAAGGTGAATTAACTGGGGCTGTCTTTTTTTTATTCTTAACAAAGTATCTCAAATGAGGTACATCTGGCCAAGAGATATTGCCAACAGTATTTAAGAATTGGATTTCACTGGGGTATAGCTATATAATTGGACTTCATATTTTTTTAAAATATATACTTATTATCCTCCTTTTTCATAGGACTACCAGCAATTCTTCATCCAGGGAAATGGGGCGTTGTCTTACCTGAACGCCTTTTCTCAGCATGGAGATGGATAATCCACCAATGGGTTAAGACTGTGTTCCTGCCCAATCAGATCAAGTTAGCCAAAGTTGCCACACCTGTCCTGGACCATAGAGATCCCAGTCTTGACGTAAGCGTAGCCATTGACTGACAGCAAGACATTGTGGCTCATTAACTAAAAATTAACCCTAGGCCTAAATGACCTGCAGGGGTGGGAGTGGATTATCCATCTCCATGCTGAGAAAAGGCGTTCAGGTAAGACAACGCCCCTTCTCCAGCACTGGAGATGGATAATCCACCAATGGGACATACCAAAGCCTACTGTTCCTGAGGATGAGAAGTAGGCCTGTCCAGTGTCGCACTTTGATATACAACCTGTTGGAGAACCCTCCTATCGAAGGAGGCCTCCGCTGAGGTAAACCTATTGATCTTATAGTGCCGTATAAAAGGAGATGGTGAAGACCATGTGGCCGCCCTGCAAACATCCTCAATGTATGCCTGAGTGGTCCAGGCCGCCGAAGTAGCGGCACTCCGGGTAGAGTGGGCTGTAGCCCGTCGTGGAAACGGCAATGAATCAGCTTGGTATGCCCCCACAATACATGCCTGAATCCACCTGCCAATTGTGGAGGACACCTTCCGATCCCTGGAGGAAGGACGGAAGGAGACAAAGAGGGCCTCTGAGCTGCGGAATGCCGCTGTCCGTGAGATATAATACCGGAGTGCTCTGAGGACGTCCAGTAGATGCCACTGCCATTCCAGATCATGCAATGGCTTAGGGCAGAAATCCGGGAGCACGATTTCCTGGGCCCTGTGGAAAAGGGAATTGACCTTTGGAAGGAAAGTAGGGTCGAGGCGAAGAACCATTCAATCCTGGTGGAAAATGCACAGGTCATCCCCGATAGGAACGCTACCAATTCGGAAATGTGTCGCGCCGACATGATCGCCACCAAGAATGCAACCTTGTGGGACAGATAGCGAACATCACACATTTTTAGAGGCTCAAAGGGCAGCTTGGTCAGAGCCTGAAGAACCCATGGCAGCTCCCAAGAAGGGTACCTGTGCACTACAGGGGGCCTGGTGTTAGTGGCACCCTTGAGGAACGAGCGGAGTAGGGGGTGATGTCCCAGGGAAACCTCGGAATCACAGGTGAGTACTGTGGAAAGAGCAGTGATCTGTCTTGATAGGTAGACTCAGCCCTCCACTGTGTCTATGATGGTCCCTAGGTGTAACAGCCTTGTTGTGGACCCATATGGCTCTTGAGGAAATTTACCGAGAACCCATGATCCTGGAGCAGCTTCACCACCAGCTCGAGGTCCGCTAGGGCGGCCTGGGTCGATGAAGACTGGATTAGGATGTCGTCCAGGTAGCATTGGACTCTGACTGGCACCATCCTTAGGTGAGCTGCTAGAACCGTCTAGATCTTGGTAAATACCCTGGGACCCGATGACAGGCCAAACAGGAGCGCCTTGTATTGGAAGTGGCGCCCCTTGTGTGTGAACCTTAGAAACCGGCGGTGGGTGAGAGAGATGGGGATATGAAGGTACGCTTCCGTGAGGTCGATAGACATCAGGAAGTCCCCTTTTCTTATGCTTCCCAAGATGGAGCAGAGCGTTTGCATCTTGAATTTGTGGTATACAAGATGATAATTCAAGCCCTTGAGGTCTAAAATGGCCCTCCATCCCTCTGACGCCTTGGGGACGACAAAGAGGATGGAGTAAAATCCCCGACCTCTCTGGTCCGCCAGTACCGGTTCTATGGCCCATATGATTAGTAGATGTTGAATGGCTTTGTTCATTAGTCTTTTCTTTGTTCGATTCCGGGGGTATGGACAACAGAGAAATCGATTTGGGGGGTTGGAGATGGATAGGCCGTGACATACGGTGTTGGGTAGCCATGCGTCCGTGGTGATGGCCTCTCACTGGTGGACTATCTGCCCCCTATGGGAGGGACAGTTGGAGAGTCACCTGGAATGGCAGAATGGACGGCCGTTTCCCTGAAAGGGCCACTTGCCCTGAGATTGCTGTCTGGGTCTGGCCGTCTGTCTGTCAGACTGTCTATCCTGCCTGTCCTGCCTGTCCAGGAAAGGGCGGAAGGTCTGGGTGTAGTTGTACCTAACCCCTGCACGAAAGGACTGTCTTTGTGGGTAAGAATTGGACCGTTTGTCCGATTTCTTAAGGAAATGATTAAGGACCTTGCATTTGTCCTTATTTTCAGTAAAATAAGGATTCAAAGCATCTCCAAACAGTTTACCTCCCTGATATGGTGCAGCCAACAGACGCCACTTAGACTTGGCGTCGGCTTGCCAGTGCTTTAACCAAAGCATACAGCGACTGGTGACATTGGAAGCCATAGCCCTGGAGGAAAATCTGGCGGCCTGGAGAGTGGAATCTGACGCATACTTAGTGGCCGCCACCATCTTGCTAAGATCCTGGTGGGTACGGATATCCTCTGCTGGGATACGGGCCTGGAGCTGCCTGAGCCAGCGAAGGGCGGATCTGTTAAAGAAAGATGCGGAGGTGGCCGCCCTAATGGCCCATGCAGCCGCTTGGTGCATCCTGCGATAGGCGAGCTTGCACTTGCAGTCTTCTGCTTTGAGAGCCTCAGAGACATCGCTGGGAATTGCGGTGGGTGATACTAGGGGCCCTAATGGCTCATCCACTGCGGGCACTTCCAGGGCCTCCTCCAGATCCTTGGCCACGTAGCTTTTTGTCAGAATTACCCGGGAGGGGAAGGGAGGCCAGAGCTGTCCACTGTTTTCGGACCACATTCAGGAACATGGGAGGACAAGGAATGTGATGTTGAGCTGCCACTGGTTCGATGAAGTTTGAGTCCACCTCCAAGTCTGGGGGAACAGTGGTTGTTGTTGACGAAGGATCAGACCCGAGATGGGCTGTAGATGTGGCCTTGCGGAGTAAGGGGACAAAGAAGGAAGGGTTGAAGAGGTCGGTAAATGAAGGAGCTTCGGGAGGAGGCTCCTCCTCCTCAGACATTGGAATCCCCTTTCAATGTCATGTTCGCGAAGGGATGAGCCCTCAGAACAGGTGGACCCAGATGGGGAAGAAGGGGTGTAATAGGTTTCAGGGACCAGTTGCTGAATAGCAAGGTGAGTGACAGGCACTGGCCTAGGAGTTTGCGCTCTGGCCTCAAGGGCACAGTCTACCGCTTGCGCAATCAGCAGGGCTAGACAATCCTCCATGGGGAGGGGAGCAGGTTCACTTGGCTGAAGCCCGGCCGCAGTAGGGGTGACAGTAGCCTCGGGGGTCCCGTGATGAGCCCGTGTAGCCGTGGGGTGGGAAATGGGGAGAACTCCGCCCGTCCCACACTGTGTAGGGGAATGCAAAGATTCCCCTGTGGACCATATCCCCAGAGGGCAGGTTGTGGGCCCCAAGGAAAGGTCAAAAGTCAACCCTTCGGCTTGAGAGGTCTCCAACTTGGCTATTTTCTGTGCCTTTGAAAATTCCTTTTCTAGAGCTTGGTGTCTCCGGCTGGCCTGCTTTTCAGCTCTCACCTTGTGACTGAAATGACACAACGCCAGGTGAATTGCCCTGAGTTCCAGCCAATTTATACTGTGCTTCAAATCCTCCTTGGATCATCTCCCCTGGGCTATCTGAGACTCGAGGTGAGCTCCCCAACCAAAGAGACTGGTGTCTGTGGTGAGCACGATCCATGACGGCTCTCTAAACTTCAAGCCCTTGTTGATGGCCCGAGAAATCCACCATTGGAGTGAACTCAATACCAGAGGAGTCAACCTCACCTGCCTGTTGGAGGATGTTAACTTTTGCCTCTGAAAGGGGAGGAGGAACCACTGAAGCGCTCTCGAATGTAGTCTGGTCCAAGGTACGATGGCGATGCGAGAGATCATCTTGCCTAAGAGCTGGGAGAGAGTGAGAAGCGGAATTGTCCTGGAGCGTTGCACCTGGCGGACAAGGGCCAAGACTGGCTATGCGCTCTGGCAACAGGTAGACCATGCAGTGTGTTGTATTTATCACTGCTCCCAGATGAAGGAGCCGCGTGGATGGAATCAGTTGGCTTTTGAGAAAATTCACCAAGAATCCGTGGTTCTGGAGCACCTCCATTGTACGGGCCACCTCCAACCGCGCAGCCTGGATTGACACTGATTGGATAAGGATGTTGTCCAGGTAACACTGGATCCGAATGGATTCCAGTCTGAGGTGAGCTGCCAGAAGCGACAAGATCTTCGTGAATACCCTCGGGGCAGATGAAAGGCCAAACCAAAGTGCTCTGTATTGATAGAGCTAAGATCTGTAGCAGAATCTGAGAAAGCTGCGATGTGGTGGAAATATTGGGATATGTAGGTACACCTCCGTGAGGTCGATGGACATCAGGAGGTCGTTCCTTCTTATGCTGGCGAAAATGGATTGTAGAGTCTGCATTTTGGACTTTTTGTATACCAGGTAAGAATTTAACCTTTTTAGATCCAGAATGGCCCTCCATCTTCCCGAGGTCTTTGGAACTACAAAGACGATTGAGTAAAACCCTCGCTCCCTTTGATCAGGAGGGACCGGTTCTACCGCTTTTATTTCGATGAGATGGGAAATGGCCTCCTTCATGAGGACCCGTTTTGACGGGTTTGAAGGTGTCGGACAAGAAATGAATCGGTTTGCCGGTTTTGAAAGAAACTCCAAGGTCAGGCCATTGGTGACGGTGGACAAGACCAGGCGTAGGTGGTAATGTCCCCCCAGTTCCGAGAGAACAGGGAGAGCCGACCACCTATGGGGGGGTCCCTCCCTGGAGTCACTTATTCCTCTGATAGGGATGGCCCCCCGTGCTCCGAAAGGGCCGCTTAGACTGCTGTTGCTGTTGCCTGGACTTGGGGGCAAAATGTTCTGTTTGACAGTCCGATCTGGGAGGAAATAAACATGTGGGTTGTGACCAGCTAGAACCCTGGGTGTTGCCCCGGAATCCCTGTCTGCGATAAAAGAGAGCAGACTTTCTGTCCGATCGCCTGGCCTGGTGAACAAGTACCTTTTTCTTATCCTTGTTTTCTATCAAGTATGGCTCCAGGGCTTCCCCAAACAATTTTCCGCCCGAGTAAGGAGCGATGGCCAAGCGCCCTTTGGATTTTAAATCTGCCCACCATTGCTTCAGCCAAAGCGGCCACCTGGTAGAAACATTGGCTACTATCACCCTGGCTGAAAATCTGGTGGCATGTAACGTAGCATCGGCTGTGTATTCCACCGCCGTTAATAACTTACCCAACGTTTGATGGTCGCGTACCTGATCCTGCAGGATCATGCCCTGAAGCTCCTGGAGCCAAGTGATAGAAGATCGTGAGAAGAAAGAGGCTGATGTGGAAGCCTTTACTGCCCACCCTGATGCTTGATGCACCCTTCGTAGTGCGTACTCAGATTTCCTCTCCTTCGGTCTTAATGCCTCCGCCATATCTCCAGCAATAGTGAAGTTTGAAAAAATGGGAGTAAGGGATGTGTCCACAGTCGGGACCTCCAGAAGGTTGGTTAAGGATGGCGCCACGCTAAATAGCTTTTTGTCAGAGGACCCTGGGACAGGAGAAGCCCCAAGATTGGTCCACTGTTTTCTTACTGTGTTGGCAAAGAATGGCGGACAAGGAATATGTCTTTGAGTCACCGTGGGTTCATCAAACAGAGGATTTGAAGACTGACTGGTGAAAGGGGTGGGTTGTGGATCTGGCTCTGAGGCTATCTGGGATGTGGTCGTGGCCTTGGCTAGAATGGTCTTGAATAGAGTGGGATCAAAGAGGCCTACAAAAGGGGAGGGCTTCTGATGAGCATTCTCATTGTCTGATAAAGCTGTCCCCTGTGATTCATCAATTTCCGAATAAGAATCCCCACTCTGTGAGGATTGATCAGAAGCAATGGAATAGGTGTATTCTGGGGTGGTGGACCGACACTGGGAGTATGCCGGGGGTTGGGATTTCTGTAGGGATGAGATACTCTCTAATACCTGCGTGAGCATGGATTGCAGTTGTTCCGGCGCAATCGTCTGTGAAGACTCAGGGCGGAGACCAGCTGCCGTGGGCGTGAACGTGGCCGATGGAGTAGGTTGAGGATTAAGCAGGGGAGCCCCCCAGCTTGGAGGGGAGCCCCCCAGCTTGGACTAGGATTAGATGTCACAGGACTAATAGGTCTAGATTGAGATCCACCCTCCGGAGACAATGGCCTGTGAACCTGTGCAATTGTGGTTACCTGAGGACTGAAAGGAGAGGTCTCAGAAGTCTCAGATGCAGCTTGCTCCTGCTTTGATGTAGCTGTCTTTTGAGCCCTGGATATCTGTCTCTCTAGGGCCTGATGTCTCCTAGCGGCCTCCTTTTCTGCCGTCTTGGATGGTGGTTTGCCGGATAAGGCCTTTGCTTTTGCTTTGACTTTGCTGGCTGCCTCCGCTTTTGGAGATTTGTGTCTCCTTTTACTTGGAGGACTGGTGGGTGCCAGAATCAGTTCAGGCTCTCGGCACAGTAGGTAGGACCTGAAAAACCTTTCAGCACAAGTCTGAGAATGGGTTGTACCAGGTAATAAAGACTGGAAAATCAGAATGGACTCTTTGTAAAAGATCGAGGCCTGAGACCCTTCAGCACAAGTCTGAGAATGGGTTGTACCAGGCAATAAAGGCTGGAAAACCAGCATGGACTCCTTGCAAAAGAACTAGGCCTGAGACCCTTCAGCACAACTCTGAGAATGGGTTGCACCAGGCAGTAAGGACTGGAAAATCAGTATGCACTCCTCGCAAAAGAGCTAGGCCTGAGACCCTTCAGCACAAGTCTGAGAATGGGTCTGAAACAGGCTAGGAGCTGAGGCCCAGTGTAGGACTGCAAAACTGGTGATATCAGTATGTGAACTCCTTGCAAAAACTGTGAAACACAGTATATGGTAGATAGGTTCTAAGTAAGCAGCAGAGGTGAGAGAATCTAACTCCCAATGAAAGACAATTCAACTATACTGCTGCAATATATTGCCAGAGGCAATGACAAGTGGATGTGGCTGGGGAAATATGCTTGGAGATTGTCTCCACTAGTTCTGCCCTCCCCAGAAAAGGGGGGGCTGTTTCAGCCACTCGATAAGATCAGAAAAGTCAATTTAAACACAATTCTTACTTTAGTTTTTCATAAACGAAGTTGAGAAAAAAACTGCACAGTAACTTTTTCATCCAAAATGGTGACCGCCAGCCACGTGGCAATCAGCCTATGGTCCTAGCGCATGCCCTGGAGTACAGGCCTCGCAGCAAGAATGGCGGATGCCAACCACATGACTCTCCGCAATGCAAGAAAGTAGACTGAAATAAAATGGCAGCCGCCAGCCATGTGGCGACTTATCAGTAGCCGCGATTATCCGAACAAAGCTCTGATGATCAACTGTTGTTCAGGGCTTCCGGAAGGCTCCGTGGTTCCTCAAAGCCCCGAAAACAAAGGAAATAAGCCTCTTGCTGAGGCTCCAGCAGCCCGGGACGATCTGCCGTCATCCTGGGCTTCCGCGGCAATCCGCCAACCAGCTGGATCGAACAGAAGGCTCCGCAGCTCCCTAAAGCCCTGAGCACAGAAGGTAAACAAAAAACCTCATGCTGAGGCTGCAAGCTCCCTAAAGCTCTGAACACAGAAGGTAAACAAAACCTCGTGCTGAGGTTGCAAGCTCCCTAAAGCCCTGAACTCCCAAGCCTCATGGTGAGGCTGCAATAGCCAGGGAAGGCAAGTAATAGGGAGGCAGAGGGGAGAGGTGGAACTAAGGGAAGAAAGCACGGGAAAATTCAGCGTTTTGAAGAGAATTTAAAGGGGAAAGAAAAAATAATCCACGGACAGGAAAAAAGGAAAAAACAAATTTTTGAATATAACCTGAGTCTAGAGATAAGCACCAATGCATCTTGCCTGGGTAAAGACTAAGTCGGAACTGAGTAAATGTGACCCAGCAAGAGGCGTGGCTATCTCTCAGACTTAGTCTGATTGGGTAGAAGGGACTTCAGGAAACTCAATCCATGGATTATCCATCCTCATGCTGGAGAAGATATAGGTTCTCCTGCTTGAGCAGGCGGCTGGACTAGAAGACCTCCAAGGTCCCTTCCAGCTCTATTCTATTCTATTCTATTCTATTCTATTCTATTCTATTCTATTCTATTCTATTCTATTCTATTCTATTCTATTCCATTCCATTCCATTCACAACCGTTCCTTATATGTTTTAGCCTCCAATCCCCTAATCATCTTTGTTGCTCTTCTCTGTACTCTTTCTAGAGTCTCAACATCTGTTTTACATCGTGGTGATCAAAGCTGGATGCAGTATTCCAAGTGTGGCCTTACCAAGGCATTGTAAAGTGGTATTAACACTTCACGTGATCTTGATTCTATCCCTCTGTTAATGCAGCCTAGCACTGTGTTTTTTGGCAGCTGTGGCACACTGCTGGCTCATATTTAAATGATTGTACACTAGGACTCCAAGGTCTCTCTCACAGTTACTACTATTGAGCAAGGTACCCCCTATACTATATCTGTACATTTGGTTTTTCTTGCCTAAATGTAGAACCTTACTTTTTTCACCGCTGAATTTCATTTTGTTAGATAGCGCCCAGTGTTCAAGTCTGTCCAGATCCTCCTGTATCCTAAACCTGTCTTCTGGAGTGTTGGCTATTCCTGCCAGCTTGGTGTCGTCTGCAAATTTGATGAGTTCCTCATCTATCCCTCTTCCAGATCATTGATGAAGATGTTGAAGAGCACTGGGCCCAGAACAGAGCCCTGGGCATCCCACTACACACTTCCCTCCATGTAGATGCGGTTCCATTGAGGACCACACGCTGAGTACGGCCGGTCAGCCAGCTACGGATCCATCTGGTGGTGATGCTGTCTAACCCGCATGATCAGGAACAAGCCCCAGAATTCCCAGTGAGCATGAGCATGTGTGATTTATGTTCATGTGTCCAATAGCTTTAGCAGAAATTTTCAAAGAACATACCACTTTTGGAATATTGCAAGTCTTTTCTGGATGGAAAGAATTCCTTTAGAGGAAGTCTGTGCTGATTCCTATGCCAGTTCCTATGGACAACCATCCTTTCTACATCATATATAGCCCCAGGCTATTTTTCCAAATTGAGCTGCTGAAATTCAGAAGAAAAACAAAGAAATTTGATGCACAACCTCTCAACAGTTTGGAGAAGGCTGTGATAGTACTCACTTAGAGATTCCCCTGGAATTTGTATTTGTTTAGCAAATCTCATTTACCTAAGCATTGTGTATCCTACCCTGCTTTGTTCAGAATACTTCTGTTAGTAACTTTTTTTTAATGATCTGATCCCTTTTAACATTTGGATCAATATTACAAACAGCATTTCATCAATACAGCAAAGTTTAACATCTGTAGTACATTTGGGAGATCAACCGGTTGGCTGAACCTTTGTGACATCTCTGCGAAGAGATCTGGATGCAGACGCCATTCCATGAGGGACCTAGACCAGGTACCCCCTTGCCGGTTCACGTGGGCCTTTGCCACCACGTTGTCCGTAAGGACTAGCACGTGCTGCTTCGCAACTTTGTTGCAAAAGTGGCGGAGAGCCAGGTATATGGCTCTGAGCTCCAACCAGTTGATGTTGTGGCTCAGGTCAGCTCGGGACCATTGGCCCTGAGCAAACTGAGACCGAAGGTGAGCTCCCCAACCGAACAGACTTGTGTCCATCATAAGTGTGAGACGGACGGGTTCCTTGAAGGATGACCCTCTGGCTACCGCTGGCGAGAACCACCAGCAGAGGCATCTTAGGGTTTGGGTAGGAACTCTCACCTGTTGGTTGGATGAACTGGTTCCCAACCTCTGGAAGGGGAGCAGAAACCATTGGAGACTCCTGGAATGGAGTCTGGCCCAAGGGACTATCGCAATACAAGAAACCATCTTTCCCAGGAGTTGGGAAAGTAGGGCCAGCGACACTACACGTTCCCTGCATAACTTGAGTGCTAGTTCTCGGATACTGTTCCAACACTCTTGTGATAGATAGACCAGGCAACCCACTGTGTCTATGACGGCGCCCAGGTGTAGGATTCGGGTCAAGGGAACTGTGTGACTCTTTTGGAAGTTCACTGAGAATCTGTGCTGTTGAAGGACTTGGATTGACAAACTCAGGTCTGACTGGGCCACCAGAAGGGAGGACAACTGAATGACAATGTCGTCCAGGTAGCATTGAATGCATACCGGCACCAGTCTTAGATGTGCCGCAAGCACCACCAGGATTTTGGTGAACACTCTGGGAGCCAAGGAGAGTCCGAACAGTAGGGCCCTGTACGGGTAGTGGTGGCCCATATAACAGACCCTGAGGAACCCCCCTCAGATTACCAACAAACTATCTGGAGCAGCGCTGTTCCCAGCGCTGCTGAGATAGTTTTGGAGGTGAGGAAATAAAGAATCCACTAATGGGATAGATTCACTACCTGCAAAACTTTGATAGCCAAACCTGTCACGTCTCTCAGAGCTGGAAACCAGGTCAAGACTGGGTTCTCCTAGCAACAAGGGGCGTGGCTGACTTGGTCTCAAGAGCAGGAAGACAGAGCAAACCCATTGGTGGATTCTCCATCTCCTGTGCTGGAGAATGTATGTTTCTTTCGTTTCAGTGGATTAGGGAATAAAATACTCTGACAGCATACTGGCTGAGTGTTCTGGAAACTTTAATCCAAGCATGTAGGAAGGATACCAGTAGAGAGAAAGCTTCGCAATTAATCCTTAGTATACTAAGAACATAAAGCTCCTGTTTAAAAAGTGAGCCTTTTACCAGAGGTTTGTGGTGCCAAATAATGCAGACAATTGGCAAATTTTATGTACATTTTTATTATTATGAAACAATTTTTATATTTCTTGTGGAGTCATACTTCACAGGGGAAAGAGTCCATTTGATTCAGGATGGGTTTTCCATCACCTGAGTTATTCTTATTTATTTAAATAGTCATCCCAATGGTCTAATAAAGGAAAGGGATAAATGTGTGCGACTTTAAGCCTCTCCATAAAAACTGGGCTTTATGTGAGCTGCAACATTAACTCAGATGGAAAGCCTTACTACCACCATCATACCAGAGAGAGATACTTGCAATGTAACAAAGCAACATTCAATAAATTTGGCTTGCATATCTTGTTTCCATTGCATAAGCAGTTCCTCTTTCATTTCTACAAAACCAATTCTGCAGAACAACTAAAAAAGCCAACTAAGTGCCCTCAGATGCTCCTGAGTTTATATTACACCGAAACATACAAACACTTGGGATCCACCCTCACGCTTGTGTTTAAAAAGATAGAGAAGAGAGATGACATATCCCACCTCCAGCCAGGATCAGCACACCAGATCAGCACAGCTTCTTCCTTGCACTACCAGTCACTCACAAGCCAGCCAAGCAAGAGGAAATGCTACCATGGCAACACAAACCAGGCTGCTTAAAGAACTGGTACTTTACACATTAAGCTCTCCCTACCACAAACAGCACAACTTTCAAATAAGCCATTTTTTCTACTTTAGGCAACAGAACTAACGCAACATAACAATTTCCAGCTTTTCTAAAACAACCACAATCCTCCTACCATGCAAACTCTGTAAGGTACATCCCAAAGCTGGCAAAATTAAAGTCACCTGGACAGGTACCAAAGGAAATCAAGTGTGAATAAATGCACTGGCATTCATTCTAACAGGATGGTTTACATATAAATGGAGAAATTCTTTATATTCATTTCTACTCAGCTGAACGAACGAAAAGCACTAACCAGGCAAAGAACAAATCTACACATACATCCCATTTTTCCCTCCCCATCCTCTACACATTCAGTTGAAATATAAATACAGCTCTGTAATAAAAGTTGTCCAGGATTGTGCAGTTACATTTATGTTCAAGCCATGTATGGCTGCCTTTTAAATCTCACAGCTAAACCCATGGAAAACTGGGAGAATGAAGATAGCCTCATCTCTAATTTGAAGCCTTGCGCACTTTCCATTGAGTATCTATGGAGACATAGGGAATGGCCTTGAAGCACAGGAGGAAGAGTTACTACCACAGCAACAGTAAGATAAGAAGATCATGAATCTGTAACTGAGTAATACTGGTAAGACAGAATGTATCAAGCAAGCCCTTTCCTAGTTCACATGAAGATAAAGTGAGGGAGGAGGAAACACATTCAGATTTGGAGGCCTGTTACTATAGATGTTACAATAAAAGTAGCCCCAAAAGCATTTTTTCAAAAGGCAACTAGACTTTGTTTTCCCTTGAAGACATTTCACTTCTCATCTAAGAAGCTTCATTAGTTCTGAAGAAGTCCAACTGCCTTTTGAAAAAGCACTTTTGGGACAATCATGACCTGGATGACTGAGAATCTCCATAGACAATAAAAGTAGTCCAAACCCATGTGGTGTTGGTTTCATAGTCTGGTCTACCTTGCGGGCTCCAGTACTCCATTTTTTTTCAACCAGCTTTGTGGGATGCGATTGCTGCCCTAATTTGCAATCTCTTTGCATCTTCATTTCTCTTAAACACATTTATTTTTATACTTGCTTTTTCTAACATATCAAACTGTACAATTTATAATTTCATGATTACATGCTACTTCCATCAATATGTAAATATTTGTCCATATTTCCCACAAATAATTATGTTTTGAGGCTCACTGCTCATAAATAACATCACAATGTGTTTCACGATTGTCAGTTTAGTATACTTTGTTTTGTGCATTAGTTTAAAGAATGCACATTTTGTAAATTTGCAATAAAATGAGAAGTTGATTTCCCACCCATCCCTAGTTTAATCAGATGTAGTTTGAGTCATTAAATCAAGTGTTGAGCAATAGCAAAAAAACCCAATGACAACTCACTATACTGATTATTACTTGATTCTTGTAGCCCAGCCAATGATGCCACCTAGTTTCACTTCAGAAATCCCTCTTTACCAAAATTAATCCACATTTCTTATTAGCTATCACAAGCATTCTAAAATATACCAAGATAATTATAAGAACAAATCCAACACATTTAGTTAACTTAAAAATCTCAAAAGCAGACAAGCTTTCAGCAGTTTTTAAAATTTCTTCACCAACTAAAGTATTAGAAAAATTAGGTTATGAGGGAATAAAAAATACATTAACTACACTGTTAGAGTTTAGTTCAAAAGTGTGCAGTTACATGCATTTCTTGAATATAGTTTAAAGAGACAGTGAGAAGTTACTATTAAATTGTCATTTTCAATACACTAGGGAAAATATTACATGGTGTATATGATTGGACATTAATCTTATTAATTCTATTTTAATTAAAATGAAATGTAAGATACAGAAAATCAATTTTAGTTTTTAACCTGGCCTCATTCACTACTTTTTGGAAAACTATCCTTGCGTGTTATTCAAAGAAGTACTGTTGGAGATGTAAGCATTTATATTATACTCTACCGGTCACTGCATACTTGGCTTATATCCAGCCCTATTATTGTATTTCTGGAATCAAGAAGGAAAAGAATGACTCTTTTCCTGTTCTGAGAAAAATATAAAATGTTCTTGCAAATTATTTTTCTAGCATGACTTTTTAAGCATTCAGACCTGTCAGACCTTAAGATTAGCTATGCATTCCCAGGAACAATTCTCTACCCCACTCTGCCCTTTTAAGTCTTATCTGAAAGAGTTCACAATGGCCTGCCACACCCTACTTACAGGCAAATTCAGTCACAAAGCTTTTTTTTCACCTTATGCTGAGTGAAAGAAGTCTAAGCTTTCCTCCCAACACTGAAATTGCAAATGGGGAAGGGTGGGTACAATTCTTCAACTCCAAAGATGAGTAAACACCTGAATACTTTTTTCTTTAATTATACCCTTGCTTTGTACAAGCAAAACACCTTGATTCTGAGCTGCCAATGTAATTCAATTACTATAAACACACTGGATTCACAACTCACATTGTTGTAATGTGGTTGGTTTTAGCTTAGTGGGTTGTGTGAAGGAAGAAAGCTGTTCGGAAAACTTAGAAATGATCCATTTGGTATAAGCAAAACAAAACAAGTTGGCTTGACTCAGTACACAACTGCAAAATTCGCAACTTAACCTTAAAAACATAATGCCTATAAACATAATTACCCCCAAATATATTATGGCTTAACATGATGAATTGGCTTTCACAATGTATTAAGGCAATGACTGAATTCCCAAAACATTAAACTGTAAATTACCGAACAATACAGGTAGTCCTCAAGTTACGAATGTAATGGAGCCTGCCAATTACATTTGCAAACTGAGGAGTCGGAGTGAATCATATAAAATGAACATGAAAACACCCTCCTTTTGCCCATGCATTGGCTAATTGATTGTGCAGGTTAAGTGCACATGAGGTATCTTGGGGGGGAGTGAGGCCATGGGGGGGTCTAGTAATGGAACAGGCCACCCAAGGCCTCCTCCGATCCACTGAGATACCTCATGTTCCCCACAATTGTCGTCCCCCCCCCAATCCTGCTGTGCCTGGTCATAGGCCCAGTGCTTGTGGAGACTCAGCAGAGTAGGAATAAGCAGGGTGAATGTTGTGCTACAACATTCATAACCTCGTGACTGTGAACTGTCATAAGTCAAGGATTACAGGTAGTTTAGCCCATTGTGTGAACAAATCTAGCACATTATGTGAACCCAGGCTTTTTGTCTTCAATGCTCTTCGACTACATCCAAGATGCAGAAGTATTCAGGCTTGTTCTTAAATTTTCATTCTAAGAGACAGAATCCCATTCTGTTGAGTACAAGGGAAGGTATATTCAGCTATGTCATCCCAAATTTGCTGGCTCATAATGCAGGTAATCTCCACAACTAATTACTGTTGCCAAGAAAACTATATGGATTCATATACCTTTCCTTTGAGAGCTCAAGTTGAAATACATGATGCTTCTTCCTCAAACCCAAAGTCATATGTGAATTTCTGTTGCTAAGACTGGATTTGAACCTGCAATGTCAATCAACTCATTACCTCAATACAAGGGCATTATTACTTTTTAAATTATAGGCAACATACTAGGTTTTATGTTGTTTTAAACCTTCATACTGATGGCAACCTTGCAATATTTCTCCATGATATTAGCATCCGTAGGAAAACAGATCATCCAAAATGATGATGTATATTTAAAATTATTCCTTTTAATCTGAACTATACAAAACATATGTCCATTATAAATAAATAAATGCAACACCCTGTCCAATTATGGCTCTGCCTTTCTATTCTAAATCTTTCACAGTCAAAAACATCTATAACACACTGGATATTTGCCATGTGACTGATTTTCACAGGTGGCTTAATGGATGGGGTTCAATCAAATAAAGATAGAAAAGATAGTCTTATCTACATGAAACTGAGCCATGTAGAACTTAAAAGTTGGCCACCAGTATCTTGAATTGGACCCAGAAGCAAACTAGTAACTAATCACATTACAGGTGTTAACACTGTCCAATCTGCTACCTTGCCACAAACAAGATAGAAACTACCGTAAATGCCGGCGTACAAGGCGACCCGGCGTATAAGACGACCCCCGTCTTTATAGCCGAGCCGCATTCCTAGAACGTCGTCTTATACGCCGGAAACTACCAGTATTTCCGGCGTATAAGACGACTCGGCGTATAAGACGACCCCCGTCTTTGGCGCCGATTTCAGTGCTCGCGGAAGTCGCCTTATACGCCGGCATTTACGGTATATAGAAGATCTGCCAGCTGCAGGTATCAAGTTGTCTATCTAAATATATGATCCAGGGTTTAAATTTTAAGACTTTTGTTTAGAGCAGTGTTTCTCAACCTTGACAATTTGAAGGCATGTGGACTTCAACTCCCAGAATTCCACAGCCATCAATGCTGGCTGTGGAATTCTGGGAGTTGAAGTCCACATGCCTTAAAATTGTCAAGGTTGAGAAACACTGGTTTAGAGTTTTTTCAATCAGTGGAAATCTGGCCATGCTGAGGCTTGGAGGCATCTTATCAATGCTTACACAACAGTTCTGTCTAGCCTGAGAACCAGTAATTCCTGACATACCAGTTTAAGTTCTTACAGATTGGGAAAAATTTGTACCACAAATCCTGGAAAACTTCTAACATTTAGCATTAACAGTACTGAGCTGGGTGGAACAATGTCTGCCTGGGGAGAAGGTAGCTTCATAAGTATAGAAGTGGGAGAGAAACTGGTAGTGAAGCTGAGGATGGAACTGAAAGGCATAATCTCATTTCCAGCTGTTCAATTCATGCAAATGTCATTTGTTATCACAGCTTTTGTGGGTACAAATATTTATCATTTGAACTCTATCAGGAATTCAAGGGAACATACACAGCATTCCATCCTTCCATTTCACCCCAGCCCCCCAAACAATCACTTTATGACGTAGACTGAACTGAGAGACAGACATTGCTCTAAAATTACTCTCTTACCAATTGTTTTTTTTTAATTGGGGCAGTATAAAAACCATCTGTAAATACATACTCACCCACTGAGCTTTTACACCTTAGAACTGACCAACACACTAACTTCTGAACCACATGGGTTGTATGTGATGATTAAAAGATATCAGGCTGTCAAAACAGACTGTAACAGCCTTATGTTTATAAGGAGCACGGTTTCCTCAACTAGGTCTCTCTCAGATGCATTGACGCTATAATGATTAGGCTGTCTAATCAACATAATCTGAAATCCCAACATATCTGGAAGGCACTTGGTTTAGTAAAACCAGCATAAGGTAACAAAGACCCCAAACATTCCATATTTGTTTATGTTCTACTAAACATTTGAATCAAGGGTTCCAATAAGGAAAATAGGTTTACAGTAATTTAAAAAACACATGTAAACAACTCTAATCTCACCTTGCCATGGCTTCTCTCCACCTTTTGGAAACATTTATTCAGAGAAAGATTATGCCGAACGGAGTTCTTCCAGCCAGTAGGAGCCGTAGCAAAGTATGGGAAGCGTTCCAGAATCCAGCTGTAAATTTCTTTCACTGGCAAGCTTTTATTAGGAGAATGTTCAATTGCCATGTATATAAGAAGGCTGAAAGAATATGGGGGCTTAGATGTGGCAGATTTCTTCTTCGGATTAGAATAGCAGGAGGATGGATATGTTGGCACATTATCCCCCTCAATATCATATAGAGGACTAACAACTGGAAGACCTTCACTTCCCAGGCTGAAGTTCGTTAGGAGATTACTATTTTCATGCAGCCAGTTCAAATTGGTGAGCTCATCGTCCGCTACTTCACTATCCACAGCTGTGGCCTTTGGTCGAGCAGCATCACCTGCCTCCGGCAAGCTTCCCATTCTTTGGATATGCCTTAGACCTGCCGCTTTTTCTACTGGTGTTTCAGCTTTCTTATCCGGAGTCATTCCTGTTACTGGACCCATTTAATCTTGTAGGCCTAGACATAAAAATAAAACATTAAGCATTAAAAGAGAGGTTGTTAGTGGCCCTATATCTAGTCTGATCACTGGATCATCTAGTTCAGTATTATCTAAGATTTCTATTTTAACAAATCTTCATCTATATTTTTTACAAAATATCTGACAAAAATGGGATACAGATACTCCTTGTTTACTGATTGACTTGCTTAGCAATTTTTTTCTGTTACGATGATGAAAAAGTACCTTTATGACAAACCCTGCGTTTACAACTTTCATAGGTCTGTAAAGCAAATAAAGGTTTGTTTATTTATTTAGAAAATTTATATTGCTGCCTACTTGCTCACAGCGACTCTAGGTAGCTTACAAACAATAAAACACAGTATAAAAAATAATAAAAAAACAATAACACACACACCCCTCCTCCAAGTTGAAGTAAGATCAAGAGCGCACAGTCACAGTTTTACTTAAAGATCACTTTGTTTAATGTCTGAGTTGCCAAACCCAATTGTGGTCACTAAATGAAGACTATTTGTAGTCTTATTAATGGTGAAGTAGTGATTTATTTACTTTTGAATCTGAAAGTGATGTTAAGGATTCTTGGCTTTCAAAAAAAGTCACTTCACTGCAAAAATACCCCACATCTTCACAAGAGTGTGGACTCTGCTTCTTTGCAGTATTTCTGCAAAGACTGTGCAGCCACATAAATATTTTTATTATTTATTTATTAAATTTATATGCCCCCAATCTCACTAGCAAAGTGATCATATGACCAATATTGATTCTTCATGCGGCCATTCTAGAAAGGACTGCCAAGAAAAAATCTCTAAAAAGTTTTCCATTCCTTAGTGCTTAGAGGATATTGTTGCTACAAAAACAAAATCAAGAGCTAATAGCACCCACAGAGCAAAAATTCCAAATGGTAAAATATAGTTATTCTGGTAATTACGATTATAACATTTACTATCCTAACAGCTTGAACATTCAAAGCAGTCAAGCTAATTACTTCAGCAACTAGTATGAACTTGCAAGGTAGATCAGGATTATTAAAACATTAAAACATCCATTACCTAATCTAAAATCCACACAGACAACACTTTTATTTAGTTAGCAATGTTCATGAAATATTTGCAAACTTTTAAGTTTCCAGGAACTTTATCTTAGGCAAGATAGCAAAAACCTACTGTATAATGCCAACCAAAATTCAGTTAATGCAAGGCTAGCATATCCACAGTTGAGGCTAGCACATCTGTGATTGTCATTGAGGTTTTAGAGGCCAGAATGGCACAACTTGCTGCGAGACAACTTGCCGTCGGACAATTCAACAAATACAAATGCTAAATTAATTTTCACGGAACCTTGGCAATAATAATAACATAAAGTCAATTCAGAAATGCAAGAGTTACAATAGTTTAGACAAAAACATGGTCACCAATAATAAAAGTAACTGGATGAAACAATACAGGATTGAATTGTCCCATGGCGAGTTGTCTAGCAGTGAGTTGTCCCAGATCTGGTAGAGCAGGAGTCCCCAACCCTGGTCCATGGACTGGGAACTGGGCAGTGCAAGCAGTGGCAAGTGCACAAAGCTCCATTTGACAGCCACAGTCCACAGAGACAGAAAGGTTGCGGACTTGTTTTAAAAGCTAATCATGGTGTGAGCAAAATGGAGAAAAGGACGATTCTGCTGGAGAAAGCTCAGAAAAGATGAGATTCATTTTGAAGAACTACAGCAGTATAAGAGATATGAGTTTATCTTCCAGCATGTCCTTTGTTTGCTTGATGTATATATTTTAAATATTTATGAGATCTATAATCCATTAGAAAGCAATAAAAATGCTAAAACCACATAAAAATGACTGAAAGGTAGTATTAGTAACAATGTTGCTACAATGTCCTAGTAATAATAATAATAATAATAATAATACTGATATACTGAAATTAGTAGATCAGGAAGGCTTACTGACTACTGGAGAGACCAAACTGGCCTACAAGAAAGACCAAATGAAGAACAGAATAGAGGCATGGGAAGACAAAGCACTACATGGCCCATACATTAAAAAAATAGCTGGGAAAGCAGATAATAACAAGACCTGGCAATGGGTGGAAACTAACCAAAGAGAGAAGCAACCTAGAACTAAGGAGAAACCTCCTGACAGTTAGAACAATTAACCAGTGGAACAACCTGCCTCCAAAAGCGGTGAATGCGCCAACACTGGAAGTTTTTAAGAAGAAACTGGACAACCATTTGTCTGAAATGGTATAGGCTTATAGGGGGTTGGACTAGCTGACCTCCAAGGTCCCTTCCAACTTCATTATTATTATTATTATTATTATTATTATTATTATTATTATTTATGGATCTTCACACAGTCAGCCAGATGTTCAGATTGGATTTGGCATTTTGTCTACCTATCGAGTCCTTACCCTGGCAATGAAAATTGGAGAAAGAGACCAAGTGACTGCACAAGACCAAGCCTTAAGGACAAATGCATATAAAGTCAAAATTGAGAAGACAGCAACAGACAGTAAGTGCCGCCTATGCAAAGAAGCTGAAGAAACAGTGGACCACCTGGTAAGCTGTTGCAAGAAGATTGCACAGACTGACTACAAGCAGCGGCATGACAAAGTAGCAACAATGGTGCATTGGAAGATCTGCAAAAAATATCATTTGCCTGTAAGCAAAAACTGGTGGGATCATAAAATAGAGAAAGTCATAGAAAATGATAAAATTAAACTGCTCTGGGACTTCAGAATTCAAACAGACAAGCACCTGCAACATAACATCCCAGACTTAACAACTGTCGATAGGAAAGACAAAAAAGTCTGGATAGTGGACGTGGCAGTGCCTGGAGACAGCAGAATAGACGAGAAAGAACTGGATAAGATAACAAAATACAAAGGCCTACAAATAGAAATAGAAAAACTGTGGCAAAAGCAAGCAAGGGTAGTACCAATAGTGATAGGCTCCTTGGGTGCAATCCCAAAACAACTGGAGCACCACTTGAACACCACTGGCATTGACAAATTCGCTATTAGTCAATTGCAAAAGGCAGCCTTACTAGGAACTGCTTCCATCCTGCAACGATACCTGTAATACCATCAAACATCCGTATCTGCCTATCCCGTTGCTCCTTGTCCTGCCTTCAGGCACTTTGGAAAATAGCTTGACTCCCTCTTCTTTGTGGCAGCCCCTGAGATATTGGAACTCTGCTATCATGTCCCCCCTCATCCTTCTCTTTGTTTTTTATTATTGAAAATTTTTATTTTTTAACATACAAACATTATAAAAATACAATAAAATTTTAAAGTAAAATAAATTCATAAGCAACCATTGTCTATACTACCTTTACCCCCCCTTACCCTCCCTCCCACCCCCAACCCCCCTCCCTTCACTTCCCAGAGCAGAATACAGGGTTAATAATAACAAAATTTATAATAATAAAAAAAGAAAAAAAAGAAAAGAAAAAAATATCATAATTAACCTTTAACTCCATAACCTATAAAGCAATTCTCTATAATATTTAATATTCATTCATAAAATAAATGAAACTTTTTAATTCCATACTTTTTCTGAATAATATATCTTTCTTGTGTATGATCCTTTAAATAAGCAGAAATTTTTGCCATTTCTGCAAAACTAGATACTTTAAATATCCATTCTTCTAGAGTAGGCAAAGAAAGTATAAACCTACTAATAACCTCTCTTTGTTAAACTAGACATACACAATTCCAGTAACCGTTCCTTATATGTCAAAGATGTTTTTGTCAGTGTAGGCTTATTCTTTAGAAATTACATTTAGAATTTTTTTTGTTTTATTTTGCTTTCTATAACTACTCTGTGACTTTGCAAAAATACATTTAAGTTGTAAATATGTTTTTTATTTTTTTACTGTTACATTTCATTCATAGACATTTAAAAATTATGTTTAAAAATTTTCATTGCCTATTTCCATCAAGCTGGGACCTATTATCTTATTTTTCATAGAAATATCAGTCTGAATTGTGCAAATTCAAATAATATGACCATTTCATGGGATTCATTATTAGTACTAATTGACATCTACCTATAGTTTATGTATTAAACTCCATAATGTACTTAGGTTGCTAGTTTAGTTAGTCTTTTATAGCCATAAATAAAAAGAAACTTCCCCTATCTTTCCAATTATTCCATCTGTTAATAATTCTTACAACAATTACAAGCTCTTCATCTAATAATATTAAAACTGGAGGAATCTCCTAAATGTCTTCCCTTTGGAGTTAGCTGCGATTTCCCAAAAGGCACAGTGGTGATGGTGGTGTCATGACAAAAATTTATTATGCATTCCTCTGATACTGAGAGAAATCAGAAATATAGCGAATGTAAGATAAAGATAGCTTATCATTTTCATCTCCGAGTTAATGTTCAGCTTTCACTGGCAACTTGCTTCCATTTAGAGCAGTGAAGAGTGAAGACGGATCCTCAACAGGGAGTCATTTAAAGAACTATAGGTTGGCTTGATGGAAATGCACCATCATTCTGAAGAAAAAATACTTAAAGTGCAGGGTATGAAGTGAGAAAAATTTGGCCATGGAAAGTGTTAACTGGCTTACGCATAATAATACTAACGGACTAACTGTACATGATGTTGCTAATACTCACCTGCACTGTCGTTTGGCAATATAATCTGCTTCTATTTCAAAATAAAGGACTTAAAGATAATGCATATAATCTTTAAGCATATTAAATTTCCAAGAAACAATAATAAAAGTAGTAGATCTGTCAATTAAATAACTAAATGCTGCATAACTGAGACAATGGCTAGTCACAACATATACACAATGTTTACACAATTCCACTTTGATGTCCTCAGTTTAGGTATGCTTTGCTGTCAAAATCTGACTTGCCAACAGTGAAACACCTACTATAGCCAATATGCACTAAGCTGTAGGAGTCTTTGGTGTTCTCTGAACTTGGTTATTAGCTTATACATTTCATTATTCAAATAGTGGCTGTTGCACTGATCAGTGCATTGATATTACCTATTGGGTAATGAAATTTGTGCAAGCAAAAGGGCGTTGTCTTACCTGAACGCCTTTTCTCAGCATGATGATGTAGCATCCACCGGTGGGTAATCTCAGCCTTACTGTTCAGTTGAGACTAAGAAAAAAACTTTAGCCACGCCTCCTTTGGGTGGTCCTTTCCCCAGTTTTGACGAGGCGAAGCAACCATGACGAAGTCTGACGCAATGGCTCCTCCTGTAATTACAACTGCCTAGACTGACTGTTAAGGGTGGGTGTGGATGTTACATCATCATGCTGAGAAAAGGCGTTCAGGTAAGACAACGCCCCTTCTCCAGCATGATAGATGTAGCATCCACCGGTGGGACATACTAAAGCCACCCATGTCCCTGCCAGGAGGGACTGTCTAAGCATGTGTCCCCTGTGAGGAAACAACCTGCTGCAAGACACTTCTGCCAAATGAGGCATCCGCTGCAGCGAACTTATCAAGTTTGTAATGCCTTATAAATGAAGAGAGAGAAGACCAAGTCGCTGCCCGACAGATCTCTTCAACAGAAGCCTGGGTAGACCAGGCTGCTGATGTGGCCGCGCTACGTGTTGAATGAGCGGTGATGTTTGTCGGCACTGGCAAAGACTGGGATCTATATGTGTGAGCAATGCATGCCCTGATCCATCTCCCAATGGTTGAAGATGATACCTTCTTACCCATCCATGGAAGAGGGCTGAAAGGACACGAACAGGGCCTTCGACTTACGAAAGGCGGCAGTCCGCTTAACGTAGTGCTGCAAAGCCCTGCCAGACGATGTGACGGGTTGGGACAAAAGTCTGGAAGAATCAAATCCTGGGACCTATGGAACCTTGTATTGACTTTCAGAATGAAAGAAGAGTCCAATTTAAGGACCACTCTGTTCTCCAGAAACATACACAGATCACTTCTGACCGAGAGGGCGGCCAGTTCCGAAATACGTCTTGCTGACGTGATGGCTACCAGAAAGGCACCTTCAGAGAGAGGAAGTGAGCAAGACCCTAGGGGCTCGAACGGTGATGCCGAGAGGGCTTGCAACACTCTTGGTAGATCCCATGAGGGATATTGGTGTATCGTAGAAGGCCTGGTGTTAATTGCCCCTTTTAGAAAGGCGGCAACCACCAGATGCTGTGATAATGAGTGTAGATTGTCACACGTGAGGACCATTGATAGGGCCGCAACTTGCCTGCGGATGGTACTATTTAATAAACCCTTATTCAATCCCTCCAAAAGGTAGTCTAAAATATCAGGGATGGTGACCGTTAAATGTCTAAGATTATGTGTATTACACCACGTGCAGAAATTCTTCCATGTGGTATCATAAATTCTATTAGTGGAGGGTTGCCTTGAGGCCTGGATCATGGAGATCACCCCAGATGAATAGGACTGTCTGACTAAACTCTCCCGCTCAAGTGCCAAGCGGCTAGTTGAAGCCACTGGGGCTCTGGGTGTTGGAGATTCCCTTGACTGAGAGATACGCGACCCAGCGGAATCCTCCATGGAGGAGAGACCGACAGATCCATGAGGTCGGCAAACCACAGTTGCCTTGGCCAGTGTGGGACAACTAAGATCACCTCCGCCTGTTCTAGAAGGAGCTTACAGATGGTTGCTGGTATTAGTGGAGAGGGGGAAATGCGTAAAGCAGTCCCCTGGGCCACTTGCTGCGGAGGGCGTCCGTTCCCTCTGCCCCTGGTGACAGGAACCTTGTGAAGTACCTGGGGAGTTGGGAGTTTGTCGCTGAGGCAAACAGACCCACCTGTGACTGTCCGAACCTTTCCGAAATTTCCCTGAACAGAGCCGGGTCTAGACGCCACTCCGAGTGGTTGACCGTCGCCCTGCTCAGCGAATCGGCCTGGTGATTCGCCTCCCGATATGTGTTCCACACTGATAGATCTCAGATTGGACTCTGCCCAAAGACCCAGATCCAGTGCTTCCTGCATGAGGGACCATGACCGGGTCCCTCCCTGTCGGTTGACATGGGCCTTGGCTGCTACGTTGTCCGTCATTATCAGGACGTGCTTCCCCACCACAAGGTTGGAAAATTGACAGAGTGCTAAATGTATTGCTCTGAGTTCTAGCCAATTTATGTTGTGTGAGAGATCTGACTGGGACCATTGTCCCTGTGCCATGTGAGTCTGTAGGTGTGCGCCCCAGCCAAATAGGCTGGCGTCCGTATTCAACATGAGCCTGGGAGGTTCCTTGAACAGGGACCCCCTGTTCAGTGCTGACGACATCCACCATAGGAGGGACAACAGAGTGTGGTGCGGAACTCTCACCTTCCTTGTTGAGGCACTCACGTTCCGTCTCTGGAAGGGAAGGAGGAACCACTGGAGAGTTCTGGAGTGCAGTCTGGCCCACGGAACAATACCCAGACAGGAAACCATCTTGCCCAACAGCTGAGACAGCTGAACCAGTGGAACTACCTTCTCTCTCCGGATTCCGTGAACAAGCGACCTGATACTGTCCTTGCACTCCTGGGAGAGATAAACCTTGCAAAGGATGGAATCTATTATTGTTCCTAGATGGAGAATTCGAGTGGAGGGGATTGTGTGACTCTTTTTGAAGTTTATTGAAAATCTGTGTTTCTGTAGTGTCTCTATTGTAATCTGTAGGTCCGATTGGGCGGAAGGGAATGAACTGGATTGGATAATTATATCGTCCAGGTAACATTGTACGTGCACCGGAATCAATCTGAGGTGGGCTGCTAAGACTGCCAATATCTTTGTGAATACCCGAGGGGCTGAAGAGAGGCCGAAGGGTAGAGCCCTGTACTGGTAATGCCGATGTGCATAACAAAACAGGAGGAATTTTCGGTGTTGAGGGAGGATGGGAATGTGAAGGTATGCTTCGGTCAGATCTATGGAGGAGAGGAAATCCCCTTTTCTGATACTGGCAAGAATGGATTTGAGGGACTGCATCTTGAATCTCCTGTAGGCTAGGAAGTAATTTAGTCCCTTTAAATCCAGAATTGCCCTCCAACCTCCTGAGGCCTTGGGAACCATGAACAGGATGGAGTAGAACCCTTTTCCTGTCTGATCCCGAGGTACTGGTTCTATGGCCTCTATTTCTAGCAGATGAGATATGGCCTTGGACACTAACTCGGCCTTTTGTGTTTCTTGATGTGTTTTCTCCATGACCAATTTGGCCGTGGTACAGGCCTTCAGGAGTAATGACCTGAACAGGGATGGATCGAAGAGACCCGTTGTCGGGGTCGGATCCGGAGCCGCCTCCTCATCTTCTGACATGGGGATGTCTACCGACTCCAGGTCCACAGATTCCCCTTCTCCTAATTGAGATGATGTTTCAGAGACACCTGAGCCAGCTAACTGAACACGCCCTGCTTGAGATGAAGATATGGGCAAAAGCGGTGGTACCTGGGGAAGCCCTTGACCCATGGAAGAAGCAATAAACTGATCAAACGCCTGGTGCATGAATGCCTGGAACTGCTCTGCCCACATGCCTTGTTCTGTAGAGCGAACTCCAACTGCTGTGGGAATATATGTGGCTGCCGGAACTTGTTGTGTGAAGGAAGCAGAAGAAACAGTGGGAGGAGGAGGAGGAGGAGGAGGAGGAGGAGGAGGAGGAGGGGAAGAGGGATCAACCTGTTCAGTTTCCCCTTGAGGAGACCAAGCCCTGGGGGTGTCATAAGAAGGCACACATGGAGGCTCAAATGGGGACCAGTCCAGTGAAACAGGGGGAACCACTTCAGCCTCACTGGATCTGAGCCTTTGAACTCTGGAAAATTCCTTTTCCAATGCCTGATGTCTCCTCGAGGCCTCTCGCTCAGCAGCCTTGGAGGGTTCCTTGGTAGTTAAATGCTTTGTCTTGGCCTTTTTCTTTCCCACCACGTCCAATTCAGAAGATCTGCGTTTTGTTTGTGTGGGGGGAACTCCAGAACCCTGCGATGTCTGAGGAATTTCACTGTCTGCCATCGCTCGCTGGATATTCTGAATAGGAGATGTCCAGGAATGGGGGGAAAAACATGCAGATCTGGTTGTCAAAGAGGGAGGTCCCCACGCTCTGAACAACTGCAATGGCAAACAGCCAGACAGTCCACTAGAACTGCCTGACTAGGCCCTGCTGACACAGCACCACGAACTACTAGGAACAGGTAGTGCAAATTGTCCCTCAGAAAATATAAACAGAGTAGGATTGTGTATGTATATTTCTGCTTGAATGAGGCTGCTTCTTCTTTCCTTTAGGAAGTATGCAAGGGAGTGCTGTGTAATTCCCCCCTTGAGAACCTAACACAGCAGGCTACGTATTAAACTATCAGGCCTGATAAGCCTCTATGGAATATAAGGTCGTCAAATGGCGACCATGTCCAATAACTGAAACAAAATGGCGGCCACAAGCCTCCTCATCTCCCAAAATGGTGACGCCCCAGGGAGAAACTTTCCAACAGTTAATCCGTCCGGACTGATAACAATGAGGGACCCTTGCAGTAATTGCTCTTTCCCCTCTTTATTTATAAGGTAGAACACTTGCGATTAGTTGCGTAGCCTCCACTGGGATCCGGATCAAGTCCTGCACCTGCTGGAGCCTCGTGACCACGATGGGAAGAAACGAGGCCTCCCAGCCAAGCCACGCTCCAAAAAGACCGGACGATCAAGTCGCGCTCCAAATCACTGAAAAAACAGCCTCCGTTTAAGTGCAGAACAGCTGCTTAGCGCTATTCCTCAGCCCATCAGAGTCGGCTGCGATCGGCTCACAGAGGCCTAAGAGCCTCTTCTAAATTAGGACTGTAAACTGCCTCAAATCACTTAAAAACAAGTGAACTAAAACTGCTAACTGCAAAAAAAACACAAAAACAAACCTAAGTCTAAATTCTAAATATCTCTATTTTCCAGAATCAAATTAGTTTAAAACTAGTCTAACAGAGGAGCCACCAAAGTTGCATCCTAATGAGCTGAGACTAAGAAAAAACTGGGGAAAAGACCGCCTAAAGGAGGCGTGGCTAAAGTCTCAACTGAGCAGGAAGGCTGAGATTACCCATCGGTGGATGCTACATCTATCATGCTGGAGAACAACCAAACTGAGAGATCACCAAGGACTCCATATCCTCATCTATTGGATGCACCAAGCTCTTAAAAAAATAGAAGCCCTTCCAAAAAGATGGTTGGATAAGCAAATTTAATGCACCGTACATTTGTGACATTAAAGTGTGAACTGAAAAAGTCTAATAAACATCGAGATTTTTGCTAATCAAGCTCAGTTTTATTTGGACCCAGCCAAAAATGCCTCCATTTGAATATAAGGAATTATTTTTTGTATATAAGAACACATTTCCCAATGGGAAGGATAAACTCTGTAATACACAGATTTTCTCTAAATTAAAACACCATAAAACTTTTACCACAAATGTATTAAACCTGTAGCTTACAACAGAGCTGCAACTTCATGCTTGCTGGTTTGCTGTAACCCACCTTGATTAAATTCTGCATCAAAGACATTTGATAAGTTGTAAAGCAATGGAATTTATATTCTTTCTCTACATAAAAGAAATACTGTCTTCATTTCACAGTAGGAACCTAGAGCACATCAGTGTGAATCAAACAGAGTTATGACATCTAATCAAGTGCAGGTTTCTATAGCAATGGCACTGTGATTTCTTCAAACCTAACTGGCAGCTGATTTGTGGCAAAATACACCATACTTTACATATGTGAACATCCACAGAAAAAAAAGCATTCTGGGAGGTTGCTGTTTTTACCATCCTGTTTCTCTCCCACGTACTGAGCTGACAGAGGGCTGATTTTCTCACAATAACGAAGGGATTTTAATTCTAGCTACCTAGTAGTATTTCTCTCCACCTTGCCACATAAAGCTGATAAAGCCATCTAACTTCAAACAGCTTGGAAGGAATAATCTTAGCCAAAAACTGTTCCTTTTCGCAACTTCTATTTACTGTCTCGAATACCTAAAAATTGCCATGCAATATATAAATCCAGCTGCTGCTGTTTTATTATTTCATATATAATTTTTGAAATTTATGATAAAGTATTTCATTTCAAATTTCCAAAGAGTTAGTGTGCATTCCTGTTTTCCAAGCCCTTAGGTTTTATTGTTAGCCATGATGTCTGTACTAAGCAAGTAACAGTAGACCATACATGAATAGAGTGGCAAACCTATTCAGTGTTAACTTTTGAGCCAGGCATGCAAAAAGTAGAAAGAACAAGTCCCAGAACTTTTAATATAACACATTAATATAGTGCAACAGACATAAAACTAATTCAGATTGTGTCCTGTTCACTTATTTGGTCTGTCCTTTCCCCTTTTGTAAAAATCTCAACACACAAAGGTTTAAAGCTTCTGCCAAATCAAAATGGCACATCTCTGCACTATGCTGATTTCAAACTAGCTTCTAATTATAATCCAAGTTAGCCCTAACAACAGTTTATTTGTGATGCCAAATTAGAAAATAAGCAAACTGAATAAGGAGAAACAGATTGCTGAGGGAAGGTTAGAGACAGCCTGTGAGCTATGATATGCTCCCCACTTCATACTATAATACAGAACACAAAAAGACATTTGCTCAGGTCAGATTATCTGTCCAGCCTAGTCCAATTTTCTCCAATTAGGAACGCTCCAACTATATGTGACATCGCCCATAATTCCCAACTAATATGATCACACAAGAGTAGAATTGATCCAATTGGGACGGTATCACATAGAGAAGGGCTAGCTGTTCCAGCTCAAACAAATGTTCTTGAATTGGAAACACTTTTCAGTGCATCCAAGCAACTGAGCATTTCTCTCCCCCTGCTTGTTTGTGAGAGATAGTCACTGTGACTTTTTTTCTTGAAAAGCCAAATGCAGCTTTGGAACTGCCAAGCTGAACTAGTACCATGGGTAATTATTAAATTCCTAATTATTTTTATTAAGCGGACATTCTACATATGTTTTAAAAATCCACATTACAAAGCTTTGCCCAAGAAAGTATATGTTGCCTCATGTTATAACTTAGGTAGGATTTTTTGTTTCCAGTAGAAGGATCCTCTCACCTCCTTGCTCATAGTCTGGGCATCAGAGCCCCTCTCTGAGAGATATGGGCGGTTTAGAAATAAGAAATATAAATAAAATAAAATAAAATAAATAACATCAGGCAGCCTGGGAAGGCTGAAGCTAGCAAGTGTGCTACATTCCGAACAGTGTCATGTTCAGCTTCCATGACTTCCTGCTTGCTCAGCATTGCACATTCCAATCAGCGTCTGAACAAATGGACTGTGCCCTCATTACCAACACTTAAACCTTTGGCATGTAATGCTAGAGTGCATTATGTTACGATGCTTTTAGGGCGTGTGTGTGCAGAAGAGTGCAAGTGGGGGCAGGGAAGGAAGAGGAGGATTGTTACCAAACCTGTAATTATTAAGTGACATCACATAAAACTTGTTTTTGTTCCAAGCTGAACTGGTTTAATAAAATAAGGGAGGAATTCCATGTGAAAAACAGAGACAGCTGAAACAGCACTATAAGGCAGCGAGGACTTTCATGCACAGAGCAACCAGAACCCAAAAAGCAACAGTGAAACTTTGATGCTGTTTAGCATTGTGGGAACAAAGAATATGGTGAAGTTCACACGTCATTAGAGGCTATTGTTTACTGAATAAATCACACATTAATAGAATTTTACAATAACCTGGATGAATGACTAGATTCATCCAACAAACTAAGCCAAATTCAAACGAGCACATGATGATTTAGCTTGATTTAGCTCAGTCAGTAGTTCTGCTTGCTTACTGTATGTGTATTTGACAATCAGTTATACAGGTTCAACTGTATTTGAGCCTAAAACACAGAATGTTACCTTGATCATGGAGACTGAATCTATCCTGATATTCTGCACCTTGACAGTTCATTAGAGTATTTTACCTCCCAACTTTCAAAGTAGATGCAGCTTCTTTGAAATAAATGACCATTTCATTCTGATAACTTAATATTCTAGTGGAACCACTGCATGTTAACAGAGAAAAACCTAAATAAGCAACTTAAGCTTCATTTTGCTTAGCCATCAAGCGTAAGAACAATCATTCACAGAAAGTAGGATACGTTCTAGAAAAATGCAAGGGATCTAAGCAAAGAATTATATTCATTTCTTTTTCCCTTTGTTCTCAGAATTTACCACATATCTGCTAGTATACACTACCCATTTCACCGGAGCTGCTACTGGGATCAGAGGTCAGATTTAAATCCCAAAATGCACTGCAGAGAGCCTATACTTGATTACAATCCTACTTACACCACCATGTATCCAAGACAACTGAAGCATTATGTTCTCCTCAGGGATAAAAACCTCTCAGTTATAGGTTTAGACAAGCTGGCATATCACTTGGCCAGACAAAACATGCATAGTGGAATATTGCTCAGCATCAGAAAACCAAAAAATCCAAGTTATTGTTGATTCTCTGTTGTCTGATGGCAAGACCTTCTGATAGTTAAATCAGTCTTAAGATTTTAAGCACATCCAGGATGTGCACTCAGCTTTGCCATTTGCATTATTAATGAGACATGTCAACAATCAGCCTTTTTCCCATAAGTATCAGGTGGCTGGTCCATTTTTTAAATGGCTCATATATGCTTATATGTACCCATCCTTTGTTGTAAACCTCATTTAGCAATTAAAAGGACTACTGAAAAACCAGCTATGAAAAATAGTATAGGAAGTATAATGCCGTTAGCAAAGAACCTAGCTAACTGGGACTTTCCACAATTGCTTCTCCTGGGTTCAAATGACCCATGTCTTGATATGCTCAACACTGAAAAAAGAAGAAGTTTGCCTTAAGAAAGGGGGGAAAACATGCAGGTAGTCCTTGACTTACAACCATTTAGTGAGCGTTCGAAGTTACGACGACACAAAAATTGACTTATGACCAGCATCCCCATGGTCACGTGATCAAAATTCAGAGGCTTGGCAACTGACTCATACTTATGACGGCTGCAGTGTCCTGGGGTCATGTGATCAGCTTTTGAGACCTTTTACAAGCTAAGCCAATGGGGCAGGTAGATTCACTTAATGACCCTGTTACTAAATGAACAATTGAAGTGATTCACTTAACAAACATGGAAAAAAGGTTGTAAAATGGGGCAAAATTCACTTAACAAATGTCTCACTTAGCAACAGAAATTTTGGGCTCAATTGTGGTCATAAGTCGAGGTCTACCTGTGTACATCTATATGGAACAGAGCAAGGAGGTTTTTCAATATGGACGTATGTTTTTCACTTTGAAAGCTTCTCCCCCATTTGCACCTACCGACAATACAGTCATGCCCTAGTAATATCTATTTTTTTGCAGCGTCTTGATGTTGTTGCTTTCCTTTTACACCCAGACCATGAGTAAGATAGGCTTAAGTTCTTCTTAAGTGCATCAGTGTTAAAATAATGTTTTCCTTCTTTTTTCCACACCATCTAAAGATAATTGCAAGTTATATGAAATTTACATTTATGCATTATTTTGGAGGAAAGTGAGGTGGACAGAGCTGAAAGAGCAATCAGTTTTTCTTTCCTGCCAATTCAAGTATGGTCAGATAACACTCAACAGTGTAGAGAGGAAAAAGCTGCATCAGAATTAAATGCTTCAGTGTCAAAATTAACAGTTAGCCTAGCTGGACTACTTTTTAGCCTAAGAATAAGTTCAACAAATTGTTCAACAAGCCATGGGTGTGCACAATATGTGACTGTTTTTCATTAAGTGATTTTTAGGGGGGGGGAAGGAAGAAAAAAAAGAATATTTCCAGTTGATTTTAGAGGCTTAAGTGAATCAACACCTAAACATTTCTACTTCCTGAAACACTAACATAAATCATAGGCCAAACTAATTACATTACCAATTAAAATGTTAAATTAAATATCCTTCAATAACATAAGTCTGTTTTTTGTATATATGCAACTGAACATTTCCATTCATCCCACCAAATGTAACTTTTCAGAATATCAGGCTCAGATTCTAGCAAAACTTGGAAGAAAATAGTATGTTCTATTTTTGGACAACTGTTGAGCCTGACTATAAATGTGGCCTTCTGCCAACGCACATAGCATCATTTGTTTGATAAAATGTATAACCGTAGACAGGCAGTAAATTGTGATGATTTTGCTTTGCTGTATATACACACATCTATTGGAATGGATAGGGCAAATTCATGAGCACGAAGAACCAAAATATACATACAACTTGATTTGCAAGGCCATAGCTCTATTTGGAAAAACTCTGTGAAGTCTGAAAAGGTTCCAAAAATGCCTATAATCCTCCCATTTCAGTAGTGGCTGAGCACAGAATAGGGATAGTGTTTTTGGACTGGCATGTATAACTGCAATTTTACGATTATGCTGTAAATGCTCCCACAAAATGGCTCTTTTGTCACAATGCACCCATTTCCCAGAAGATAGTACAAAGGCAGCCGACCAGAGACGTTGGGAGTCTGTAGTATGCTAATATGAGAAATACATAAATTAACATGATTGTTGGTTTGGAGAATGTTTTTTCTGAGATGCAGATGTACAAGATTTATAAAATAGATACAAGATGTCCAAAATTCCCAGATGTACAAGAGAAGCTATGTTTCAAAATGCCCAGAAGTCAGATGACTGGATCCAATAGTCCCTTCCTGTTCTTTGATTTTGTAGTGCTAATTATTCTGGTATCTAAGATTTTATAGACATAGTAGCCCCACAGCGAGATAGGCAGCTAATACATTTAATAAATAAATAAATTTCCCCATAGCAAAAATCAGTAAGGTGTACAGGTCAGCATGCCAGACAAATTGGAAAATCATCCCTCATCCTCAGTGATGATCACTACAGCCTACATGGCTTTAGTTCTGCACATAAAGAGGAAAACACTCTTCCCACTCCTCATAATCCAGGAAAATATCTGTTGACTTCTACTTCCATGGGAGCTCCCTGTGTAATATCAAACCTAATAAACTGTGAACTCTGTAACGTGCAAGCTGTCTATGCTACAATAGTCCTAAAATGCAGAGGGAAGCAAGAATAGTGAGCAAGAGCAACTTGTCCCCATTTTTCAACCTCTTATCTAACTAAGTTAGAACCATTCCAAAAGCCTTACACCCTTTCAATTTCCTATAGAGCAGTGATGGCAAGCCTTTTAGAGATTGAGTGCCCAAACCGTAACCCAAAACCCACTTATTTATCTCAAAGTGCCAGGGCCGCATCAGCATTGTGGTGCGTTCGGAGGGGGGCAGCAGGGGGGCATGGCAGACTGGGTTGTCATGGCCGGGATGGGCGTGGCCACCTCCAGATTGCTCATGGGGGGATGCCTGTGGGGCTGGGCAAGATTGGGGGAGATCCAGGGGATCTCTGGTGGGTGGGACAGTGGGTAGCAGGCTCGTCCTGTGGGGTAAAGCAGGGGATAGGGCAGGGGTGCCATTGCTTCCGGGCAAGGCAAGGCGAGGCAGGGGCGGCTGCTGACACCATTGGCCCCCGCACACAGAGGCCAGCAAGTGCATGGGGGCATGCTCTACCACCTCTACTTGAGCTTGCTAGCCGGCTGCTTCGCCTCCTTTGTGGTGGGTGGGGCTGTTGCTCCGGGTGACAGCAGCGGCCTAATGGACCTGCGTGAGATGCTGGCAGCGGGTGTGCCCACAGAGAGGGCTCTGAGTGCTGCTTCTGGCATGCGTGCCATAGGTTTGCCATCACTGCTATAGAGCAAATCATTGCAACTGTTTGAGGCCCTACAAACCCTACTTGCAAGGCCAAATGGGTCTTAGAGCGGACTATACCATATTTTGTTTCAGATTAAAAGGGGAACAATTACACAGAGTAATTAATTTAACTTTATGTGGCAGGCATGGATGTGATTCAAGATCCCATATTACAACATAACATGGAATAACTTACGATTGGTTTACAACTACCTACTGTATTACAGCCAACCAGATGTTTGATTCCCTCAGTTTCAAAATGGAATGAAAACATAATTTCAACCTATATTTCATAATGAGCAAGCAGAATAGATACTAGGCTATTAAAAATTATATTGGCCCTCTGAAACATAAATCCTTTTATGCCCAACTATGTACAGTTCTGATATTATGTAACTTCGTTCAGATTTTCTGCCCTAGGCTTAGAAGGAAAACAATGTCATTTTGCCTAATAAAATCTCTCTCTTTTAGGGAAAGATCATGTTGACTGTGGAAATGCAAAAGATCCTGTCAAGATACTAGGAACAGTAATGTAAGTAGTTCAAAATTACAGGCTCATATGCATCAACATATCAATTCAATATGAGTAAACTGCCTGCCAGTTTACTTTGTGTCTAGATGGAGTTGAAATATTGGACAATGTAATGTATAAAGGTAAGAAAAACTCCAATACAAGGTCATGATTGCTCTCCTGGCATTTCCTCTGCTCCAAATTCTAGTACTTATTAAGAACACATTACCTGTGTGCTGCACAATTGTGCATTTCCCTATTACAACAGGGATTTTTGTTCCCTTTGAAGAATATAGATTTTTACGATTCAAAACAGTTTGGATGTGCAGTCCTATGCATACTTAATTGCTTTTTTTAATTCAATGGAACACATTTGAATGGATACATACAGCACTGTGCAAAAAGCTTTTGGGATGTTATCTACATTTTACACTATTACTGTTACTTAAGTCAATTTGTCCATGTGATTTTAAAACTTTTTATCTTCAAGGAACTTTTTCCATATTAGCACTGGTGAAGCACTAAAATTCAAACAGGGCATGTAAACTATGATTGGAGAATATGGGGCTAAGTGTGTGCTGGCTCTACCTTTACTTCTTGTGTGTCCACCTAAACCTATCCATCTCCAACCTCATTAAAAAACAAGATTTGGAAAGGATAATGGTTTCATTAGTTTTCATTTGAGTGTAGTAAAAGACCTGGATAAAATCTAGTCCATATCACCCAGGAGGTTTGAATTTTCTAGTGAAAAAATCAGTATGTACATATGTTTTGGCCTATGTTAACTTTGCTTAGCAATATGCACACTATTCTGAAGAACATAAGCAGAAAATTATGATTTTCTATATGTTGCTGAATCACAACTCCAGCAGTTCACTCAACAAAGCTGTAAGTGAAGAGATATTGAGAATTGTAGTTTATCAACATCAGAAAGGACACTGTTCCAAATCACAAAGGGGGGAAGGGGGAATGAATGATAAAACGTGCAGTCTTGACACAAATTACATCAAAAAACAGGATACAGATATATAAAGTGGATTATTCCCCGTATAGTCATTGCAAAGTGCCATCATTTTGATATAAACTGAGTTTGCAACAAATGCCAACCCTTCCTTTAAATATTGCCATTAATACTCATTATTATTACAAACAAGGTGGTCAGATAGTACAATACTTACTGGTAGAGATCATGACAAACTTTATAGGGGAAACCCTCATTCATAAGTGACATAATACAAGTCAGCTGAAAAGAACATCATCTAATAATCTGTAATGAAAGAAAGAACTTATGAATTATACAAAGTTTTTTCCTTCTGATGGGCTGTAGCGGAAATTGAGAAGGGTAATCAAATTCTTGCAAAAGTGAGCTTTAGTAATTAAATTTAGTAAATTCATTCAAAAATTTTATTTATTCCAATGTTCAAGATAGTTTTCAATAATAAACAACATCGTAAAAAAATGCAGTTAAAATCAAAGCCAAAATTAAATCCTATCATTATGAATAGTTGCTAAACAGTTAGTGAAAGAAGTTTTTCCCATCTTCCTAAACTGTGGCACCAAGTACACTGTTTTAGAAGTACATTCCATATTTCAATATGGGAAGACATATTCCCAGTTTCTCACTACCCAGGTTATATATTTAAGCTGTAAAGAAATTTAGGGTGTACACTAGTTCAGCCTTCTCCCATTGGTGCCCTTTTACACCTGTGCAAATATGCTATAATTCTCAAGTATAACTGCTTTTTGAGATTATTAAATTTCAACACATCAGATATGAAAATTAATGGTTTAATACTAACCAATTACTGTGAGGGGACACATTAAAAATATGTCACTGAACTATTCTCAACTGTGTTTTCTGATTCAAACTAACTGATCTCTACAAAAATGCTGCAATTTTTTCATCACAAATACAATAAAAATAAACACAACTGTAAGTAAATGGTAAACTGCTTAGAACTGTGTTTGGATTGAACAGCACATAAATTGTGCTGATACATTAAAAGAACAATGTATTTTAATATAACATGTATTTTAAAAGAGCAGAGACACATACATGCCTTTCACCTGCAAAATAAAATATTTGTGGAGGAGGGAAGAATACTAGCATCTTCTAGACAACAATGCAACAACCTCCAATTTGCAGAAATGGCTTCAGATGGCTTTCATGTTCAGGACTATTAGAAAAGAACAATAGTAGACCATTGTTTCACTAAGTTCTATATTTCATACATAGAGAGATGGGGGTTAAAGTGTGTTTAAAACTGAGGATGTATTTTCTAAATATTTCAAATATGTTTGCAATTGTGCAGTTAACAATTTTCAAAAGGAGATTACTATTCTTTCTACCCGTTTGCACAATCAAAACGAAAAGGGTGCAAGTTTGTTTTGTGCACTTCAATTCAGTTTTATAAATAAAGAGTTTACATTACTGTATTTTTTAGTAGCCGGAAGCAAAGAAAAACGGCACAGAGGGAGGAGGGGTTGATGCAATATTGCAGAGATCGCATGGAGGGGGTTCCTGTTCTTAAGCTCCCCTGGAGGAGGAGGAGCTCTACTCTGTGTGCCTGGCTTTGTGTTGAGCTGCTTACACAGAGCCACACGCTCCCACAGTCGCCCGTGTGACCCCATGGCCGCCTCTCCCTGCGCAAGACTTTGCCGGCCACGTGGCTGTCACAGCCTCAACCAAAATGGGGGAAGCCAAACTGGCGGAACTAAACAAATCGCAACCGATGACAAGGGAGGGGGAGGGGGAATCCTATTTTAAACTGGAAGAAATGCAACTTCCAAGAGCTAAGTTTTCTGCAATCTGGTCGAGAGATTTTTGCCGTACAACTTCGCACGGAAGAAAACTGACAAGCTTTTCCTTCCTCCCGCGTTGTTTTAAGGATATAACATTTCTGCAGTTGCTCAAGCATTTCCTTTCCCCCTCTCTATTATGACCGTCCGTAGAGGAAAGGAACAGCCACATGGCAGCGGTCTCCCACGAGAGCAACGCCAAGTCCAGGGGGAGAAGAAAGGTGGTATTTGCGACAGCCGAGCAGCCCGAAGGAGTCCCCAGAATCTTAAAGCCAATCCCTGATCGCGGAAAAGACTCGAGCCCTTCCCCACCGTCACCGAAACTCATCCCCCCCCCCCGCCTGCCTGCCTACTCTCGAAGCCGTAAAACTCTCCCCTCGATTAGACGTCGCAACGCCTCCGGAGTACAACTCGCAGCAGGTCCCTATCAATGCACAGACATTACCAGCTATTTCGAGGATATTGTTCTTCGATCAGCAAGCACAATCGTCTCCAGTAGTTCCCCTACATTCATAAAACAAGCCTTTCTAGCCTGTTCACATGCCTTTCTCGTTTAATTTCACTTCTCCCCGCGTCCCATTTGAGCCGTCGGGCAGACCGATTGCTCCCAGTGCAAATGCTAACTGCCAGACAACCGAAAGTCCTTCTTCCCCAACCTTTGGCCTCTGCAAAATTGGCTGGAAGAAGCCCTACTTCGAAGCTGGTGGAAAGCGACCCCTCTTTCTTTTAAGTCGCTCCTTTGAAATACTTAACCTTCTTCTCCTACTCCTCCCCCCAGCAAGAAGGCACAAAGCTCTGCCTTGGCCATGCAAATATTTTTCCTCCCAGATGAACAAATAGAGCCTCTGGAGGTACAAACTCCAATTTACACAGATCTTCGACTCTTCTAACATACGCTCGACCCGATCACCTTTTCCTCCCCATTTGCAGCTTTTGCTCGATTCCACCCATTGCCCGAATTAAACGTTTAGCCAGAGCGCGCGGAGACACGCAAGGACGCCAGCGGCGCAATTTAAGCCTCGGCGTTACCCAGCTCACATTGTGCAACTGAGGGAAGAAAAGCTCAGGCAGCGTCTTCCTCACACACATCTTAGCCCCACATCTGGAAATATTTATTTTAAAAAAGGAGGGGAAAGGAAAAAGAGAGAAAGACTAGCTAGAACTTAGCATTTAAAGATTTGGAAGTTACAAATAAATGGAAAGAACAGAAAATCCCAAATTAGGAGGGAAATGAAAGAAATATTTGATTCCCGCCCACTTTCCCCAGAAATAGTTAATAAAGGAAACATTCCAACTCACTGTACTCATGAAGCAGGCGCATGGGGGGGGGAGAGGATGGGGGCACAATATGGCAGCAGTAGCAGCAATATGGGAAATGTGTCACAGAACAGCAGCGTCGCCGCCTCTGGCTTTCCCTGCCCTGCGAAGCAGCAATAGCAGCGGCGGAGCCACCTCCTCCCTCTGTCTCCCCATAGCAACAAGGCGTCCGAGCCATTAACTCCTCCTTCTTCTCCTCTTCCCGCATGCTAACCTTCCTTGCTCACCGCCAACTTTCGCCTCCCTTTATTGTAAATGGGCCGATTCCTTTCCTCGCTTCTCCTAGGACAGAAGAGCCGAATCCATTCGAAAGGAAAAGGGTGGGCTGGTATTTTTTGTCGGGGTGGGGGGCGTTTAGTTAATGTTAATATCTGTAAATATGCACGCACAACCGGCATCCCGTGCTCCTCTGGAGAAAAAGAAAAAGGCATGGAATTCCTCTAGTTCCTCCACAGCTTGACCTTGAATCAGTTCATTCAGGGAACATCCTTAAAGTTTTGTCTATTACAAAAGTGGAATTAATCTATTATTGGAATTGACCATATTATCGAGAGAAGGAAGTAGAAGAGTTCAGTTATAAAAGCAAAAACATGACCATGGGCTGACTGTGGAACAGATCACAAATTGATCACATGCAAGTTCCAAGAAAGCCAACCAGTTTCCATGGCATGATCTTCACTATATATTCATCATTTGCAAGGAGAACATCAGGAAATCCTGAACTTTATTGATTGGGAACAAGAGAAACTATGAATAATCTTAAAGAAGATGTTAAGGAAGGATAAATGTGAAAGAGAGACAATGAAAGATGAAGGAACTGAAGAAAGCAAACTAGATGTCAGAACAAACAACAGAATTTTTGAAGAAAAGATGAGGTAGATAATTTGCTTAATGACTGATCGCTTAACAACCATTTGAAGTTACAACAGACATCCCTCCCCAAGCTATTTACCACATCCAGAGATCTGACAGTTGTATGCGCCCCACAGTCACATGACCACATATCAGGTGCTTGGCAACTAGCTCATCTTTACTGCCAGTTGCAGTTTTCTCAATCAGGTTATTGGGATTTATAATTTTTTTTTCGGTTTCCAGCAAAAAATACCCACAGGAATATATGGATTTGCTTAATGACTGGTGTATTCACTTAACGACTGCTGGGTTCACTTAATGACTGCCATATTTGCTTAACAGTTGCTGCAAAAAAATTAAAAATCAAGTTTGGTCACATGGGTGCCTTGAGTTACGATTTACAGCCTTCATTACTTACTATGGAAATTCAGACTCCATTCCGTCTTGAGGACTACCTTTAACAACTGATTCAAGGAAGATCAAACAAGGACTAAAGGAATGTAGTGAAATTATGTATACTAGAGATATTAACATCCAAGATATCCCAGAAAATGTGTCCTGCTTATCTGAATGTCTAATGCTAGAAAATGAAATTAGATCAGTACTTCGCTCATTACTCAACTGGAAGGCTATAGGAATTGATGAAATATATAAAAATATGTCAAGCAACTGAACAACAAACTGTAAAGGATCTAACAACCTATGTCATCATACACAGTTATTTGCTCTATGTTATCCTGTACTTTCAGCTTTCCAAGAGCATTGCATTTGTTCAGGTCAATATATGATACTGTTTGTTTACATTCTTATATGTATGATACAAGATTTCAGAAACAGCCTTCTATATTTAAACACGGGGGCAATAAAATAAAAGTACAAGAAATGACACAACCAGTATATTCACAGCATTTGAGATTACTGTTCTATTATATACCGAAGAGAAGGTACAGTATCAGTTTTCCAGTCAGATTGTGTTTAAACTTAATTTTAGTCTTTATGAGGTATCGTACAGATCCAGTACTACAAGTATATTAAATCTATCAATGATGGGGTGGGGGAGAAGAAATTTCAGCATGGGAACCTATCATTGCTTTAGATGAAATAAAAGTTTGATATGAACTATGTGATTAGAATTGGTCACCTAGTTTTAAAAATGTGAGTAGTGCTGTGGGATACTTGCACATTATATTTCTGTTGACATGGCTGCTTCCAAGTTACCAAGACCATGATTATACTAATAATGTTCTTCCAAAGTCATACTTATGTAAAAGAACTATATAAATTTATATAAACTAAATAAATAATATTCCCTCTATTTATTTGCAAGTATATGTCAACCTTCACTGTTGACAATGATTAAAACTAAGTTAAATAGATAAATCAACACAATACACTGTATCAAAACAGTCACTACCAGCAAGTAAACTATCCTAGTCATAAAAATCACAAAACCCAATGACAATCAACCTCAAAAATCAAATAACAATGTCTGAACAGCCTTGAAAAAAAAATTCAGTAACAATGGTGCCATACTCACCTTGGGGACAAAGAATGCTAAAAGAATGGGGTTCATTCAAGAGTAGTAAGTCCTTTAGGTCTGTGTTCCCTGATTTCTTTCAGGGACTGCACCTTGTATGTCTCTTACCTAGGCTGAGCAGGTTTTACCTGGAATGAACAGTCCCTAAATTATCCTGGAGTGAAATGTTTTGAATGTAATTCTAACATGGATACAGAAAAATAGATGTCATATCACAATAGTGATTCTCCTCTGGCCACATTTTATACCAAGTGAAATTTCTGGACCACTTTCAAGGGTAGTTACTGTATTTACAGTGTATTTGACCTTACATCTAGTCCTTGTTTAGCATATTCCTTGTAGAGCAACTGTTCACAGTTACAATGGTAATTGTAACTTTGTAACAGTTCTCACATTTACAGCCTTTGCAACTCCATAAAGCAAAGGAAACCTGAAATACAGTAAGATCTTAAGCACAGCCATTAAAGTTGAGTTGCTAATCCAGTTGTGGTTGATAAATGAGAATTTTCCTTTAATCAAATTACATGTGATGAAGATAGGAGTTATTATTATCAGGGTTTCATGGTTGAAGTAGGATTATAAACTGGCAAATCAATCAGAATAGAGCTGGAAGCGACCTTAGAGGTTTTGTAGTCCAACCCACTGCTCAAGCAGGAGACCCTGTACCATCTCAGACAAGTGACTGTCCAGTCTCTTCTTTAAAACCTCCAGTGATGAAGCACCCACTACTTCCAACAACAAGCTTAGTCCACTGGTTAATTGTACTCACTATTAGGAAGTTTCTCCTTTATTCTGGGATGCTTCTCTCCTTGATTAGTTTCCATCCATTGTTTCTTGTCCTGCCTTCTGCTGCTTTGGAGAATAAGTTGACCCCATCATCTTTGTGGCAACCTTTCAAATACTGGAATACTGCTATCACATCACCCCTAGTCCTTCTTTTCTCTAAACTAGTCAAACCCAAATCCTGCAACCATTCTTCATATGTTTTAGTCTCCAGGCCTTTAATCATCTTAGTTGCTCTTCTTCACACTTTTTCCAAAATCTCAACATTTTTTTGTAACATGGTGACTAAAACTGGATGCAATATCTCAGCTGAACAAAGGCCATGGTTTCTGTTTGGTGTTTCAGAGAATGCATGAGTCTAAGAAGACACCAAGTTGCAGACTTGCTTCTTCATGTGAAAGGTGGCCCTATCTACAGCTAACCTTGGAATTGCCTCTGAGTTCGTTTCCAGATAGGCAGCAATTCAACCTTTGTAAAGAGTTAGTTTGAGCTGGTTTGTACAACCTCCACAGCCTCTGGACACTGAATCAGAACTTCCAAAACATCTCCAGCTCAGCCTTGGAAGTTATACATCAGGGGTGTCAAACTGGGCCGGATGCGTCATGCCGAAACTGCGCCCACCCCATTGCTGGCAATGGAAAAAAAGTCACAATACATCACGACATGTCACACTCTGGAACAGTATTCTGCCAGATATTAGATTGACCCCCACATTCTTTAGTTTTCAAAACGACATAAAGACCAGGGGGTTTTTTCAACAGAACTTTGGGACTTGATAACATTATCTTGTTCTTCCTTGCCAGGGAATGTCTAGATGTGTATTGTATTGTCAGTCTCTGAGGTATTTGGGATTATATATTTTTATGTTCCAATAGAAGAGAAATTAGAAATGGAAATCTGTTGAAAACAATCCACAGTAATTAAGTGCTCCATTACCAAAGTAACAACCCAAATTCCCACAAGAGAAGCCATGTAAGAACATTATTCAGATGAGAACTAATGCACTGCAGCAACCTGGAACATCAGAAAAAGGAAACAGATCACTTATACATCTTCCAACAAAATGGACACCCATACAACTTTATCAAAAAGTCCAGACCACTACATTTACTGCAGCAGAACAAACAGAAGCTATGAAAAGGATAATACTGTCATACATCAAAAACATCCCAGAAACAACCAACAGATTATTACAACCACATGGCATCACATACCGTACAATCAACCAAAGCCCTCCAAAACATGTTAACTAACCAAAATTTAACTGGGAAAATTGTGAGGATCCTAAACCAAGCCAATTAAAAAATGCTAGGAAACTCCTGGAAGTCTAGCATTCACACAAATCAGATTTCAATAGACACAGAGAAATAAACCATATTTATATAGCATTCAAAAGAGACAATAAAAAGCTAAGAAAGAAACAAGACTAGAATACATTTTCTCCAGCAGCCAACACCCAGATAAGAGAAATTAACACCAGACTATCAATCAAGCAGAAAACAATACCCTAATTAAGGAATTACCAAGGAGAAAACCATACCATTACCAACAGTGACAGGGCAAGCTACTGTATATAAACAGGGAGCAAACTCCATCCTCAATACTACTGATTATATTACCTAGTTGGATAATAAAATGTTTGCAAGCAAGCAACCAAGCTCAGAGAGCACTCATGATTCCGTAGTTTTATGGATCTATTTTATACAATTGTTGAACACAATTCAGGGTCTATACTTACTGGAGTGGCCTATCAATCCACTAAAATATCAGCATATAGATACCTTCCTGCAGACTAATAAATGGTTTTCCAGTAATTTAATTAAGATGTTAAAAAGCAATAGGAAGAAGCCTAAAACACAAGACATCCACATCCAAAGCACCCATGAGTGTGACTGCTCCTTCCTTACAACTATAGACAGGAAATACCACTACGGCAGGAGAGAAAGATCTGCAAAGGAGTAGAGTAGAGTAGAGTAGAAGAATTGGAAGGGACCTTTTAGGCCATCTAGTCCAATCCCCTGACCAAGCAGGAGTCCCTACACCATTTCTGATAGATGGCAATCCAGTCTCTTCTTGAAAGCCTCCCATGAGGCTGAAGGCAATCTGTTCCATTGGTTGATTGTTCTCACTGTCAGAAAATTTCTCCTCATTTCCAGGTTGAATCTGTCCTTGGTCAGTTTCCATCTGTTATTCCTTGTCTAGCCTTCAAGTGCTTTGGAAAACAGGTAGATCCCCTTCTCTCTGTAACAGCCCCTCAAATATTGGAACACTGCTATCATGTCTCCCCTGGTCCTTCTCTTCAGCAGACTAGCCATGCCCAGTTCCTGTAACTGTTCTTCATATGTTTTCGCCTCCAGTCCCCTAATCATCTTTGTTGCTCTTCTCTGCATTTTTTCTAGACATCTTTTTTATAGTGTGGAGACCAAAATTAATTGCAGTATTCTAGGTGTGGCTTTACTAAAGCTTTATAGAATGGTATTAGTACCTCACGTGATCTTGATTAAATCTCTCTGTTGATGCAACTTAGAATTGTATTGGCTTTTTTGGCTGCCACTACACACTTTTGGCTCATATTTAATTGATTGTCCACTAAGACTCCAAGATCCCTCTCACAGTTCCTGCTATTAAGCCTGGTTTCACCCAATCTATATGTGTACTTTTGGTTTTTCTTGCCTAAGTGTAAGAGCTTTACTTTTCTTTACGTTGAATTTCATTTTGTTAGCTAGGGCCCAGTGTTCAAGTCTGTCAAGATCCCTCTGGATCTTGAGCCTATCATCTAGGATGTTGGCTATTCCTGCAAGCTTAGAGTCATCTGCAAATTTGATAAATTCCCCTTCTATTTCCTCATCTAGGTCATTTATGAAGATGTTGAAGAGTACTGAGCCAAGGACAGAACCACTGCTTGCTTCCCTCCATGTAGACATAGTACCATTAAGGAATACTCGCCTATCCCACTTTTTTAAAGCTTGGAATAAGTTGGATTGGATTGGAATAATAGGTTGCTGATAAGTTTAAAGAAGCTGTTGAGAACAGAGGAGTAGGCAGGAAGGACAAATGCCTGCACATGTAGCTGCTGGAACACTTATTTGTTTCTGATTTACTTTAAGTTTTCCATAAAGCATTACCGTACTGTATTCTGGGGAAAAAAATAAATAGCCACATGCTTTTACCAAATACGTATGTGGCTAGAGCCTATTCTACTTTGGGAGGGATTTCCAAAAGACACCTTGTTGAGGATTTATTCCAATCTGGACCCGGTTCTGATCAGGCAAACTAATTTCTCTGAAATAAACTTTGTCCAATGAACATTCCTTACCATAAGCACTAGCAGCAAACAAGAAAATTGTCATGGGATATGAGTAATATTAAATTCTGGGTTTTTAATTTGCTTAAAGTCTCAGCTCTATTCACTAGGCATCAGAACTACCCGATGACTAAAATATGACACCGGTGTCATAAAATGTATGCAAAGCTTACCTAAGAAATCAACACTAGTATCTGTTTTTCAGTACATTTGTCTCATGCCTCAGGGCAGTTCTGTTTCAAGCAAGATACAGTGAATAAAATGAATAAAAACTTTCCGAAGTAGTAATCAGGCACTGGAACTCCTTAGTAAAAAAGGAAATAACATACTTTAATTATTCAAAATCATAATACTGCAGTATGGTGTTGAATTTCTAAGTATTCTCATCATATTCATGCAAATCTATATTGCTGTCCAATTTATTTGTATTATATTTTAAGACATTAACAGGCTTGTATTTCAGGGGCGAAAATTGTTAATAAAGCTGTGAGGGATGTTAGTTGCCCAGAAATGCTACAGTGACATGGGTGGCCATATAAACTGGGTAAATTTTAACAAACTAGCAAACAAACAGAGTTGACCAGGAGTCTGAACCAACTGAGTGCACCTCCATAAATTTCCCAGAATGCAACAGGAAGAGTTCTACATGAAATCTGCAGAGGTTCCTCTCATAACTGGAAAGGATTCCCATGTAACTCATTTCTATAGCAACTGCTGCTAGAAACTGCACAGGCCACAAACTTCTTTCCAAACAGGCCAAGGGACTTGGATTTTGTTGAACCTAAAAATGACAGCTGACATAACCTGCTATATAATCTCTTTTTGGAAGAATTACTCAGCTAGGTTTTGTTTTTAGAAGGTTTAGAGATTCTTCAGGTTTAATTGTTAATAAATCAGCATGACTCCATGCTTTTTTAAAGAATGATCTTTTCAACCAGAGAATTGAGAGCAATTCTTAGTGCATGCAAACTGCCTATGGTAAGATAACAGCTATGACACATGCTGTTGGCTCCATGAAAGGTTTTGCTAGATAATGAAGGACTCCATTAAAAGCATGTCCTTTTTATTTTCTGGCTTATGTCCATCTTATATTGTGATGGATTTGCACGTGGGTGCAGCTGTGTGAAATCATAAAAACATCTATTTTTTAACAATCATCTTTTAACTTAATAATATTCCTCAGTCCTTGAGAAATTATTTTGACTGCCTTTTCAAATATCTTTTAGAAAAAAGGTATACCATTTCAAAGCTTATAGATTTGTAAATACTGTAATTTTCTGCCAGAAGAAAAATGTCTACAGTTAGTATTTTACTATAGAAATAGTAGAACTCTATTTCTACAAAACAGAAGGGGTGTTGTCTTACCTGAACACCTTTTCTCAGCATGATGATGGATAATCCATGGATTGGGTTTCCTGAAGTCCCTTCTGCCCAATAGACTAAGTCTGAGAGTTAGCCACGCCTCCTGCTCCACCTCCGACGAAGGTGAAGCAGCAGACAAAGTCCAACGTGTTGGTTCCCTGACCCCTGACACAGGACCTGGCAGTCACTAAAGGGCGGGAGTGGATTATCCATCATCATGCTGAGAAAAGGCGTTCAAGTAAGACAACGCCCCTTCTCCAGCATGAGGATGGATTGGGACATACCAAAGCCTGCTCTGTCCCTATGGGGGGGAAACAGTCAGGGCATGTGGTCCACCAGACAATACCACTCTTTGCAACACTCTGCAGCCAAATGAAGTGTCAGCAGAAGCAAATTTATCAAGTTTGTAATGATGTATAAACGGAGAGGGTGATGACCAGGTCAATGCCCGACAAATCTCCTCAATAGGCGCTTGAGTTACCCAGGCCGCTGAAGTCGCAGCACTGCAGGTGGAATGAGCAATGATATGGCTAGGGATGGATAAGGACTGGGATTGGTATGCCTTGGCGATACAGGCCTTGATCCACCTTCCAATGGTGGTCGACGAGATCTTCTGCCCCATGGAAGAAGGCTAGAAAGAAATGAAAAGCGCTTCCGATTTACAGAAGACAGAAGTCCACTTTATGTAAAGGCGTAGCGCTCTGTGCACATCCAAGGTATGCCATTGGCATTCTAGATTGTGAGACAGCTGAGGACAAAAGCTCGGCAGAACAATCTCCTGTGAGTGACAGAATAAGGTCTTCACCTTAGGAATAAACAATAGATCCAGCCGAAGGGTCACACAATCCATATGAAAGACGCACAGATCCTCCCTGACAAGAGAGTGCTGCTAGCTCGGATATGCATCTGGCTGAAGTCACTGCCACCAGAAAGGCTACTTTCATTGACAAAAGTCTCAAGTCACAAGACTTAAGTGTCTCGAACGGTGATCTAGTAAGAGCTTGGAGTACACATGAAAGATCCCAAGAGGGATACCTATGGACTGTGGGTGGCTTTGTGTTGATCACCCCCTTAATGAAGGAATGAATCATTGGGTGATGAGCCAGAGAAGAAGAATCGTTGCATGAGAGCACCATGCTAGGGCCGCTACCTGCCTCTTGAGGGTATTCAGAGAGAGGCCTTTGTCGACCCCATCCATCAAATATTCCAAAATTCTAGGCACAGTAAGCAACGACATATCAATTTGATTCCTGCAACACCAACTGAAGAAGCCCTTCCAAGTGGAGGCATAAATTCTATTGGTAGACGGACAGCTGGAAGCCTGGATCATGTTGATAACCCTCGCTGGATAAGACTCTTGAGTCAGACATTGCCGCTCAAGTGCCAGGCGGTTAGCTGAAGCCATTGGGGTTTGGGGTGTTGAAATGCTCCCTGACTGAGCACTAGGCAATCCAGAGGCAGCCTCCAGGGTGCCGAGATGGAAAGGCTCACAAGGTCGGCAAACCACGGACGTCTCGGCCAATGTGGAGCAATGAGAATGACCTTTGCCCTCTCCCGTAAAATCTTGCAAATAACCGCAGGCATTAGAGGAAGAGGGGAAAACGCATACCGTAGGACCCGGGGCCATGGACTGCGTAGAGGGTCCACCCCTCCGTCCCCGGAGATGAAAAATGGGAGAAGAATCTCGGGAGTTGTGAATTTACTGATGACGCAAACAGATCTAGTGCTGGTTGCCCAAATCTGCCCGTTATCTCCGCAAACAGAGGTGGATTCAGACGCCACTCAGAATGGTCTACCGTTGCCCTGCTCAGTGCATCCGCCTGTTTGTTTATCACCCCCGAAATATGGCCTGCCTTGATGGAGGAGAGGTTGTGCTCGGCCCAGAAGCATAGCAGCCTGGCCTCAGTCATGAGCGACTTGGACCGGGTGCTCCCCTGAAGGTTCACGTGAGCTTTGGCCGCTATGTTGTCCGTGAGGAAAGAACGTGCTGACCCCTCACCTTATGTTTGAAGTGTTGCAATGCCAGGTGTATGGCTCTGAGCTCCAGCCAGTTTATATTGTGCTCCAGGTCCCGTCGAGACCAGCGACCCTGAGCCAACTGGGATTGGAAATGAGCTCCCCAGCCAAATAGGCTGGCGTCGGTGGGGAGAATAAGTCATGACGGTTCCTTGAAGTTGGAACCCCTGGCTTCACCATCGGAGTGACTTCAACACAAGAGGTGTCACCCTCACTGACCTGTTGGAGGAGGCAAGCTTCCGCCTCTGAAAGGGAAGGAGGAACCACTGCAGGACCCTTGAGTGCGACCTGGCCCAAGGCACTATGGAGATGCACAAGATTATCTTCCCTAAGAGTTGGGAGAGAGTAATCAGAGGAATAACACGGGCGTGTTGGACCTGCCATACCAGGGCCCGGATACTGATCTGGCGGTCCGGTGACAAATAGACCATGCACCGTTCTGTATCTATTACTGCTCTTAAGTGAAGAAGACGCATGGAAGGAACTAACTGGCTCTTTAGGAAGTTCACAGAGAATCCGTGGTTCTGAAGTACCTCAATGGTGAGGGCCACATCCGACCTCGCTGTCTGAACTGACACAGACTGTATGAGGATGTCATACAGATAGCACTGGACCCATATTGGGCCCTGTCTCAGGTGGGCGGCTTGGACCGACAGGATTTTTGTAAACATCCTCGGTGCAGACACCCTCAGCAGAGATGACAGGCCAAAAGGAAGAGCTCTGTATTGATAATGACAAGATTTGTAACAGAATCTGAGAAATTTGCGATGCCCGAGAAGGATTGGAATATGTAGGTACGCCTCCGTGAGGTCAATTGACGTCAGGAAGTCGTTCCTCTTGATACTGGACAAAATGGATTGCAGGGTCCGCATCTTGAATTTTTTGTAAATCAGGTAGGTGTTTAGTCTTTTTAGATTGAGAATGGTCCTCCATCCTCCGAGGCCTTCGGCACTACAAAGAGTATAGAATAAAAGCCTTTCCCTCTCTGATCGGCTGGAACGGGTTCCACAGCTCTTATCTCCAAAAGGTGATGTATAGCCTCTTTCATGAGGTTTGAAGGGGTTGGGCATGGGATGAACTGATTCGGTGGTTTGTAGAGAAACTCCAGAGCCAGACTGTTTTCTATGGTAGATAGAACCCAAACGTCGGTGGTGGTGTTTTCCCAACTGTGTGTGAATAGAGAAAGCCTGCCAGCTATGGGGGGTCCCTCCCTGGAGTCACTTATTCCTCCTAAAGGGACGGGCCCCCCATACCTCGAAAGGGCTGTTTTGACTGTCCTTGTTGTCTGGGTTTGGGGCCAAATTGGTCTGATTGATGATCGGTCCTGGGAGGGAAGGAGGGAAGGAGCAAGTTGATTGGGTCTAGTCCGGTCTGGAAGTGTTACGAAAGGATTGCTTATGGTAAAACGGGGAAGTCTTCCTGTCCGCTCACCTGGCCTGGTGGACTAACACCTTCTTCTTATCCTTGTTCTCCACCAAGTAGGGGTCAAGAGCTTCCCCAAACAACTGACCACCGGAATAAGGAGCGGTGGCCAGACACTATCTGGACTTTAAATCTGCTCGCCATTGTTTCAGCCAGAGCAACAGTCGAGTGGAAACATTAGCGGCAATTGCTCTGGCCGAAAATCAGGCAGCATGGAGCATAGCATCGGCCGTGTATTCAGCCGTTGCCATCAACTTACCCAAGGTCTGGTGGGCGCGCACCTGATCCTGGGGAATCATGGCTTGAAGCTCCCGAAGCCAAATGATGGAAGACCTGGAAAAGAAGGAAGCTGACATGGAAGCCTTCACTGCCCAGCTGGATGCCTGATGCGATCTACGTAAAGAAAACTCTGATTTTCTTTCCTCTGGCTTTAAGGCTTCCACCATATCACCAGGAATGGTGGAAGGGGGAAAAAATGGGAGTTAAGGAAGTATCTACAGCCAGAAGTTCTGGTAGGTTTGTTAAGGATGGAGCCACATTAAAGATCTTCTTATCAGTGGCCCCAGGAGCAGGGGAAGTGCTAAGACTAGCCTATTGTTTCTTTATGGTATTGATAAAGAAAGGAGGACATGTGTTTTTGGGTCACAGTGGGTTCAGAGAACAACGGGTCTGGTGTTTGACTGGTGGAAGGGGTGAGTTGTGGTTCTTGCTCAGGCGCTATCTTAGATGCAGTAGTGGTCTTAGACAGAATAGATCTGAACAACGTGGGATCAAACAACCCCACGAAGGGAGAGGGTTCCTGATGTGATTCCTCATCCTCTGACAATGGCAGATCCTATGTCTCCTCAACATCCGAATATGACTCCCTGTCTTGAGATGAGTGATCAGAGGCAATGGAGCAGACATATTCCGAGGGTTCAGAGTGGAACTGAGTGGAGGACCAAAGTTTGGGCCTCTGTAATGAAGCAATACTCTCCAAAACCTGAGCAAGCATAGATTGAAGCTGCTCTAGCCCAATTGCTTGAGGAACCTCAGGACGGAGACCAGCGGCAGTGGGGGTGAATGTGGCTGAGGGGCCTGGTTGAGGATTGGGTGGGGGGCCACCCAAGTAAGGTTTGGATCTGGAACCATAGGGCTGATGGACCTCTGCAGGGACACAATATCAGGGGACAACAGCCTGTGAACTTGAGCCATTGTTGTTAGTTGGGGCCCGAATAGGGAGCCTTCAGAGGTAATAGTGAAAGCTGGAGGAGTCCCTCTTGGAATCACCTTTTGGGCCTTTGAAATCTGCCTCTCCAAAGCCAAATACCTCCTGGTAGCCTCCTTTTCCGCTGCTTTGGAAGGAACCTTGTTAGACAACGCCTTGGCCTTGGCTTTCAGCTTCCCTGCTGCCTCCAACTTGGAAGATTTGCACATCCTTTTACTTGGGGGGCTGGTAGGTGACAGTACAACCTGGGGCTGTTTGTCTTCTGCCATTACGATGGAGATCCTTCAGCACAAGTCTGAGAATAGATCTCAATGAAGATAGGAGCTGAGGCCTGATGTGATAACAGCTGTAAACTGGTAAAACCAGTGTGAGCTCCTGGTAATAGGAGCTGAGGCCTGATTCGATGACTGATGAAGAACTGATAAAACCAGTGTGAGCTCCTGATAAGGCCACTGTGAGCCACAGTATATTGTGGGAGGCCAGCAACCGGTGGAGTAGCAATTACAGGATAATTCCCAGGTGCCACAGTATATTGCCAGAGGCAACGTCAAGTGGATGTGGCAGGAGTAGTCTTGCAAAAGCTACATGGCACCAGAATCACAAAAAATAGGCTACTCAAAATGGCGGCCGTCCACGTGCAGGATGATTGCAAGGCTGTCCGAAGGCACATGAAGTGCAAATTTTCTGATAAGTTCTTATGATGAGCCAGTGGTATGATTGAAATCCCCCCACTTACTCTCCCCGTTTGCTGTAATTGGAACCTAGGGGGGAATGCTGATGATTTTGGAGGATTAAACGGCCCTTAGGTCATTCAAAATGGCGGCTGCTGAACACGCGACGAGGCCGGGAGCCTGTTAATCTCCTGGTCTACGCCACGCTGATTAGCAGGCAATCTGAGAACCGAAAGTGAAATTGGCCAGGAAATTGCTGAGAAATGCAATCAGGAGAAGCCGTTTGGAAAGTAGAGAGAATTCCCCTCGATCAAAACCGCTCCAATGTGGATTGCCAAAATGGTGGCTGCTGGTCGCGCGGCGGGCCGGTGGGACCGGAGATTGTCGGGCCGAAGCCCAGCTGATCAGCAGTTGCTCGGGGCCTCCGTGAAGGTCAGCCGATCAGATGGAGCGATCGGCGGAGCTGTGGCTTGGCTGGCTGTATCAAAAGAAAAGCCTCGTGGGCTTAAATAGCCCAGAAGACAAAGAGGAAGCAAAGGAAGACAAACGAATGAAATTAAGGCTAAAGAAAGGAGAAATAGGGAAAAACTATAAATTCTACAGAAGGAGGAAGGATAATACACGGAAATATAACCTGATTCAATCTGAGAGGGAACCAATGCGTCCTGCTGGGCATAAGACTAAGTCGGAACTGGGGCAGCATGGCCCAGCGGGAGGCGTGGCTAACTCTCAGACTTAGTCTATTGGGCAGAAGGGACTTCAGGAAACCCAATCCGTGGATTATCCATCCTCATGCTGGAGAAATGTGTTGTAGTGTGATTACATAAAAAGTTTTAGGATAACTGAATATTAATAGATAATAAGCCAAGGATGATCTTCCTCTTGCTTCCTCATTTTAAGGTGCAAAACATCCTTCTATTCTTCCTGTGTTTGAAAATAGGTGTGTAATGAAGAGTAAGTGCCACTTTTTGGAACTCAAATTATAGAATATTTCATTGCTTTGTTAAAATTTTAAGTTGTAAACCAGGGTGAGAAAAAATTCAGTGGGGAAGAATGCACTTAATGTTTTGGGAGGAGCTATGGGCTGCAGAGTTGGTGTAGTTACATCATACAGATGGGCAGGGCTGAAGTTTGGTGGGAATATTGGAGGAACTTGTTTAATAGTAATATGTCTGTTTTAGGACTTGCAGAACAATTTCTATTAGTTTTCGCCTCAGCAGTGGAAACTGTACTTTCTTACTTTCTTGTAGGCACTAACAATGTCAACATAATAATGCCCTCCAATACCAAATACATATAAAAGTGAAAAGATCAAAAGAGATAAAACATAAAAACTGCAAATGCTGTGCACTTGCAAACCCCACCTTCAATTACAACACACCCTGTTCCTGTGCAAGATCTTGACAATTTTCCTAAAACCCAAGAGGAAGGAAGCTGATGAAATCTCTGCCAAGGGGCAGTTTCAAAGTGTGAAGGCAGGTACTTAGAACACCTGCTTTAGAAGCCTGTCAGGTGACAATGTTGTAAGGACAGGACCTGGAGAGAGCTGTCTCCTTTTGATCTGGTTCAGAGGAAGCTCTAAAGGTCACAAAAAGAGGGTTTGAAATTGAATCCTGCAAGGTTCTCTGGGATTGCAGGTTGGCTACTCTTGTTTTATCATTGATCAAAGTATGTACATTGTTCCTTGGAGCATATTACAATATTTCGTACCCTACTTTAGATTTTGAAGGACCTCCAGGATGACTTGCAAAAAACATTCCAAGATCAATACAGATTGGCTTTAAAATGATTGTGAAAATGTGCAAAATGAAATAACACCTTAAAAAAGCATTTACAAAGGAAAAAATATGCACTTATGCAAAATGCTTCTATATCTAGTAGCTTGAATCAAGCTAAAACTATTCTTATCTCTTAATAATAGAATTCAAAACTCACATGAATTATTCAGAGAAGGTTCAATTGTGATTTTTTAAAAGATATACCATCTTCTCAATAAATAGAAATTCATCAATATTTTTTCCTTCTAATTTCAATGTGATAAATTCCCCCTGATGCTAATTAAAAATAAAGACAGAGCATCATCCATGAATATTGGTGTCTTATTACAATTCATTTTCCAATGATTAGTAACAGACTCTGTGCTATTAGACTCACACTATTACAAAAACTCAAAAGAAAATTGATTTTCTATAAATCAGACCCACCTGGGTATCACTGAGTACCTAAAAGCCTTCTGTAACTTGTTGCCTTCCACATGTGTTGAGGCTACAGTTTCTAAACTGTGAGCCAGGCTAGATGGAAACTCTGGAAATTGATAACCCAATATACTGGATGGGCATTGATATGGGAAAAGTGATCTAAAAATTACAGGAATCAGTTTTGGAATAAAGACCACATATGTTTTCTCTCTTCTGACTAAAATATCTGGATTTTTTTTAAAACCTATTATTTCAATTTCAAAGCGGCTGAACTTCATACTGATTCTGGGAAACTTACAAATTAAAATTGAGAGAAAACAAACTACATCAAGAAAAGATGACCAAAGACCAACATATAAAAAGCCAAGCAGCAAAAAAACCATCAGAACAGATTTGGCTCTCAACTTAGCCCAATTCTGGGAGAAACAGCAGGTCTTAAGCAGTTCATGGAAAGTCAGAATAGTGGGAGCAATAGGAATCTAACTGATCTAACCTTCACATAGCCATGTAGTTAACGGACTAACCCCATATTTCCACCTTGCCCAAAAAATAATTTTATATACTTTATGGAACAGTTCTTTGCCTGAGCTTCCAATTCTGTATTTAATGGTGCTAATATTACTGAGCAGTTAATTCCCTGGACAATTTTCTGCTAGGTTGCTAGTTTTCTGTAGATGTTCCTCATTTGGCTGAAATGCCCTCTTAAAAACAGAAGCAGAAGTATTGGTAGGAAATCAACATCAGGCATGGTTGTGAAATTTGTATTGGTTGAGTCAGCTTCAATTAAGGGGGAGCTGGGAGACTCCGACTCTTCTTGTGAGATTTTAGGCTACATTTCCAATATGTCATGCATTCTTTTAGTCTTTGATTGAGAATAGGCAAAAAAGACATGTATTCCTGACAAGTCTTTTTACTAATGTAAGGGCTAGCAAAATGTAGGCACAGCTCATCTTTATATAATCTCCCTTTATCTGTGTTGTATAAACACAAACTATTCAGCTTTCACAGCTGTTCTCTGCAATATAGTAATTGGTGTGAATAGAATTAATACTCTCTTTCTTCATTGAACATGTCTGTGCTAATCTGTGCTGGTCTAATTCCCTGCATTTTGCTTAGCAAAATGAATTGAGATGAAGCATTTATGGAACAAGTATGAGAAGTAACAACAGCACCAATTTATTTATTTAGGTTTTCTCCTCCCTCATAAAGTAAAGGTTGGAGAGAAAGATATTGCAGTCATAGCAAGTTCTTTGTTCACATCAATAGGAGATAAAAATGTATATCTAAGCAAATTGGTGGGATTTTAAGAAAATTGTGTATGTAGTAAAGAAGGGTATTCACACAGAGTTGTGCAGAGCATGTGATATGTACTAACCAATAAGCTTTTGTGCACTCAGATCAGTTTATATTGGAAACCTTTATCAACCTTAGGACTGGAAAAAAAATTGTATTGCTAGAAAAAGGACTTAAATAGTTTTTAGCACTCTTAAATGTATTATCACTGTTGGGTGGTAGTCTGTAGCCAATGTTAGATGAACATAAAAATTAAGAGATCAATCCTAGTTAGTATTCGGATGGGAGACACATACTGGATAATACTATGGTTGAAGGTTAGACAGGAAAATAAAGCAAAACCTCCAAAAGGCGGCAATATCAAACTGCTTTCACACCCATGCTAGGACAGCTGTATAGATATCTCCATGAAGCCAGTTATGTTCACTATATAGAGGAGTATTTATGCAATTGTAGCCCTAATATCAGAGCAACTTGGTCTTGATGTATCTGACTTACACAAACATACAATTTGTATGTATTTCTGTGCCATTAAGCAAAAAAAAAAAATAGGCATATAAATGTTAAGTTATTCAGAAGGTATGTTCATGCAAGCATTGTTTAATTGGCAATGTGGAACATCTAGTCATTTCAGATAATTAAGATAGCCAGTAACAAACCATTAGCACATCAGACCGTTTAAAGACAGTGGAAGACAAAACACTGGGGGGTTACTGCAGGTGCTGTGAATCATGAAGCAAAGATCTCTAATAACTCATCACTGCTTCTAGAGAGTGGAGTTATGTAATTCCCAGGAGTTCTAAGTTTAAATTCTTAGCTTTATTATGCTGTAACCTATCCATTAATTTTTTGCATTGTCTGTTACTGAATTCAGGCAAGGAACTGGCATGTTCCATAGATCCTTTCATAAATTGTCACTACTTTGCAGTCCATTTCCTCTTTCATGAAGAGTTCAGTGAGAAATTACATTATTTGCAGTAGAAAATTCATGTTCATTTCTCAAGATTGTCATACAAATGGGGTAACAAGTAGTGAGAAAAAGAACTTTCATGACTGCTCTGCGTCAGATGGATAATAGTGATCTAGATAAAAATTCAGAACTGATATAAGCCAATTTTCTGGATTTCCCAATTCTCAATAAAATATGAGGCCATTGGGCTCAGTGTTCTCCTATCACCTACAAGCTATGAAATCAGATCTCTAAATGTATTAGTATCATAATTCTCATTATCAACAACTTGGGGTTCAAGGAATAGATCTGTAGCTCTATTCAGGCAGTCTTGGGATTAGTGTGCTACCAAAAACTACATGGTAAAAGTCTTCTAAAATTGAAATTCTTCCTGGCAGCAATGCACCAAAAAGAAATCTGCGGCCATTCAAATGAGGTATAGGAGATATCTGCTGGCCTTAGGCAATAAAATGTCTGTCTTAAGTCAGCTTTGCCTGTGGTAAATTTCTCTCTCCCAGCTTATTTATTGTGATTGAACCAATAATTCAATCAGGCAGCCTGTTTAGTTGTCTCTGCTAGGTTTGTATGTAATTCTGAAAAGAGTTTCTATGTTTTCTGTGCTTACTTGCTGCAAAAGGTTTAACATTCAGTTTTATATCATAGTTTTCAGCTTTATACAAGTTTTTACTTCCAGGAAAAGGAAGTATTTTTTTAGCAAAGTAATATTTTTGAATTTTGTTCTACAAAAACAGACAACAACTAAGAGTAAATGAATTAGGAGTGGAGGCTAAGTAGGGAGCACATTATAGTTAGCTAGTTCAATCTTGGACCCATCATAACTTTGTTTGGACTTTCTCCTAGAAGATAGATGTTATTTTTGATAAGGAAAAAGTGGCCTCAGGTTGAAGGGAAAAAAACTATCATTCAATTCATTATACCTTATTGGAAATATAATTTTTAAAAGATGAGACCAAGATGCTTTAAAAATATTGGGGACTTGAGAAGCTGAGAATTTATTTGTGGCCTGATGTGACAAAGGTCAAAAATAGAAAGGAGCACCTATTTTTGACATTCTTCAATGAAAAACATACAACTGTTATTGGAGCTGAGTAGTATTTTGAGAAACATTAAATTCTTAGAGTATAAGCTCACCCTTTGACAGCCAGAAATGAGAAACAGAAGACTACAGAATCCCAAAATTAGTTTTTACTGTATACACGTACACAGAGATACATAAACTAGAAAGAAAGGTTTTTTGCTTACTCCATTCAGATCTGTTCTGTAAATCCAAAAGTGTGGACACCTTTGCACAGAAATAAAAGTTATTTCTACTAACATGAGCCTCTACTCAACATTTACAATTTTAATTTGATAATTTCAGCACCATAATCTTAATAGGAAGCTCTTTTATATACTGTACTATTCTTGTTCCTGTTTGCCTCCCCAGGACATAAAGGATCTGTTGTTTGAGCAGCTTGTTTTGGGTCCAGGACAGCCATTTGGATTCATTTTTTCTTTGTTTTAGAAAACAGAGCAAAAATTGAGATAGTAAAATTGTTTTTATTGATATTACAAAATTGATAAGCAATTACATGATAGCAATGTTCCAATATCTCAGGGGCTGCCACAAAGAAGAGGGAGTCAAGCTATTCTCCAAAGCACCTGAGGGCAGGACAAGAAGCAACAGATGGAAACTAATCAAGGAGTGAAACAACCTAGAAGTAAGGAGAAACTTCCTGACAGTTAGAACAATTAACCAATGGAACAACTTGCCTCCAGAAGGGTGAATGCTCCAACACTGGAAGTTTTTAAGAAGAGACTGGACAGCCATCTGTCCGAAATGGTATAGGGTTTCCTGCCTGAGCAGGGGGTTGGACTCGATGACCTCCAAGGTCCCTTCCAACTTTATAATTATTATTATTATTATTATTATTATTATTATTATTATTAATCATCGCACAGTCAGCCAGATGTTCAGACTGGATTTGGCATTTTGTCTACCTATCGAGTCCTTACCCAGGACCTGGGATAGGCAGATGTGGATGTTTGATGGTATTACAGATATCGTCGCAGGATGGAAGCAGTTCCTAGTAAGGCCGCCTTTTGCAATTGACTAATAGCGAATTTGTCAATGCCAATGGTGTTCAAGTGGTGCTCCAGTTGTTTTGGGATTGCACCCAAGGAGCCTATCACTATTGGTACTACCCTTGCTTGCTTTTGCCACAGTCTTTCTATTTCTATTTGTAAGTCTTTGTATTTTGTTATCTTCTCCAGTTCTTTCTCGTCTATTCTGCTTTCTCCAGGCACTGCCACGTCCACTATCCAGACTTTTTTGTCTTTCTTATCGACAATTGTTAAGTCTGGGGTGTTATGTTGCAGGTGCTTGTCTGTTTGAATTCTGAAGTCCCAGAGCAGTTTAATTTTATCATTTTCTATGACTTTCTCTATTTTCTGATCCCACCAGTTTTTGCTTACAGGCAAATGATATTTTTTGCAGATCCTCCAATGCACCATTGTTGCTACTTTGTCATGTCGCTGCTTGTAATCAGTCTGTGCAATCTTCTTGCAACAGCTTACCAAGTGGTCCACTGTTTCTTCAGCTTCTTTGCATAGGCGGCACTTACTGTCTGTTGCTGTCTTCTCAATTTTGACTTTATATGCATTTGTCCTTAAGGCTTGGTCTTGTGCAGCCAGAATTAGTCCCTCGGTCTCTTTCTTCAATTTTCCTGCTCTTAGCCATTGCCAGGTCTTGTTATTATCTGCTTTCCCAGCTATTTTTTTAATGTATTGGCCATGTAGTGCTTTGTCTTCCCATGCCTCTATTCTGTTCTTCATTTGGTCTTTCTTGTAGGCCAGTTTGGTCTCTCCAGTAGTCAGTAAGCCTTCCTGATATACTAATTTCAGTGCATCTTCATCATTGTTCTTCAGATATTCTTCCAAAGCCATTTTTTCTTCTTCAACCATCTGATGTACTTGTAGCATTCCACGCCCACCTATTTGCCTTGGTAGATAAAGTCTATCAATGTCACTGCGTGGATGAAGGGCATGATTCATTGTCATTATTTTTCTGGTCTGCCTATCCATTGCTTTTAGTTCTGCTTGAGTCCAGTCCACTATTCCAGCTGTGTACCTAATGACTGGAATTGCCCAGGTGTTGATTGCCTTTATGGTATTTCCTCCATTGAGTTTGGACTTTAAGATCTTCTTCACTCTCTTGATGTATTCACCTCTAATCTTTTTCTTGACTTCAGTGTGCTTGATGTTGTCAGCTTGAAGGATACCCAAGTATTTGTAGTACTCTTCCTCATCCAGACTCTTAATGTTATTTTCGTGGGGCATCTTGATTCCTTCAGTTTTCACTATTTTTCCTTGTTTGATAGTAAGTGTGGCACATTTGTCCAAGCCAAACTCCATTACAATATCTTGGCTATATATACGGACAGTGTTGAGCAGCGATTCTATTTCAGATGATGTTTTTCCATACAGCTTCAGATCATCCATGTAAAGGAGGTGGGATAGTCTAGCAGATGTTTTTGATGTTTGATAGCCATGTCCTGAGTTATTCAGTATTGTTGACAGACGAAACAGTGCAATAACAAATAGTAATGGTGACAATGAATCTCCTCGAAATATTCCTCTCTTGATATTAACCTCTCCCAGTCTCTCACCATTGATCTGCAACTGTGTCTTCCATTGTGCCATCGATCTTTGCACAAATTTTCTGATGTTTCTACTGACTCCTGTTATTTCTAGGCACTTGATTATCCAGTCATGTGGCAGAGAGTCAAATGCCTTTTTGTAGTCAATCCATGCCACATTCAGGTTGGTCTTCCTTTTCTTGCAGTTTTCCAAGATCATTTTGTCTATTAGGAGTTGATCTTTTGTTCCTCTGCTATTTGGGCGGTTTTATTCCCACTCATTGTATTCTGTTGTTGTGTATATTATTTTGGTCTCTGATCACAAAGGAACAGCAAATATTTAGCACAATATTTTACTAGCAATCTTAAGATATACAGTTGTGGTTTGATGCAGCTACTGTATATAGGGATGATCATTCTTGGGGTCAATTATTTTTAAAGAAAATTGTTGGAATATTCATGAGCAGGAAGAGTCATGTGGTAACTCAGTCAACCAATGTGAAGAAAGAGCTACTGAGTCTGTGCAAAAGAGTATTGAGTTAGAAGCTGAATTTTCAGTCTCTGGTTTGTCTCTGTATCTCTCTGTAAGAAGTCTTCAATTGAGCTATGTTGCTGTAAGGAAGAATGTATGGTATTGTAAATATTTTGATATAAATATAAAGAAGTTATTTTGAATCAGCTAAATGCGGTCAACTGTGAGAGCTTCTGATTTATTTTTTCACCAACAGAGAAATTAAAATTCTCTAACAAAAATAAACTATCTACTAATTCTATAACACAGATGGTTGCAATGGTGCAGGTAATGTTTCTTCTTTCTGTTTGGGGCAGGACTATTTTAATTAATTTTATCTTCTATTGCCTTCAGAATATTATAGTATAGATATTTCATTCCTGAGATGGTGATATTGCAAAATTCCAACATCTCTAAAGCAGAGCAATGTCTGGCTTATGAATTCAATTTTCTTGCAAGGTATCCACATTTAGCCAGCAGAGACTCCTTCATTAGACCTTTCATCAAATATAAAAAAACATTTAATAGGAAGGTAGCTTCATATACTGTAGTTTACTTTAGACAACAAGTTCCAGAGTTAACTGTTAAAACTAAGTGTAACTCCCAGTAGTGACCAAACTAGCACTTCTATTCCCTTGCCACTATAAATACCCCAAACTGACAATTCAATAAAACTAGCGCCCTGTTTCACTTTCTTAGCCATAGCTGCCAACTACTGGGTTATGTTTGGCTGTGCACACCCATCAATAACAAGAGCAATACAGACAGTAGCCCATTTATGGTAATTAGCTATCGGGCAGACTGGCAAGCTCTATAGAGAGTGATGGTAAATATAAGCCCAAAACTCAGGATTGGCAAATGAAAAACAACACCATTTATAAGTATAAACCTAAGTTGGATAGTTCTAAATTTGGAAATTACTGACAGCTCTAAAAATTATAAGGCAGCTGTCCTGTAAATGATTATTTAAACTCATTTAAACTCTTCTTAACTGAAATAGGCCTAGGGAAATTTGCATCCAAACAGAAGAATACTAGTATCTTGACTGTTCTGCAAATTATCCTGGAAAATTACAAATTTCCTTTGTAAATGTCTCAAGATTCTCTCTCGGTCCTTCAATAGATACTTTATATAGCCAAAACTGACTAAGACTTCCAAAACAAAAAATAAGTTAGAAGAACTTCAAAACCAATAATCTGTGAAAAAATAACCTGATTCCCTCCAAATGATTTAGAAAATAAATTCCATAATCCCAGTCTTCACCTATTCTGATCAGCCATTGGAGGCCTTTACCTTAAACAACTGAGATGACATTAGGTTGCCTCCCATCAGCGGTAAAGTACAAAAAAAAAAATCAATTCCATTAGTGAACTAAAACATCCAGATTTCCCTGAGGTCTACTAAATGGTGTGTGGTGATTTAAATCAAGAGGGGATCTAGGTATAGTTCTTCCAGGGTTGATTTCCTAAAGATTTAAAATGCCATTGTATAAGAATGAAAAATATTGGGTGACTAACAATGCAAAGCACCCATTCAGTATGGCATTACCAAAATAATACAAAACTAGAGTAATTCAATATTCTTGCAATTGGAGTCAAGAACTCCAGAATGCTTTCCATAAAATAAGCTTTTACTGGCAAGTCTGAAATCATTGAGTTAAGTGCCATTCAGCTGAGTGCATTGATTTTTCCCCTTCCTCCCCTCCCCTCCCTTTGCCTTGCTTTTAATGGCTTCCATTTTCTATTTATTGAAAGAATCAGAGAGTACAGTATAGACATTATCTGACAGAGGAAAAACTAAAGCAGGGGCCTCTATGGGTTCAGAAAGGAAAACTGCATATTTCAGAGCTGAAGAAGCTTCTTGGATGAGAAGCGAAACAGCTTCAAAGAAAAACAAGGAAGTCCAATTGCCTCTTGAAAAAGCACCTTTGGGATAACCATGACCAGGATGACTGAGAATCTCCATAGACAAAACTGCATATACTTCTGGGAAACACTCAGCAACAAAATATATCTTGTCAAAATGTTCCAGATACTCAGCATCTGATCAAGCATATCTGTCTCTTGCCTTCATAATGTCTCCATTTTGAAAGGCCAAGCAAGAAAAAGTAATTTAAAAGGGTGCAGCATTTATGCAAACAGTTGTCCTACTTTTGGACAGCAATTGTTTACAGTACTGATGCTTTAGCTGTATAATAATAATTGGTATAGGCAAACTAGAACAACTGGATCTGAGCTGCAAAATCTCCAGAGGACTACAACATGGCAACAAAGAGATACAAAACTAATTCTTTATTGAGATCTAGTAGCTGTCCATATGTCTAGGGCCCAGATCTGATAGCCCTGGAGCAAATTCTCCTCAGGTTCCAGGAGGACTGGCAAATTAAGCTATGTTCCTGCAAATCAAAATATCTCCCAAAGGCTCCCAAATTAGTTCTGAAAACCATGTCTCTTTGCATCCCCATTTATAGAACAACGGAAAAAAACTCTTTAAGATATGCAGTTTCCAAAGTGCCCGACATCCGTATCAGAGATCCTGGGCAACTATATTTTCCAGGGGTTTTGGTGCCTCAGATGTTGCTATGGTAGCACTCACAATGCTGGTATAGGAGGTTAGATTTGCAGGACTTGTTGAATCACAAATTAGCTAATCACAAATTAGCTTTGCAATAGCAATAGCACTTAAGACTTACATACCGCTTCATAGTGCTTTACAGCCCTGAGCGGTTTACAGCGGTCAACAATCTGGGTCCTCATTTTACCAACCTTGGAAGGATGAGTCAACCTTGACCCAGTCAGGATTGAACTGCTGGCAGTCAGCAAAATTAGCCTGCAATACTGCATTCTAATCATTGTGCCACCATGGCATTAGCTTAATATGGTATATGTCAGTGATGGCGAACCTTTTAGAGACCGAGTGCCCAAATTGCAAACCAAAACCCACTTATGTATCATCAGGTGCCGGATAGGCATAGCCCATTGAGTGGGTGTGGCCAATTAGGTGTGACCAATTGGGTGGGCGTCATCCATTAGGTAGACATGGTTACGGTGGTAATGGCAGACTGGGTGGGATTAAAAAGTTCAATCAATCAATTCCAACTTTGTGAGATCTTTTTTTTCGAGTGAGAAGTTGAAATTGATTCATTCATTGAACCTTTTTTGGTTTTTTTGCACATGGCGGCGGAGGCCTAAAGCCAGCTGAAGGCCTAGGACTGGGGCGAGAGAGCGCGTGCCCACAGAGAGGGCTCTGCATGCCACCTGTGGCATGTGTGACATAGATTCGCCACCACGGACTTAGGATTAGGGTTACATCACCATGAATTCATAGAGCAAAATGGACATCGCCAACAAATTCAGAGTGCTTGGGTATGGTTAGGAGGGCACTGACTTTTGTAACCTGCCCTATCTATCTTTTCTGGTAAAATACATGGGAAATCCCATTGGAGGAAAATTCCACTTGGGGTTAGGGTTAGGTCACCAAGAACTCATAGAGCAAAATGGACATCACCAACAAACTTGGAGTGCTTGGATATGGTTAGGAGGGCACTTCCTTTTCTAGGCTGCCCTATCTATGTTTCCTGGTAAAATACATGGGAAAATCCCCTAGGAAGAAAATTACACTTAGGATTAGGGTTAGGTCACCAAGAACTCATAGAGCAGTGATGGCAAACCTTTTAGAGACCAAGTGCCCCAAAACTGCCCCTGCCCCCACTCCACCACCCTGCCCCGCCTCCGTTCTGCCCCCTATCCCCCGCCCCACATGCCCACAAGACCACTCACTGCCTCCAGGACCCGCCACAGATTGCCAAGGTAGCACAGCAGCACTATGCAAGCCACACCCTCTGCCCACGCCCTGCAGCATCAACTGCATGATGGCGTGTGAGGGCAGAATCTTGTCTACGCTGCCTGGCTGCCATGTGGGCCACACTCGGGGGTGACTCTCATTTAGGGGGGCTGCTGGAGAGGAGGGGTCACAGGGGAGGCAAGGCTGGGGAAATGGCACGTATGCCCACAGAGAAGGCCCCGAGTGCCACCTCTGGCACCTGTGCCATACGTTCGCCACCACTGTTATATGTATATAATCAATGTGATTAGTTTATAGTTCACTGTGTATTCATTGTGTATTCTGAAGATAGGATTGAGTAAATGCCTCTACATAGGGTTGCCTTTGAATATCTGGAAGCTTTACCTAGTATTGAATGCAATAACATGGGAGTTAGGTGTGCTTCTAGAGCAGCACATTACACCTGTGCTCCACAAGCTATATCAGTTGCCAGATTGCTTCTAGGTCCAATTCACAGTGCTGGTTTTAACCTTTAAAGCCCTTCTTAGATAACCTGGGTTATCTGATGGACCACCTCTCCCCATGTACATCAGCCCAGCCCACTAGATCTGGAAGATAGGCATATTGCAGGCAGCATAAGCAGGGACTATCATTTAATGGCTCCCAGGAGATGTGTCTTCTCTGCTGAGGCACTCACCTTATGTAACATTCTTTGCCCTGAAATTAGAGTAGCTCCATTCTTTTTAGCATTCCAAATAGCCCTCAAGTTTTGGCTAGGCTGTCAGGGATCCCAGGTGACTGGAGACCTATTCAAATGTCTGCATTGATGAAGTGGCTATTTTAATCTTCCTTTTCCTGTGCTTTGTATTTTTCATTTTTATGGTATTTATTAATGAGGTTTTTATAGTGTGTATTTTTTTGTTTTAAATTTATTGTTCTTATTGATTCTTGTTCACTTTTGTTAAGATGCAGTCATAGAAATTTGATTAATAAATAAAAAATAAGATTAAATTCAAACACATATAAGCATATGGTGCGAACCTGACCTTTCAGAGTATACCAGTGGAAAATTCCTTCTCTTATCCAACCTGGTCAAGAAAATTTGGGAAAAGCAGAACTTGCTTTGTAGAACAAGTAAGATTTGTTGGATAAATCTATATTTCATCTCAAGTAATGATTAATAATAAGTTAACATTCCTCACAAACTCTTTGTCCTTATTTTTGATGATTTTGCCCTTCTCTAAGACCTGATTTATACTTCATATGAAACCAAGATTTGTTGAAGCAACTATAAATGGATGGATTTACAAATCATTCAGTATAATAAATCCTGATTTACATAACCTGCTAATGCAAAACCAGTTATGCTGTCAAGCCTTAGGGACTGAGTAAGAGGACTGTGTAGGATTTCCAAAAATAAAGATTTTTCTGCCTCTGACCTGAAGAGGAAGAAGTATCAATGGCACTGAAGCAGCTTTCTGTCAGCTGGATAGCTTTCAGAAGTGTGCTGCTTATTTGGGGCACACATCTGGGATGTGACAGACAGACTTCAAAGACACTTTACCTCTGCTGAAAATATCCTTTCCTTTGATCATGTAGGAACAAATCACATAGCCATATATAACCTTGAAGACACTGCAAGGGACAATAAAATACTAAGCAGAAGACTGAAGGAGTTGGGAATGTATGGGGTATTTTCTTTTGTCAAAGGACACAGCCCAAGAAGAGAAAGAATGCTGGACATGAACACATACCTATACAAGTGCCTATGGGATTGGTTTCAATTATTTGTTCCTAGGATATGTTTCTGAGATCAGAGATTTAGGCAAGAGATGGATGTTGCTTATGAGATCAGAGAAGAACAGAAGCTAAAAGATGTCTGAATGTCACAATTGCCAATTTCATCTAGTCTTTAAAATGAATTCTGTGGGAAGAGAGAAGAGAGGCAAGAAATTAATCTGGTGCTTAGAACTGGGATACTCCCTACTCTACAGATATGCAAAATATGGAGGAACCCAATAAGGAGCATGGAAAAAGGAGAACAGCATGTTAGGTTACATGACCTGAAGATTCCACTGTCTATACAAATACATATGACAAACTCTTAATGCAGGAAAGAAAATACTACACAGTTTAGCATATATTACTGAAATTTGATTGGACAAAACTCATGACTGAATGCAAGAACTGAAGAGTAAAACTTACCCCAAAGGGATTTTCATCAAAGGTAAGAACTTTAATCTTAAGGATCAGGGTTCTACAGAAAAAGGAGAAACTAGACCAAAGAATTACTCAACACTAACAAATAGTTACAGTAATGTACACAGAGAAGCAAACAAAGCACAAACTTATAAGGGAAGCTAAAAATAAAAAAAAATGTCACTATTGAAAAGAAAAGGTGGTTCTGTGCTGAGAGAAGATGTTAGGGCAGTAACATCTGGACTTCTATTTTATTTTGGTATTTTATTTTATTTGGTATATAATAAATATAGAAAAGCATCTGAGTTATGGAAAAAGCATCTGAGTTTTAAGACTCCAAGATCCTACTAATTACACCTAAGAGTTTGTGGATGCCTTTCTGTAATGTTTGAGAAAATACGGAGGGGCTGCATACTGTCAAGGGCAAATATTATTATTGTTAGTTAGGTTTTGCAGTAAAGCTGAGGAAATTATTAAACAGGTACAAATGGGTAGAGGTTTGCTGGGGGAAACATTTTAGGTACCAGGAATCCGATTGCCCACACTTAGTAATTAGTATGATGTAAGAAAGAGGATGGAGGAAAATAGGGAAATGCAATTAAAGTTGATTCAAGAGAGGACCATCGGGAGGCGAGTTTTACCCAACCTTTCATTTGGAAAGAAGATTAGAAGTTTGCTATATGTGATATGTGTTCTGTGACTGGACAAACCAATGAGTAGCCTGCCCAGATATAGGTTGGTACCAGTAAGAAGAGATGCAAAAGGAATCAGAAGAGCATAGAGGAGAAAGGAGGGGAATCTGCTCCATAAGATACTTGCAAGACAAATAAGGCTAATGAATTGTGTACTGCATGTTGGACTTTAAAATATTCTGGGATTTAACAATCCTATCTCTGTTGGGTGATGCTGTGACTACTTTCTCCAATAAAGCATCCCAGGACTCGGGATTCAGTTCCACTGAGCTCAACAGCTACTGTTCTGCAAAATTATTCCTTTGTTCTTCTATCTGAGTAAATATGCTTGTAAAGCTATGTAGTCATTGTTTGAATGCAAAGAGTAAAATAGAGTTCACAATATTTTGATTCTGAGTGCCAAATAATAAAGCGAAGTTGTTTATCCTTAATTAGAATTGTACATTGGGCCTTACTGGTTTAATGCAAAAGCAGTTGTTACTCATTAGAGGTGATTGGAAGTGACAGGCTTGATGAAACAAAATTTTAAGGAATCTAGAAATTCCATTTGGCATATATCTCAGGTGAGAGTCATTTTTTGAATACAGACTGGTTCATGTGTTGTGACACAAGCTGCCAACCTATTGATTGAGTAAGTCAGTATCAACTTTTAACAACCATATAGATAGATTTTCTCCATGATGATCTAAGCCTAACCTGGTGCTTCAGGTTTTCCAACAGAGTACTCATCACTACTAGTAATGAGTTAGTTAGTCCATCCATCTCACTTTTTATTGTCCTCCTCTCTTTTACTGATCCATTTTCTGTTTTCTTGGCTGTCCATGATATTCTCAAGAGTCTCCTCCAATATAAAAGTTCAAAAGCCTAAATATGCTTTCTATCCTGCTTCTTCAAAATTTAACTTTTACATCTAGAAAGTCTCCCCTGCTTTTTTTTTTTTAAAAAAAAAGAGTAGTAAAACTACTCAGGTAACCACAGGCCAGTCAGTCTGATGTCAATACTAGATAAAACTATTTAGTGTGTCAGCATCAGATGGGGAAGAACTATCTCTAACTCAATCTTACCAAGATCAAATGGCTGTAGGTATTTGGGTCATCCAGATGGTAGGATACTCCATCTTGGAACTTGGATGAGATACTATTTAATCTGTAAAGGAGTATATTATAATAGGAAAAATCAAAGTAATGTATATAGGAACAATAACCCATACTGGGCACCAATACATATTAAAAGGATCTGATATTTGTCCCAAGCTAAACGAGAACCAACAGTGTGACACAGTTATATATATAAAAAGCAAATGCAATCATAAGTTTCATCAGCCAAAGCATGTCAAACTCAAGAAAAGTCATTGTTCCTATTCTGCATTCACCTGACCATACCTAGAGAATTCTGTTCAGTTGTAGATGTTAGGTGGGATTAACTTACAAAGAGAAAATTGAAAGAAGACAGGATAACTATCTTCAAGTGTCTGAAGGGTTGTTATTTACAAGAAAAGACAGAATCATTCAGAAGTTTCTCAGAAGACACAAAAAGAAATTTTGAGTTTATATTACAAGGAAGTTGATTTCAGATAGATACCATGAGATTTTTTTTTTCTTCCAAAAATAAGAACTGTCAACAAACTGCCTCAGGATTCTAGTTCACTGAAGTTGTTTAAATAGAGGTTGGATGACCATCTGTTGAAGATCTTTTCATGGGCAGGAAGTTGGTGTAGATGATCTCCAAAGTTCATTCAATCTTTACACTTTATTATTCAAATTCACACTACATATGACATGTGCCAGCTACTTCAACATATGCATATTTTCTCATATCTCAGTCAAAAACCTTTGTTCAACAAATTCAACCACCTTCACTTATGACTTTTCTTGTTAATTTTTGTTTCTTCTGTTTTCTCTCCTTGTTTTAAAATCTTCCTTTTTGAAGATTTTTGAAATTTAGGGGTTTTTTTTGTTTCTTAAGAACACAATCTTTCATACAAAAATCTTGTTTTATACTTTGTACATAGCTGTATATTCTGTGGTAACTGTGGCATTATTCCCTTCTAATGTATACAGGAAAATAATTCATATGAATTTATTTTCCTTCCAAGATGCCATTATCGCATCCATAGTCAACTTTTACTGAGTTCAGTCTGTCACAAAAGTGAGAAAGGATGGTCTGTCCTAACCTTCACCTAACAGCATTAGCCAGTTCCATGCTTCCCTCTTTCCCACTCCACCTTATATTAAAAAGCAAGGTCGAGGATACAGGATACCATTTTATCTTACTGTTCTATCCCTGGGCTTTTAAAGTAATCAGCACTTCACTAAGCTATATTGCTATATTTTCTACATGGGGGAATCTTTTGCCAGCAAGGATTGGAGCAAATTAATTTACTGGTTGTTTTCTCCAAGACTCTTTTGCTTTCATTTACATCAGCAACCATAATTTATGAACAGGGTGGTGGTAAAAGACCTGAATCAGCTTAATGTGCTATAAGTAGGACATTGTCATGGCAACAAGATGCTGAAGGTTTGCTACTATTTATGTACAGTTTTCCCGCTGAACCTTGACATAAATAGATTTTAAAGTATCTTGTTAGGAATATGATTCCCCTCATTCTAACTCTCAATACATTTTTAGATATATATATATATGTGTGTGTGCACATGTACAAATGCTTAAATAAGCTCGACAATTTGCAAACATTGCCACAAAAATAGCTAACTAGTGCTATTTAAAGCAACTGCACAGAAATAAAAGGTTTTGATTCAGATTTCTCCCTATTTATTTATTTATTTATTTATTGGCATGTATTCTCCTGACTATTTTCTGAAAAGGAACACAAAGCAGGAAAATCAACAATGCTTACAACAATCCTACTTGATAAGATAGAAAAATGTGGGGTAGACAGAATCACCACCAGATGGATCCGTAGCTGGCTGACCAGCCGTACTCAGCGAGTGGTCCTCAATGGAACTGCATCTATATGGAGGGAAGTGTGTAGTGGGGTGCCCCAGGGCTCTGTTCTGGGCCCAGTACTCTTCAACATCTTCATCAACGATTTGGATGAAGGGATAGATGGGGAACTCATCAAATTTGCAGACGACACCAAGCTGGCAGGAATAGCCAACACTCCAGAAGACAGGCTTAAGATACAGAAGGATCTGGACAGACTTGAACACTGGGCACTAACTAACAAAATGAAATTCAATGGTGAAAAAAGCAAGGTTCTACATTTAGGCAAGAAAAACCAAATGCACAAGTACAGCATAGGTGGCACCATGCTCAATAGTAGTAACTGTGAGAGGGACCTCGGAGTCCTAGTAGACAATCACTTAAATATGAGCCAGCAGTGTGCTGCAGCTGCCAAAAAGGCCAACACAGTGCTAGGCTGCATTAACAGAGGGATAGAATCAAGATCACGTGAAGTATTAATACCACTCTTCAATGCCTTGGTAAGGCCACACTTGGAATACTGCATCCAGTTTTGGTCACCACGATGTAAAAAAGATGTTGAGACTCTAGAAAGAGTACAGAGAAGAGCAACAAAGATGATTAGGGGACTGGAGGCTAAAACATATAAGGAACGGTTGCTAGAATTGGGTATGTCTAGTTTAACGAAGAGAAGGACAAGGGGGGACATGATAGCAGTATTCCAATATCTCAGGGGCTGCCATAAAGAAGAGGGAATTAAGCTATTTTCCAAAGCACCTGAAGGCAGGACAAGAAGCAACGGGTGGAAACTAATCAAGGAGAGAAGCAACCTAGAACTAAGGAGAAACTTCCTGACAGTGAGAACAATTAATCAGTGGAACAGCCTGCCTCCAGAAGCAGTAAATGCTCCAACACTGGAAGTTTTTAAGAAGAGACTGGACAGCCATTTGTCCGAAATGGTGTAGGGTTTCCTGCCTGAGCAGGGGGTTGGACTAGATGACCTCCAAGGTCCCTTCCAACTTTACTACTATTACTATCCTTAAAACATCAATGCACATTGATTAGTTTGTTTTAAAATGCAGTTAACTATAAAAGCTACACACTCAGGGTCTATTCACTTTTAATCCATGGGTAGGCTACTGAAATCTACAGACTGCATGAGATTGTACTGCTGCTTTAAAGACCTCAGATCCTTCCTCAAGATCAGGTTGCTGAAATTTAGTAACAAGGTACCAATTTTCAGTGACACATGTTTGAGGGGGGGGGGATGTTTAGGAGGAGGGAGCCTTGCATTGTTTCCAGTGAAAATAAGAATAGAAAAAGTGTTTCATTAGCCTTCTAATAAGCTTGTTTAAAATACAGATTTTTTTTATATCAACATCCCACAAGCTCCACGAAAAGAGCCATTTTATTGGTCCTGCCTTCTCTGGTGGTATTACAATGTCACACAGTATCACTTAATGTATCCATAATAGTTGCCATTTTTAAGTACATATCTGGTTAGAAGTGAAATCCCCATCTCTATTTTAATCAAGCATATTAATTACCTTTTTGCACTTTGCTTGAAACAGTACAAAGCTACATCCGGATGCAGATTAGTTTTACTTCATATGTGCATGTAGGATTATGAGGCCAAGGAATATGAAGCAATCTCCTAGAATGAATTAAATTCTGCTGGTGAATTAAGTTGTTCTAAAATGTATTATTTTTGTTGATTATTTTTTCTTTACTTAAAAGTCACAAGATACAGGGGAACAATCAAAAGACTTTTCATATCTGAAAAATATAGTATCTTCTATTAAAATAAAATTACACATGGAGAAAGGAGGATCTATAATATAGTAATAAGAGATATCTTTAAGTATGTGTGTGAAAAAAAAATTCAAGAATGGCAATTATGACCATATAATGAATCATTTTAAATTTTGGATGAATTAACATTAAAAAAAATACAGTTCATATATAGCTAAAATTCTCTCAATTAGTCAGTTCCAACCTTTGGAAGGCTTGGGGGGTCCTGATTCAAAACTTTGGGAGGATGCAAGTCACCTGAGATTTCTAGTTTTGCCTCACATGTGGCCTGTTCTGAAAATCTGACCATGGTTCAGTCCTTTGTTCAAGACCATATAATTATTTGTTCCAACTGCCGTTAAGACTGGGCACCTCTGCTATTGTTACTGTTGGGCATTTACCCTGAGTCTTCTTGCCTCACAGAGTAACATCCCAGATAACTGAAACAGAACCATCAGCCCTTCAACTGAATTCACATATCTTGTGTTAATTCCTGGATTCCCAAAGTGATGTCCATAGCTGTTTGGCTACAATGTTTTTGGAATCCACTTGAATTTGCACCAATTCAATTTTAAAAACAGTGTTTATTACTAGTAATCATATTACATTATAGTTGACTCATGACAACTCTGTGCATAGTCATCCTGAACTGTGTTTGCTCTTATCATTGCTGGAGTGATACCCATGGCGGGTATTGTATCAGCTCATCATATTTCTTTGCCATGCCAGAATTCAAAACTATTTCTTTTCTTTCTGTTTATTTCTTCATCATCTAACTTAGTCATAACAAGTTGGAACTTAGCATCTCTGCAGCTAAAAATCTTCTATAGGTCCTTCAGGAAAATATGCAGCTTTGTTTCATGTCTTTGTATTCTTTTTTATCTTGTTCTATTTGGACTATTGCTTCTTGATTAACATAAAGTTTGTGATCTCTAGTGGTGCAGTGGTTAGAATGCAGTATTGCAAGCAAACTCTGTCCACAGCTTGGAGTTTGATCCTGATGGGGCTTAAGGATGTCTCAGCCTTTCATCCTTCCGGAGATGGACCAATATGCTGTGATTGTAAAGCACTCAGAGAGTGCTGTAAAGCAGTATGGGGTGGTATATAAGTCTAAATGCCATTGCAAGGTTTCAAAGAAAGATCTTTCAGTCAAGTCTCCCAGAGTCTGAATTGGAACTCATTGGTATATGAGGACAGGCTATTTTTTAAGTAAAGATCTTTGTGATGCTTGAAATACCAGGGCAAACCACAACAAAATCTTTTCACTGCATCATCTTCATCATCAACAGATGTCAAAAACTATGAAAATATTGTTTTTTCAGTGAATTATCTTGGAGTTCTATTGTGACTTGGCATTTCCACTAGGTGATTATTGAAGTTAAGAATATAAGAGAACTTCCTTCAACTTTTTTATTCCATCTGGAAATAATATATAAAAAACTTACTTCTACCTTTTTATTTCATCTTTTATTCCAGACTGAATAAAACACCTTCAGCCTCATAGTAGTCTGAATTCTGGGCTTTGAGTTCTCAATTATTTCTTAGTCTGTCTCCTAGTTTGTCCTATGATAAGCACTTGCTCTAAACTCCTGATTACTGACACATCCCACAAATCCTGGCTCCTGATTAACTGTAGGTGACTGCCTTGGCCAGGGTATGAAAAGACTTTTGACTTGTGGTTCAACACTAGAACTAAAAGGTGGCTGAAAAGTGGCATTGCTGCTGTTAGCTAATATGAAGTAGTCTCAAGGGGACAATTTGCTTCTGTGAAGTTTCTCATGCATCTATCTACTACTCTAAGAAATTAAGAACAGATTCTAAATCTGTCAGTTAAGAACAGATTCCAAAATATTTTGAATTGGCTATCCACTCAGTGGCTTAATCATCAGAATGATTAATCAATAATAGCTAATCTGAAAGAATCTATATCTGTTTGATCTGATCATATTATCATTTGCACAATGCCTGAGAGTAGTCTTTGCTGTTGACAGCAGCCTGGAGTCAAAATAGAATCATTTTAAAATAGAAGGTTGCCATCTACTGGACATAAAGATAAAACACATGACAAGAAAAAATAAAGTACTGCATAGAGCAGCAGCCCCCAACCTTTGGGCACCGTGGACCAGTTCTGTCTAGAGAGGTTTTTCCGTGGGCCAGAGGGGGTGTGGTTTTGCATGCTGCCTGCATCCTGCAGATGGGGCTTCACTTGTTTGCATGGCCCAGTTGCTGGCATGCCACAGACCGGTGCTGGTCCATAGACCCAGGGGGTTGGGGACCCCTATGTTAAAGAATGGGGTCAATTTTCCAATTTAACCAAACTGTAATGATGACGACGGTATCCATTCAGTTGTATCCGACTCTTGGGGATTCTATGGACCAGGTCTCTCCACATCTTCCAATCTTGCACTACTTCTTTGAGTTTTCTTATGCTCTGACTGATGTCAGCTTTGATGGTGTCCAGCCATGTGATCTTTGGTGGCCTAGTTTCCTTTTACCGCTAACTTTAACCTAACATTTTCCTTTAACTGTCATATTTAAAATAGGAAATAACTTTTTCAGCCAATGACAACACAGAAACTTGAAAAATCCTTCAGTTACAGATTGTTGCATTAATATTTGGTCTATATTTTATTTACAATAAATAGTAATGCCTAATATACCTCTACCTGGGCAAATATCTTTAGGGGTAGAAATATTAAATATGGATATTCAAAATGTTTTAGTTCTGCTTAATATACTTTTATATATGACTTAATTATGTACTTTAAAAAAACACTCTTCTGCAGGTATTTTTTTTAAAAAAATTATGCAGTTTTTATTTGATTTAGTGTTGTTCTTTTATTATTTGCTAGATTTATATCCCACTTCTCCTCCAAGACCTTAAGGTGACATATATACATTTTCACCTTCTGGCCTTCATTCTGACAGCCTTCCAGGAAGTTAGTAAAAAACCTGGCTTTTCTGGAAGGCCTTTGGAGACTGCACCTGTGGGTCCCTGTCTTATATGTAAGTATCCATAATGAAAAGAAATACTTTATTTTTTTTATATTACTTATTTTTTCTTACTGAAATGTTTTAAATCTATTTTTATTGTTATTGCTATTTTAATTTCTGTAAGCCACTTAAGAGTCCATAAGGATTGAGCTAGTAGATAAACTATATAAAAAACAAACCAACCTCTAGATTTTCCCCACAACAATAACCCTGAGGTAGGGTGTGCTGAGGGAGAACAGCTGGCACCAAAATCACACAGTAATCTTGTACGGCTGAGAGTGGCATACCATCGCTTTTCTAAATTAATGCCTGTCAGGAATTCATCAGTTTTGCACATAAATGTCAGAGTCACAATTGTGATTTTGGAAATGATCTGATTGAGAATGATAGGCACTGTAATTCAAGTCATCTGAAGAAACACAAGCAGCTGTATTCCCAATCTTGGATTTTTTATTTAACCACAGGGGGAAAGTGTACTGGCTGTAGTAGCTGACAAAAAGATCTAGTTCTCCTTTCACTGTCACAGGAAAAGGATTGGAATTTCTCAGGGTAAATAACAAGGCAGGAAGATTCCTGCATATAGAGATGTTGCACCCTCAAATTGTCCTAAGAAATAATTTCATTCATTTTAATGGAATTAAATAAGATTATAAATTGATAATAGTAATAATGCAATAATCACCATAATAAAGTATATATATTCAGATTGCATCTCAAAAAAGACTAAACTATTCTAAATATATATATATATATATGATATTGTATGTGCTTAATAAGAAAACAAGCACCTTCCATCTACAGCACTTTGAAGGTTAGGAAAGAGCAGTAATTCTCTGTGCAATGCTATTTTCTCTCCAATAGATGGCAGTAGTGACTTCTCTTGTTTTACTTTTAGTGCCAAAAAGCATTAAAGCCAGTTAAAGTGCTTTCTTGATAGTTTTGATTTCAATTTTTCTAAATCACAACCATACCTATTAGAATTAGTTTTAGAAGATACATTGTCAGCACATGAAATACTCTGCTATATAAAAGTTATGGAGCCCTGATTTAAAACTGTATTTTAAACTTTCTTACAGTTTGTTGGTACAGTGTAGCATATGGCATCTTCAAAGCAGAATGCAAATTCTATAAAAGTCCTGCAGACTCTAAGTATATTATTGTGCCTATAAACTTAAACATGCCTAAAAAAAATTGGTCCTTGGGAAAATGAGCAAAGCCTTTGAGAAACATTTCGTACGTAACATAATTTTTTAAACTATTTTATCCAACCTTGCTTTTAAAAACAAAACAGTAAAACCAATGTAAGCTATTGATTATGCCAAATTGCTGAATAAGTCATCTACACGGGGAAATTAAAATACTTCATATCATATTAAATACAAAGTCCTTTTCAAATCACTAATAAAAATGAGTAATATTTTATAGGGAAATAATGAAGGAAGGATTGCAGTTCAAACTTCTAGGGGGATTTAAGTTGGAAAAGCATGAATAATTTTTAAGATTCACTTCTTACCAAAACTGATTAAAAATCTGTCTTTTGAATTATAATCCAGTAATAAACATTTGAATGATAGCTACTTGGATATTATAGATGAAAATTGTAACTTCTATGAAAAGTATTCATTCCCTTTTAGATTTTCTGAATTTTTGCATAACTTTGTCAGTGATTGTTATCAAAGCTTAATGTGGGTCTTACTTGATACATAAAAGGAAGTGTAAGAAAACAAATACCAAGTTTGATGCTTGTTTATTTCATAATTAAAGTAACGTAAAATTCAGTGTGCTACTTTGGAAAAACAATTATATGTATGCAGATACACAGTTCAATTAGGTCAATTAAAGTGTTAATAAACAAGCTGTGTAAATATTTTATTCAGTACAAAAAGGACTGATCCTGGCCATCTCACCCCACTATACATCTCACTGACTTTAGCACCTCTCAATATAGTGATGTTCTCAAAACACAGATTCTGGAATAATAATAACTATAACTTTATTGTCACTTTGAATGTACACTAATTGGCAAACGTTAAAATGAAATTTCATTGCATACAGCTCTCAAAGGGTCATCACCTCCGATAAACACTACATAAATATGACAAAAATAAATAAAATACAGAATTATGCATATATCCATATATATTATATGACACAGAGAAACAACAGTTTAGTTCGGGTTATGTATACATGTGCATGGCGAGAAAAATGAATCTTGCGAGTTTACCAGATGGATGCCATAGGGAACAAAGCTATTACAGAATCAGGTAGTCCTGCTAGAAATACTTTGAAGCCTCCTTCCAGAGGGGAGCAACAGGAACAGACTGTAAAGTGGGTGTGTGGGGTCTCTAACAATGCTTTGAGCTCTAAGCGCATAGCGCTTATAAAGCAGCATCCTGAATATCAGGGAGGGAGCTTCCTATGATTTTCTCGGCTGTCCTTACCAATCTTTGTATGGACTTTCTATCTAAGGCACTGCTGCCCCCAAACCACATTGTGATGCAGTTTGTTAAAATGCTTTCAATCATGCCTCTGTAAAAAGTGGCCAGGACAGAAGGAAAAAGATGTGGTCTCTTCATCTGATGCAGGAAATGCAGACGTCTGCCCGATCTCAAGAAATTTCTGAAGACTTCTGTAAAAAAATATATATATACTGGAAAAGATTACATTAACTATTTTTAAAGTTCTGGATTTTCATTGATCTACTTCAAAGATACAGTCTTGAAATTCAGAAAATCTGGGACAATAATAAATATTCCAAATAATTATTCTCTTTTGAAAACCGCTTCTATAGCATAGCATAAAATCATCTAGAAACTCACAAAGAATAACAACACTGAAGGAACTGCAAATCTCCCTTGTCTTAGCCAACGTCAATGTTCATAAACCTACTACAAAAAAATGATAAAAATGGGATTTATGAGACAGTAGGAAAGTGGCTCACTAAGACAAACAATGATGATCACCTTCTCAAAATGAATACCTGCATGACTTGCCATAAGTCTAGGGACAGATGTATCAAACATGGCATTTTCTGGGCTACATGGTGTTGTTATGTCTGTTGGAAACCAAACACTGCATTCCACAGTAAGGACCTCATATTGACTATCCAGGATGGAGGTAGTACTGCCACAAGTTGGCAGAGGTTTTGCTACCTCAATGACTTGTTTACTTGCCATCACTGAAGGAGATATAAATTCTGCTTAGAGAATGCTATAGGACAGGGTTCTCAACCTTTCTAATGCCGTGACCCCATAATGCAGTTCCTCATGTTGTGGTGACCCCCCACCATAAAATTATTTTCGTTTCTATTTCATAACTGTAATTTTGTTACTGTTATGAATCGCAATGTAAATATCTGATATGCAGGATGTATTTGCATTGAACATAATTAAAGCATAGTGATTAATCACAAAAACAATATGTAATTATATATTGTTAAATATTTATTTTTAATTACAAAAAAATGAAATTTTGTCTTGAAGCATGGTGTAGCATGAGTAACAGTCTTAATATAACAACAGTAAACTACATCCACATGGAAAGAAGTAAGCAGTGGGGTACCACAAGGTTCTGTCTTAGGCCCAGTACTCTTCAGTATCTTCATCAGTAATTTAGATGAGGGACCTGAAGGGGAACTCATCAAATTTACAGATGATACCAAATTGACAGGAGTAGCCAACACCCCAGAAGACAAATTCAGGAACCAAAAAGATCTTGACAAACTTGAACAACGGGTCCTATCCAACAAAATGAGTTTCAATGTGGAGAAGAGTAAAGTCTTACATTTAGGCAGAAAAAACCAAAGGTACAAGTACAGATTGGGCGAGACCTGGCTTAATAACAATAACTGTGAGAGGGACCTTGGAGTCCTAGTGGACAATTACTTGACTATGAGCCAGCAGTGTGCAGCTGCAACCAAAAAAGCTAATACAATCCTGGGTTGTATAAAGAGGCACTGCTTTATAAAATCCTAGTAAGACCACATCTGGAATATTGCAGCCAATTTTGGTCACCATATCACAAAAAAGATGTTGAGAGTTTGGAAAAAAATCAGAGAAGAGCAACTAAGATGATCAAAGGCCTGGAGACTAAAACATGTGAAGAACAGCTGTAGGACTTAGGTTTGGTTAATCTAAAGAAAAGAAGAAACAGAGGAGACATGATAGCAGTATTCCAGTATCTGAGGGGCTGCCACAAGGAAGAGAGGGTCAGGTTGTTCACCAGAGCACCAGAGGGAAGGACAAGAAACAACAGTTGGAAACTGATGAAAGACAGAAGCAACCTGGAATTAAGGAGAAACTTCCTGACAGTGAGGACAATCAACCAGTGGAACAGCTTGCCTCCAGAAATCGTGACACTCCATCATTGGAGATTTTAAAGAAGAGACTGGACATCCACTTGTCTGAGATGGTATAAGTTATCCTGCATGAGCAGGGGCTGGACTAGAAGGCCTTCAAGGTTCTCTTCTCTTCTCTTCGCTTGTAGCTCTGCAAGAAGAAAAGTATACCCAGGCAAGTTTATGCCAGAATATATTAAATGAATTCCCCCCCCCCAGTTTTCCATCCGTGGGAGCACTGTTCTTGGCCTCAAAAAAATATGGATTCTGCCCAGTGAGCTTAAAGGAATAAAGTTCGCCTTGGCTCCTGATGTCCCCTTGCTGAAACATTTTACTGCATGTAAGTGTCGTTAAATGTTCCCAATCAATCCTATCCAGCATTCTTTTCAAAGTCAGCTCTCCCCTCAGCGCATTGGAAGCAACATAAATAAGTACTGGCTGGTTCTTGGTCCAAAGTTTCTGCTCAGAGTTTGTAATTCAATACCCCTCTCTTTCCTATGGTAAACCTGCATTTGCCGTTTTGCCGCTTCTTTCTATTCCCCTCCATCCCCCCCACCCCACCCCCTACTCCCCTCCCTCAAGTCAGCATTAAACTTCCGTTCCATCTGTTTCTGGTAAAAAAAAAAAAGCTTTCCCAAAGAGAGCACCAAGTATACAGAGATCAGAAGTATGAACAGTAGCAGTAGCGCTGCTACGGTTGGGCTGCTCAGGCAAAGAGGACGGGCTACGAGAGGAGGAGAAGAACTTTGAGGCATTGCGCAGGCAAAGTGAGTGAGTTTTTTTTCTTTTGCAGAGCGTACCGGCAGGGAGGCGGGTGTGCTAACTCTCCTCTAAAGAAATAGCTACCGCGGGTGGGCAAGGAGGACTCTGGTGGGCCGCGCGCGAGAGAGAGAGAGGGAGGGAGGGAGAGAGAGAGGGGGGAAGAGGGAGAGAGAGATTAGTGCGCTTGAAATGCAATAAAATATGTGAACCTGCGTGGAAAGAGTACGTTACGTCTGTGTAACATCGAGTCGATCTGTTTTTATCCCAAAACAGGGGAGGGGGAAGAAGCGTGCAAGGAAAGAAAAAGGCAATTTTACTTCTTTCCATTCCTGTGGAAGTCGAACCTCTCCCCCCCTCCTCTGCTCTCCATCTCACGTCCTTCTAGATTTGCCACAGCGAGGTGCAGGGCAACCACCGGCTGGGCCACCAGCTGGCCCAGCCCAAGGGAGGTAAGGCACCCGCCGGGCCCCACGCGCGCCAGCAACCCTCCCTGTGCCCGCTGCTGCCCCGCTAGCCTTACCTTGGCCACCGCATGTTCGGAGCGGCGGCAGGCAGACCCAGGTGCTCCTGGGCGGCCATGGCATGTGGCAGCGAGGGCGCAGGGCAACCACCGGCTGGGCCATCAGCTGGCCCAGTCCAAGGGAGGTAAGCCACCTGCTGGGCCTCATGTGCGCCAGAAACCCTCCCTGCACCCGCCGGCCTCCCACCTCCCACCCCTGGCCCTCTTTTACTTACTTTTAGTAGTTGCTCAGCAGGGAGGGAAGCTTTCCAGAAAGTTCGCCTTGCAGCACCGTTTGCAGACTGGGGCTTTTGGCGGGCTCAGCAGGGCAGAGACAGCCTGGACAATTCCTATTGGCTTTTGAAAGCCAATAGAATTAGACTCTATTCAAGAGAGTCTATTCTATTGGCTTTCGAATGCCAATAGAATCGAATCTCTTGAATAGAGTCTATTCTATTGGCTTTCAAAAGCCAATAGAATAAGAGGGAGTAAAGTAGCACAGCTAAGGAAAAGGGGAAAAAATGGTGGACAGCCTTGTTTGGCGACCCCCATGAAATGGTCGTTCGACCCCAAATGGGGTTGCGACCCATAGGTTGAGAACCGCTGCTACAGGAGAATGTTAGGCCATAAACTGAAGTGGAAGAAGGCAACAATGTCAAACATACAAGCAGTTATGTAAAGGAAGAATAAATTCAATATTTTTCGGATAGCCAAGTCAAAGTCCAGACCTAAACCTCACAGAAATATTGTAGCAGGATCCAAAATGAGCAATTTATACTGGAAAATTCTTAAATATTGCTGAATGAAACTGTTTGCCATGGAAGAATGTGCCATAATTCTTACACTATATGACACTGATCAAGAATTACAGAAAATGTTTTGTTGCAATTACTGTAACTAAAGGTAGAGCAACCATATTTTGAATCCAAGGAATTATTACTTTTTCCCACTGGCACACTGCACATTGGTAACTGTTTTCTTTTGCTTTTTCCTCCCATGTTTTTGTATATGAAGTAAACAGAGCACTAAACTCCCCTTATATATCTATAGAACACTCCATGAAGCTCTGATAACATTTGATATCAAAGTTATACAAAAATCCAAGAAAGAATGAACACTTTTTCATTTCACTAAACACAACTATTTTGAGGTGTCTATACAGATAACTATGAGCAGTTCTAGAACATAAATGAACTTCACAGAGACTTGAATATATGATTCCTATTCATAAACAGTAATCACAGTCATGAATGAAGGCGAATATATGTGTCTCAAGATAATGTTGCCAGATCCAATCTGGGTCAGTCACCTCTGGTCCTGGTGACTGACCCAGATTGGATCCTGCAGTAATCAGACTCCTTGAAATAAATTCTGGAATCTAACTGAGGACAAAAAAAATCCAGATAAACAAACACTTCTCCTTGTATTCTTGTTACATATACGTATGTAGAAAAAGTGATGAAAACATACACAAATGAACACTGTTTCACCACCCCACTGCACCAGCTATTTTGCCTTTCACCAAATGTGGTTCCATCTTGTCCTCCACATGGCTTCAGATGGTTCTGTTACACACAGAATCTGTCCCGGAGAAGGCTAACATTGAGTTATTTTGAAGAAGACATTGCTATAGAGGATAAAATCACACAATTGGGACAAGTAGATTGTTTATATGAATTCTCCTTATCTATGTATTTATTAAAACATGTGAGAAGCAGATTGGCTATATCCAGCACCATTCTTGAAGGAAATACTGCCATTCATCTTTAAATTCAGAAGGTCAGGAAGGAGCGAGTCTCTATCCTTAAGAATTCTTCACATGCAGGCATACCCTGATGGAAGCAAGCTCAGTATTGTATAGGGAAGCTACATGTACATACATCAGGAAGGGATTACAGTCAGTAATGTGACAGAATTATTAACTAAGTGGGGAATTTATTTTAATTTTAACTATTTTTTCTCTTGCATCCATACAATATTTGTAAACAACTGTAATTTGTAACGAGAACCAGTTTGATCTATTGATTAAGGCAGCAAGCTAGAAAGCAGGAGACTGTGAGTTCAAGTCAAGAGCCGAGGTGGCGCAGCAGTTAGAGTGCAGTACTGCAGATCACTTTAGCTGCGGTTCAAATCTCACCGGCTCAAGGTTGACTCAGCCTTCCATCCTTCCGGGGTAGGTAAAATGAGGAGATATATATATATATATATATATATATATATATATATATATATATATATATATATATATATATATATATATATATATATATATGTTTTCTGAGGTTTTCGCGGGTATTTGTATGTAGGTCTTTGGTTGTTCGGGTTTTCTCCCGCGTAAAATTGGAAGTGTCTTGGCGACGTTTCGACGAAGTCCCATTCGTCATCTTCAGGCTGGTGTTTTCAGCTTCCTGCTTTGAGCAGCAATGTGTGGTCTTAGCTGTTTCTTCCTTTTAACTGCCAGTGGGGGTATGAACTGATTGGGTGGGAGCTTGGCTGTGTTCTGATTGGGTGGAGGTGTGTTCTGAATGGTTAGGGGCTTGGCTGTGCTCTGATTGGCTGGGGGAGTGTTCTGTTTGGTTGTGCTCAGGTTAGTCTGAGTTGCAGAGGGGTTTGAGATTTTGGGCTGCCAAGACACTTCACGAAGCTGAAAACACCAGCCTGAAGATGACGAATGGGACTTCGTCGAAACGTCGCCAAGACACTTCCAATTTTACGCGGGAGAAAACCCGAACAACCAAAGACCTACATACAAACACCCGCGAAAACCTCAGAATAAATATATATATATATATAAATATAAATATATATACATACACACATACATACACACAACACACACACACACACACACATTGCTTACTGGTGTACACCGCTTAGAGAGTGCTCGCACTTAAAGCGGTATATAAGTCTCATAAATAAATAAATAAGTCCCATCTTAGTCATGAAAGCCAGCTGGGAGACTTTTGGCCAGTCATGCTCTCTCAGCCCAATTCATCTCAGAGGGTTGTTATTGTGGAGAAAATAGGAGGAAGAAAGTGTGGTAGATATGTTTGCTGCCCTAAGTTATTTGCAAAAATAATAAAGGTGGGATACAAGTAAATAAAAAATAATAATCCTCTCTTCATAGCATTAGAGTACTAAAAGGATGAGGGTGACCCTCTGACCAAAACAACCTACACATCCTTCAGGATAAAATAGGGCCTTCCCTAATGGCTTGCAGCAAATTTCTAGCTGAGAGGATCTGAAATACAGGTAGTCCTTGACTTATGACCAGAATTTCTGTTGCTAAGCAAGGTGGTTACTAAGTGTATCATGCCCAATGTTACATTTGCCACAGTTACCAAACTTGGAAGGTTGCAAATGAAAATCATATGACCCTAGGATGCTGCAACCATTGTAAATATATGCTGATTGCCAAATATCTGAATTCTGACAAATTCAGATATTTGTGTTTGTCAAAGTGTGAGGACCAGTTGTAAGTCAGTTTTTTCAGTACTGTTGTAACCTTGAATAATTGTTAAATGAATGTTCGCAACCATTGTAAGAGCTTAATCTGCTATTTCATATGCCACTGCTAGCATATAGCTGAATTTTTTTTTAAAGATGGCGGAATAACTCCACCCTACCAAAAAAAAAAAACTTCTGGGTTATAGCTCCTTTCACCCGGATCCCACACCCTCTTCCCTACCCCTCATTGCAGCCTGGTCCACTTACCATACATCTTTAGAAAGCAGCCACTCCGCCACATGACCTTCTTACACGGAGGCTATGTGGCACCATGCAAGAAGTGGGTACCATATAAAGAAGGCAAGGAGTGGATTGGATCCAAATGCGATCAACCAGGGCCATACTGCCACACCTTCCCAGCACACCTTGCTTAATGACCATTTTGACTTGCAGCCATAATGGACAAGCTCCATTATAGGTACCGTATTTTCCGGCGTATAAGACGACTTTCTAAACCCTGAAAATCTTCTCAAAAGTCGGGGGTCATCTTATACGTCGGAATATACGGGTAGCTGTTCTCTGAATTTAAAACCAATCTGCCCCCTAGTGACCAGCCCTATTTTTTTTACAGAAATAAGCACTAACAGGACAAAGCTTTCTAGCAGCAAAGGAATGGAGCTCCTATTGTGCTCATCTATAAACAGAAATTCAATATTGTACTATATTTTATGGCGTATAAGATGACTTTCTAAACCCTGAAAATCTTCTCAAAAGTTGGGGGTCGTCTTATACGCCCAGTCGCCTTATACGCCGGAATATACGGTATAAGTCAAAGACTACCTGTATAGGGAAACCCTGTATGTTGATAGCAGGAAGAAAAGTTTTTGACCAACTTACTACCTGACATACTGATTTATGCACCTATAATTCCACTTGCTACTTCAATCAGGAGATGCATCAGCAAAGTTCATTCACCAGAATAATTACCCCTTTCAAATATACCAAAGAACAAGTGATATCTAAAATGTTTAAGCCATGATACTTTCTAAAAAGAAAAAGAAGTACAAGTATTAGCAAATTTCACCATCTTATAGACAAGTTAAAATGCAGAGTTCCAATACTGATCTCAGAAAGATTTCCCAATTTATATCCGTCAATTGTGAGAAATGGCCATAAACTCCTACCTTTGTTTTGTTCTTTCAGTTATTGGTTCACTCCCTAAGTGCCAAGTTTAATAATGACTCTTTTAAAGAAACTCATCTACAGTTGTCCAAATAATAAGGCTGTCCACAATTTTTTAAATAGGTGCTGCTAAACAGCCTTCATACGAAAGACAGTTGGGGAGGACTTATTTTACAATCTCTTTTGATAACAACACTGTCATCCAGTGGTCCAAAGGTCTTTGTAGCCTGCTTCTTATTTGTGATGTTCATTGGTTTTATATTATAAGCAAACTGCAGGAATGCGGCATCTTGCTTATTCTTTATATTTCCTAACACACATCGTTTGATGTAGACATTTTTTAAAAAATCATTCATTATTGTTAGCTGCTAAGTTTGGTATTGCAAATTGCTGGAAAACCCAACTACATTTTTTGTTGGATCACTGTGTTTTAATTGTGATTATATTATCCCTCCAGCAAGGAATAAATTGTATGTAAGGTTAAACTTGAATACACTATTGATGCATTTTGCTGTGTAAACATTTTCATGGACCAAAGGGGAAAAAAGGAATAAAGATCCATATAAATGATTATTCTCAGAATCAATTTATATTGTGTCAGTATAATTAAATTGAGACTATCAAGGTGATACAAAGTGCAACCTAGCCTTTGATTCACAATGAATAGCTGTATAAGATCTTTAATGGAAAGTTATTTGATTTACAAACTTGCTTTCCAACTGATATGAGAGGAAACAGAAGAGCTCTAGTGTGGTTTTTAAAATCTTAGCAATGGATCATATAGAATTATTTACAGAAACTAACTTGAACAGCTGCTTTACCCACTCTCTAATGGGACTCATTAAAATCCTGTTTGACACTCCAATAACTCTATGTGTTTGGTGGTGAGAAGGAGAAAAATATGTATACTTTAAAGAAATTACAGGATCTGGAAATTAAGATCAAAGGTACAGAACGATCTCAAGGTTGCTCATGCTCCCCATGCTTTCTTGACGGATTAAAGAATGATGAGGATAAGAGAAGAGCATTTTTTCCCTGCATATCCAAAAGTGGCACACAGGAGCTGCACACATTTTGCAATTTGATTCTAATAAGGAAGTAGGGGAATAAAAAAGATTTATTCGGAGATTGATTTAGGAAGGTACTTATGAGGTAGTTTTTGTATTTGGGGTTTTGGAAAGCACAAAATTAGTAGCCCTCACAAATCATGTTAAACCAAAATATGAATCTGATTTTCAATATTTGATGAACTCAAATATTAACTCAACTGAGAAGATATCTATAGATCCCCCATTTCCTGGACATACTGTTTCATCTCCTTTCCTTGAGATGGCACTACAGGGTATTGCATGCCAAAACAACCAGACAAAGAGACAGTTTTTCCCTCATGGCATCACTCTGCTAAACACTTAATTCTCACAGTGCTGTCTAATGTTTATATATATTTACCCATGTAGTATGGCTGTAGTATTATAATTTATCCTTCTTATCTTCTTTACCCCCTCCCCCCCTTATTGGTATTATTATATTATTCTGCACATTAAGAAGTTGGGTACCAGAGACAAATTCTATTCTATTCTATTCTATTCTATTCTATTCTATTCTATTCTATTCTATTCTATTCTATTCTATTCTATTCTATTCTATTCTATTCCCATTCCAAAAACAATAGCTTACATCTTAGCATGTTGTGCAATCCCAGCCAGTTTTGCTTTATTAAACCACACTTAAATCATGGTTAAAATTAGGCTTAAGATAGTTTGAGAGCCCCACCATTATTTGGCTGAAGAGAAGAGTTTTATGTATAGCTGCATGTGGACAAAGCTTTCATATCACTCTTGGTTCCCAAGGTAGTTCTAATATTTAAATTTAATATTTAATGACTTGACTCCAAAGCTGAAGAAAACATGGCTCAAAAGAAAAACTAGGATGCATAAGGGAATCAGAATTTGTGAGGAGCAGGATTATATCTTCTACATGCCAATTAATTCTTACATTTCAATATTGCTTTTGCTCCTATATTACCTTGACAAGTCAGAAGCCTGAGAATATGCATTAGTTGAGGCACTACATGATGCCATTTTAATTACAATTAAATACTTAAAGATAAGAGTTAGCAATTATTTATCAAGTAATATTTTTGATTTCATCTTAGACAGCTCTTAAGCAACCAATTTCCTTGGATAGATTATTTTCTGTCAACACTGTTTCTGATAGAGGATACAATTGAGGTTACATATGATTTTGCTCTTATACCAGTGACTTAGCCTGTCACCGAGTGGTCTCAGTGGTTCCTTGATAGTTTACTATTAGCTTGCTTGTCTGAGTTGATAGTTCCTTGATTGGGGTATTGTTTATTTCTTGATTGTTGGTCTGATATTAATTCTTTTCTATCAGAAACAATGTTGACAGAAAATAATCTATCCAAGGAAATTGGATGCCTAAGAGATATCTAAGATGAAATCAGATATATTACTTGATAAATAATTGCTAATTCTGTCCAGCAGAAATACAAATACAGATTCTTTCTAAATTCATGGACATTAAATGTTTAAATTGAAATAAATAAAAATAAATGTAATTTTAAAATTTATTTCTTCATTTGACAATTTTTTCCCTAGTGTTTATTATTCTCACTCAGATATATTTTCATTTCAGGCTAAATATGAAAACTTTGTCATTGACTTCAGGAACAAAATGTAAGTTGAGGAGGAAATTTTTGGAAGCATTTTCTTTATAATAGTTTTCATACTTCTCATTTTTTCAGATGCTATTGGTTTAAGCTGGATTACTGAATTTGTTAAAGATATTGGAAAAACTACCGAGAAGTTTGTTTTAATTTATATACTACTAAAACTCTTGTTCTCTTAACCTTTAACTGGATGAAATGGTACATCATGGGGCAACAATTTTTAAACCAAGGGACTTCAAATGGGCTAACGTACAGAATGTATCCAAAATCTGAGACCTATGACTCCCATGGAATTGAAATTTGGCAACTTTTATAAAACAGTTTAGGATATAAAATATTATCATAAAACAGTTTATGACCTAATGCCAAATGTCATAAAACATTTCTTGTACTGATATTTGACTATGCTTTACGGTTCAACATGGGCTATTTTCAAGGTAGATACAGTGAAGGCAATACAGAAGCTCTTGCACTGTTGAATGCTTGGAAGAATCTGGTAAGGAAATATCTCTGAAACTAACTCAATGGCTCACGGGTTGTCTAGTTATTTGTGATTAATATAAATATTTAACAACTTTGGTATTTCATTTAAAGGTTCAGAATAGTAAGTATGCATTAATTATTTTCCTTAGTTTTTTTTAACTGTTTAACTTCTCACAATTTATTCCAGCATTTTTGAATATTAGAACTCAAATGATCATTTTCTTATTCAGCAGGGGTTACTGAGAAACAACCTCTACCTTATATTCCATTTCTGTCTGGAATTCTTTTATACTTCAGATCATTTAAAAAAAAAAAAAGATCCTACCTACAAGGCAACTAACCCACAAACTTCCTGTTCATCTTTTGAAATTATTACTATAAGTAGTAATAAAGAACTGCATACTAAATACAGTACTATAAGCAGTAATAAAACTTTACAATGTGTTGATCAGATTGGGAGGGTTCCTGTTCCTTCAGAACTGCAAAATTCTGTTAATGTAGCCTTGCAATAGTGTATAATTAGCTCCTCTAGTCATGTTTCCTGCCTGGTTTAACCTGGGAGGGCTCACAAAATAGGATAGACCAGGGGTAGGCAACCCAAAACACTCAAAGAGCCACTTGGACCCGTTTCCCATCAAAAAGAAAACGCTGGGAGCCGCAAAACCCTTTTGATATCTAAAATGATGATAACACTGCATATATATATGTGTGTGTGTGTGTGTATAAACACACACACACACACACAAAGGTAAAAAAGGATATATGCAGCGTTATCTTCATTTTAATGTCAAAAAGGTCTGACTCCCTCTCTCCTCTCCCTCTCCCTCTCCAAGGCAAGCTGCCCTCCTCTCCATCCTGCGCCCCCTCCCCAAAGAGATTGGCTGGCACAGGTTGTCAATCGCCACTCTTCCTCCTCCTCATCCCCCCCCATTCTGGCTTCAGCAGAGTTTGCACCAGAAGAAGAAACGGGGTGCTTCCCCCCCACCCGCAGTTTCTCTTCCTCTCTTTCTTCTCCCCTCACTTCTTCGGCACATGTTTGCTGGAAGCCACTCAGATTTGAGCATCTTGGATTCCGACTCTTCCTCCCATACTCCACACCCCCACAGATCCCTTCTTCCTCCTCCCACTCCAATACCAGTACTGCCCACCCCTTTCCCCATCATTCCCGTGAGCGTGCGGGGGCGTGCCTAGCGTGCTATGGGACCAGCATGGAAGGCAATGCTGCTGCCACGAAGAGGGTAGCAGCCCTGGTGCCCAGACGCAGCAGCCAGAATGGTGGCTGAGCGCCCCCCGCGCCCCTATTAAGCTCTCCCCTCCCTGGGCAGGCGAGCTTGCAATTGCGCTGAGAGAGAGAGAGAGAGAGAGAGAGGCAGAGAGTGAGCCTGGCCCGGGACCTCCCCTCTTCCAGCCAGGACCCTGGTGAACAAACTTATCAGGTCCATGCCCAGCAAGACATACTGGGACGCTGGCGAATGACTGGGGTCCCCTCCTCCGCCCTAGCACTTGGGGGCAGCTCCTCTGCGCTTTCCCCCCTGCCCTGTCTGAGCCCCTCTGCCCGGCCTGATCTGGACCCTGCGGGCGCTCATCTGGGCAGCACTGGGGACGGCTGGCATAGCGCAGGCGGTACCAGAGCCAGGTGGGACCCTGCAAAAGTGTCCAACCGGCCTCTCCCCTCCCAACCTCCCTGCCCACCTGGACTGCAGGCGCTTGTGCCGTGCCGGGAAGGTGCGTCTCTCGCCAGCCCCATCCCGCCCCACGTCATGTGAATGCCGGGCTGGCCAGCGTAAAAGACAGGGCCTCCACTCTCGAGCCGGGGGGGTGAGTGGGTGCCGAAGGAGGGGGGCAGGAGACAGCAGAAGGCGTTGAAAGGCACCTAGGGCACCGCAGACCAGCCTGAGAGGTGGGGAAGGCGGGCGAGGGAGCCATCAGCCAACTTGCACTGGAGCCAAGGACGAGTTCAGCGCTGCCACGTTTGGCCGAGCATGGCCCTGGTGCGAGTGAGGTGGATCTAGCGGCTGTGGTGAGAGGGCGCCATGAACGGCTACGGCTCCCCGTACCTGTACATGGGCGGCCCAGTGACTCAGCCGGCCCAGGCGCCCTTGCAGTGGACGCCCAATTGCACATGTTGCTGCAACCATGGCGTGCTATCATGGCTGAAGAGCCACAAGAGTGGCAGCGTGTCATGGCCGCCCAGGTGGGGCTGCACCGCCAGCAGGCCAACAAGAGCCTGGAGAGCCTTTTGCCCGACACGCTGTGTGTCCTGCCTGCTGCCACCTCTGCCCCACACCCTCCTCTGCTACACTGTCTAGGCACCCCGGAGCAGCACTCGCCACCACCGCCCAGGGACGGCCTGTCGTGGCACTAGCCTCCCCAGCGGCACCGTGGCTACATCCCATGGGCAGAGGGCGAGCCTGGGCAGCGTGGAGTCCCAGCTGAGGCGGTGGCCAGCGACGGCATCGTTTCCCGGGCCGTCCCCAAGCCACTGAGCTGGCCATCTTCTGCGCTGCCGGCATCTTCGGGTCGGAACCGCTGCAACGGCCTGCCGACTGGTCAGCTCTGTCCACCAGTGACGCTGGAGCCTCCCATGCTAGCGGAGGCTTTGGTGGGCCGCTCCCTGGAGGGATCCCAGGGCTTCCCTGCGCGACTCCCCAGCCATGTGTGCTTGGACTGAGCCAGCCTGGGAAAGGAAGCGCAAGTGCCTCTCTGTCTCTCTGCAAATGGCAGAACAGGCTCCGGAGCCGCAGGAGGCAGCTCAAAGAGCCGCATGTGGCTCCGGAGCCATGGGTTGCCGACCCGTGGGATAAACAGCTAGATAGACAATACTGATGCAGGGTTCCCAACCTAGATTCAACAGGCATACTGAACTGCAAACATTATCATGCTCAATCAATAGGACCATTGTCTATTGTTTTTTTAATGACATATGGCAACTTGGTATCTCAAGTCATTCAATACAATTTTCTCCGTAAGTATGTAATTTATCTCCAAATTACTTTTTTGCTAAAGCTTTGATCAGTCCCAAACTTGTTTGATTTTAGTCATGGAACTGCATTGTTCCTTGTGCTTTAATAATATTTTTAACTATTTAGTTCAGAATAATAATTATCCGTTAGGGTTATATGTGCTAATTTTTCACTTTATTGAATATCCGTAACTATGTATCACACATTTTCTTAGGGAAAATTATTTATTTCCTGTAGTTTAATATTACAGATTTTTTTAAGAATCATTGTGTATTTGTCAAAGTTCAATGTACTTGCCAATTCTTATTGTGCATCCTCACAATCAGCCAGGCTATGGGAAATCTTTATTATTCGGAGTTTTTTTGGAGACAGGAACTAAACTGCATAATTGGCAGAGAATATCATCTCCTTAGCCCAACAGTCCATGTCTAGCAGTTGCCAACCAACCATTGCCAGAAAGAGTGGGATGGTGGTTCTTGTTTGTACACAGTAGTTCGTTGGAGAGTTACTTCTTGGCTTCCTTAATATAATCAATTGTGCTTATGACAACTGCCCTCCATCGTCAGCTGTGTTTTTGAGATCTTGAATGGCATTCTGCTCTACTAATATTGTTGTATCAGGAGAATACACAACTGTGGCTTGGGCTTATTAGCAATAGCTTTCAGTGTAGAAATCAAATATCAATATCCATCTGGGCATGTCTGCAGTATTTTTAAAAATATATTTGGGTTTGGTATGAACTGTGGTTGCTTACTGTTCCAGGATATGATGTGTTAGAAATAGAATGTTTGTTCCAGACAATATCTTGAAAGTATAGGTCTCGGATTATGACCCTAATTGGGATCAGAATTTTCATCAAGTGAAGAGGGCCTCATGGAAAACACTTGACTGTGATGCTTAGCGAAGCAGTTTCCGCAGTCCCAGTTGTGATCATGGGATCCTGTAACTGGTCATAAATGTGATTTGTCATAAAGTACCTAAATTTTGATCATATCACCAAGAGGGTGTTGCAATGGTCAGAACTGCAAGGAGTGGTTGTAAATAGCGTTCATTCAGTAATGTCATAACCTTGAAAGATCACTAAATGGACTAATAGTATTCTTCAAGTGAAAACAAAGTGTTTCATCTAAGTTGTAGATTATGTGTCGGTTTAGTGGGTCAAAGGATACACCTCATGAAAGGTTGGACAATTCTCCTTGGCTGAATGGCTGGATAAGTTCACAGTATTTTGTAGAATATATGAGCTCTCCCACTATGGTAAGCAGACAGTTGCAGCAGCTTAGATAGTAAAACATGAAGCATAGTCATAGTTAGTTGGTGAATATAAACCATATACCCATTTAATATAGCCATTGCCAAAGCTCACTGTTACTGTCAGATTTCCAGGCATGATGGCATATCTGAGTCTTCAGGTCCTATCAGAAGGGTAGGTGTCAATCTAAGTTCCGGGGGAATAAGGGCAAACATCATAGCAGAAAACACTCTCTTCTCTTGACAGATTACATTTCTTAATAGATGGGACCTGTAACATGCCTCTTCTGCTGGATCTGATAGGATGGGTAAATGTAACTGGGAAGAAGAGGTCCCTCAACAAATATGTTGACGGTAGAGGATTCTTTATCTTTAGTCTTTTAAGAATGATGCCATGTTGCTTGCTTCTGGTTAGGAAGATAATGTTAGATTGTACCTATGCCAGTTTCTTGGTAAGAATTAAGGATTTTTATATATTAAAAAAATAAAAATGGAAGAGGAAGAGAACTTTAGAATAACAGAATTTGGTGGCACTGAGAGGTTACCTCCTATACACACACACACATGTTGGAAGGATATGCTTGAAATTATTAGGGTTAAGAGTACTCTGTACATTGAACACTCAATATATCAAACATATAGGATGTGCAAAACCAAAATAATTTAATAAAAAATGTAATACATATGACCAACATGCTGAAGATGATTTTGAGATGGGGAATAAAATTAAATAGCTATCCAAAGAAAGAACTATAGTAATTTGTGATATTAATTTATTCCAGTTGTAACAAATGTAAATATGTTCTAATTATAACAGAGATTGCATTTTTACAAATTCTAAATTGTTTATCTTAAGACTAATAGGTCATAGAACAATAAGATAACCTTTCATATAAATCTAATGGTACATCTATGTAGTTTCTGTAGTCCTTGAAAACCTATTACAAATTTGTTAGCCTTTATAATAATCTTTATGGTTTTTCATGCAATGGAGTAACATAGTTATCTTGCAGAGGTGGGGGGATAAAATAAGTTATAATTAAATGCATTAAAACAAATATCATGAAAATAGATGTAAAGGCAGTAAGAATTAACCAAATGCTGTAGTCATAAAAGCAATTTGGAAAGGTTAAAAATGGTCAGGAAAATAAAAAGGGCATTTGCCAAAGACACATTAATATAAGCATCTAAGCAAATTTCTAATCCAAGATCATAAAAACCGAGTAGGCTCTCTAGCACAGAAGATTAAGAGGGATCTATAAATATGTTAACTTTAATAAGTGTGCAGCTTTAAAAAGGGAGGCATTTTTAAATTGCCTGGACAAATTCAACTCATTGATGCATCCCACAATATACTTCCAATGCTGATATTTTAAAACAGAAGAAATAGCTTCTAAGAAAAGGGACTGGATCCACAAAATATAACATATTGGTACCTCCACCTGAGAAAGCTTATACTCACCTACTCCAGAATACTGTAGTATCCAAACAGACGGGAAGAAAGTCATCCGGCAAGAAATATCAAGAATCCCCCCCCCCCAATTGAGACTATTTTCTAAAAATTATTTCATACCTACCCTTTTATTCTATGTTCTTTGAAATATTTTCAGCCTCCCTGAAAACCGAAGAGTCCCAGATGAGCCAAACCAAATCCTGTTTCAGAACTAAACCACTGTTTCTTTTCTGCTCCACCACCTTCCCCACTCAGGAACTGATTAATCATTTCTTTGGAGCTGAGATAATCATTTATAATAACTACATTACTATCATCCCATGCTCCTTCACTTCACTCTCGAAAAAACGAAATTCTTATATTTCTCTGTCAGGAACACTGTTTTGGAACTCTTTGTACCTTTGACCCAGTTCTAAGACGGAACCCCATTTGCTCTCTCCCTTTCCTGAACCTCGAGTTCAGTTCTGGACAAATTAGAGACTTTTCTGCCCTGAACCACTCTCTCAAGCCTTCCCCGTACTTCTTTGGCCTCCCGCTTCTCAGCTTTTTATACAGCCCCCTTTTTCTGCGGCCTCCTCCTGCCACCCTACCCCGCCGTCTCTCCTCCCACTAGTTTTCTCAGCTTCCTCCCTCCCTCCCTCTCCGCTCCTTTTTTTTTCTCCACCTCCTCAATACCAGCCGCCCCTCGGCCTGAACATGCAAGCCTCGCCACCATTGGCCAAACAGCCTCATCCTTTCCATGCGGGATGCGCTGATTGGATGAGCCAAGGCTTGTCGCCTTGCCCGTTGTGAGAGTGTAGAGAGGGACGGAGAGAGGGAGGGCCTTTTTTTCCTCCTCCCCCCCCCTCTCTCCCTCTGTCTCTCTCGCTCTCTGGCGGTGTCCATGGCTCCTCCTGCCACGGAGAGGCGACGGACTTAAGCCGAAGCCGGGCCGGCTGTGGGTGACTCCCTTGAGAGAGACCTTCTTGGGGGGGCTGGGGAGGGGTGGGAGGGAAAAGCGCGAGCTCCCGAGCAGGGGGAAGGGGGTCACCAGCGGCACGAGCATCCCCCTCGTTAACCGCCGCCGGCGGAGGAGAGACCCGGGCGGCAACGGAGGCATAGGAGGAGGCGCCTTCCTTTTCTCTGAGCGAGCTCCTCTGGGCCGGTCTCCTCAGCCAGGAAACCTTCCTTCCCCCTCTCCTCCTCCTCCTCCTCCCCCACCTCCCCTCCCCAAGTCTCGTTGCCGGAGGAGCGACCCCCTCTCCTCCCCCCGCCCGAACCGGCAAATGAACTCGGTCCGAGCCGCCAACAGGAGACCCAGGCGAGTGTCCAGGCCGCGCCCGGTGCAGCAGCCGCCGCCGCCACCGCCTCCTCCTGTTCAGCCGCCTCAGCAGCAGCAGCCACTGCAACTGCCGCCGCCACCTCCACCGCCACCGCCACCGCCGCCGGAGAGGAACAACAACAACGCCGTAGCTGCCGCCGCCGCCGCAGCCGCTATCGCAGCTGGGGAACGGGGTAAGAGAAAGGGAGGGAGGGAGGGGCGGCAAGGGCAAGGGCGGCAAAGGGGCGCGGGCAGAGGAAAGACGGCGAAGCGGGTGGGGTTCCTTTTCCCACCCCACCCCTCTGCAAGCGGAGGATACGCTCTCCCCGTTCCGAGGACCTGTTAGGGACATATAGGCCGCGCTTTGTTTGGCTCGGGCCCTCGTTGAGGTTTGGGTTGCCAATAAACCACGGGTTCCTCTCAGGTACTTTTGGGTTGGGTTGGGGGGTTCGAATGGAGAGCACAGAGCCTCCTCTCGGTTGCCCAAGGAGAAAGAAAAGGGGAGAGTAAGAGGACGAAGAGGCCCGGGTCCTTTCCACCTTCTCCTCGGTGGTTTATTTTAGCTGTGGGAGGAAAAAGCTTCCCCTTGTGTCCGGGACACGGTGTGTATCCCAGTAACTTGTGTTGACACCTTTCCTTTTATTCTCTTAATCATCTCCTCCTCCGCTCTCCCCTCCCTCTCCCCCCTCGTTTTTCTCTCTTTTTGTAATGGTGTCTCATGGAGACAAGAACTGCTCTCTCTCACCCCCTCCCCTTCCTCTTCCCCTCTCTCTCTCCTCCCTCGCCCTGCCCCAGTGTTTTTGCTGCGCAGTTTGCATGGCTTTAGTTACCCGGACCCTGAAGGAAAAAATGATCCGCGATAGGGAAGTGTTCGGAGGGTGGCATGAAAGAAAGGAATTGCAGACCCTCATCCCTACATAGGCGGCGTTTTTGTCGGGGTAGATCATCGGCCATTTATTTATCTGCTTCTCTTTCCCCTTCTCGCCCCCTTCAGTCTGTCGCACCACTCTCACACACTGGCCTAAATAAAAATCCACAAATATTTGTTCCTGGTGTCAGCCTGCTGCGGGTGGCGGTAGAGAAACCTTCGTCGTTTTTCGCGCGTGTGAAGGTTTCAGTTCCCTGCTTGTAGGTCGGGGCCTAGCATAAAAATATTAGATTGAGACCAATTAGACAAGCACCATTGTTTGAAAGAATTGGAAATGTAATCATGAAAGGGATTCCTGTTTTCTTTCTTTCTCTAATAGAAGATTTATATGATCACTGGAAAAATTAAATAAAACCCAGATCTGGGTGTCTGGGGGCGGGGAAAAGTGTTGGAAAAGGAGGAGGAGGGCGATCATTTTCTCTCTAGGCTGCGTAACTGTTGCCATATTAATTGGCTAGGTTTCTCTCCCAGTGTTGGTGTGCTGTCGTCGCAGGGTTATTTTCTAAAGGAGAAGAACGGGTGGGATCGTAGGAGACATTTTGCATGTATTATCCATTGGGCTGGATTTTAATTTTTTATGCACAGTGTGTCGCACCTTTCTCATGATAAAAGGAGAATGACCTATGATATTGGTCGGTTAATAAAACACCTTTAGCTGTTGTTAGAGGAATGTCTTTTGTTTGCGTATGTAAGAATAATTTACTAAGGACAAAATGATAGATTTCGGAAGTACATGGTGATACAGTATTTTTTTTTTAAAAAGATGTAATTGTGGGATTGTTAACTCTGAATTTGTTCATAAAGAATCCTAAAATGCTTTTAATTCAGCTCTATTCCCCACATTCATCCAATCAAGAATGTTGCAGAAACCAGATTATTTTTAAAAAATGTGGGTTTTTTTGGCTAACTATAGGGTTTGTGTAAAACTTAAAAATAATTCTGATATCAATTACATAATTAGTAATATTCTAATATACCATTTGAAACAAAATCACTTCCTCCTTCTGAATATCATGTTATAGACTTTTTTCTTTCGGATTTATATAAAAAGTTTCTAAATAGTTTAGCAAATTTTGTAAATAATGAAAATTATAACTAAAGTAACATTGCATTTCATTTACTTACTGCTTGACTGAGAATTGTAACATAAATTAACTAGATATTAGATCTCAGAAGTAGCAGTCAAGCAGTATAGTTTAGCGCCTGGAAATTATGTTTCCTGTAACACATTAAAATTGGATAATATCCTTGTGTTTATATCAAACATAAATATTCATGCTGCAACTAAGACAAAAAGGAGTATATCTAGTTAATCATAGCAGGTCAGATAAAGAATATTTTATGAAGCTAGATCACTAATTAACACATAGAAGACTTTTATTTCATTGATTGAAGAAGTGTTAGAGTAGCAAATTTATAAAAATGTAACTTTAAAGTGCTTCTTAATAAGATTTTAATCTATTATTAAAAGTCTTTAGCTAATAGCATGTTTTCCTTTAGTTTTGGTTTTCTGGTATTTTAAATTTCTATTTAAATCTTTAAGGCATTTGGCCTAAGTATGTATATATTATGTATGTATGTATGTATGTATGTATATGTATGTATGTATGTATGTATGTATTTACTGCCCAACTTATGGTTCAGACATGAATAAGATATTTAATAAGACTTGAGTTGTAAGAATGTTACAAAATCAATTTGTTCCCTAAATCTATTTAATAGAAAACCTACCAAGGGAATGGTTGACAGGAATTTTAAGAGAAACCACCCAAGTGAAAGAGTAAATGTAAGATACAGTTATTAACATATAATAAGATAAAAGGGTAAATTACATTCCCTGTAAAAATTAACAAATTTTAGATCTACATCATACTCCAGAATCAATACTTTATTCATTAAAGTTTAAAAAACTTGAATTTAGCTTGGTTTGAATGTTCAAAGGATAATGATAATTTCATTATATAAATGATTTAGTTGACAGGTTTGGAATGAAGTATTTATTTTCTTGCTCAATGCATTGTCAAAATAGTGATGATTTGGATTCAAGAGGAACATATTCAATCTTGGTAACTTGCAGATATTTTTAAAAAAATGCAGTTATGTGCAAATCTTGAGCATTGTCCAAAGCATAAGTGAATTATACAGTACTGAATTGATGATTCTGATCTTTCCTTATTTATTCCAAATTAACAGCTATCTTCAAAATATCCTTGAATCAGTTATTTTGAAATAAGGAAAAATGATAATAAAGAAGTATTTTTTTTTACTAAAGATAAATGTAAAAAGGTTGTTAACATGGTATTTTGAAGAGTTTTATTTTACAGATTTAGAGTGCTAAATAAGCAATAGTTATTTAATTTCACAAAAAGATGCCCACACAACCCAATTTCTCTATAATATAGTTACTTTGTTAGCTTCTAGACAATATTTACATATCACTAGTTCCTCCCAATGTATTGATTTATTTATCTTTTAATATAAATTACGTGTAGCCAATCAAAAGCAGTATTGCTAAAGGAGTGTTGGTTGATGACTTCCATGTTTCAATGCATGTTCCAGCATGCATTCTGATACTAATATGAATAGTTTTTATTTTAGTAAATAATATATAGCTGACATCTGTATCTGCATATGGCGCTCTTTAGCTTAGTTGTGGTGATAGAATAAAATCTGGATTTTTTTTAAATTTGGCCTTTTTAAGTTTGATCTTAAAGTAATTATTATTTAAATTCTGCAGTTAATTTTTTAAAATTGATTTCAATTTAATAATTCTATCAGCCATGAAAATGTGTGTGTGTGTGTGTGTGTGTGTGTGTGTGTAAATATAAATAAATAAATAAAAATAGTTGGTTCTTCATAAATAAATAGAATATAAATTCGTATGAATTGTGTAACTCAACATAGTCTTTGTTTTAATATTAATTTTTTTAGCCTAGTGCATTTTGTCCACTTTTGCTTGTATGAAGCACTATGATTCATGTGAGTTGGTCTGTAGATAGCTATAGAACAATATAATAGAATTTGCTACAGATAAATCAGTATTTCATACATACCTGATAAATCAAAAGTAAATTCAAATTTAATTTATGCAAAAGGTTTCATACTTAATATGTGATGTATTTTCAGTATTAAAAATATAACTGCAGATACTTACATAAGAATATATGCTGACGGGAGGGTGGAGCTCCAACACCTCAAATGGTGACAGATGTAGCCTTTGATTTTATATTAAGATTTATTGGCAGTGGTACATAAGAGGAAGTTCTCTTTCACAGTATACCAGATATGATGCTCATTTCACAATGCTAAAATAAAAGTGAAATAATTAGAAGACAACTTCATGAAGCCAGATATGTACAGACTGAAAAGTATTTATCTGCACTGAATAAACTTTTAAGATTTCTAATTCAAACAAAATGCATATATGTGTTTTTTTATATTACCTAATTGCTATAATCACCTATTTGAGAGGGGAAATTGCATATATGAATTCAATACAGTGACAATGTATTTTTCATTAGGTTTGATGTTATTTGTATATATTTGCCAGAATCTGCACTTAAAAATAAATTTTGCATCTATTCCAATGGTTCTCAACCTGTGGGTCGGGACCCCATTTGGGGTTGAACGACCATTTCACTGGGGTCGCCAAACAACACAGTCCGCCATTTTTTCCCCCTTTTCCTTAGCTGTGCTACTCCCTTTTATTCTATTGGCTTTTGAAAGCCAATAGAATAGACTCTCTTGAATAGAGTCTAATTCTATTAGCTTTCAAAAGCCAATAGGAATTGTCCAGGCTGTCTCTGCCCTGCTGAGCCCGCCAAAAGTCCCATTCTGCAAACGGTGCTGCACCAGTTGAGTAGTCCTCGACTTACAACCGGTTGGGGGTCGCGGCATTAAAAAGGTTGAGAACCACTGATCTATTCTTTCATGGAAAACAGATTTCCTGAATACATATTCCATTTAAAAAGTTAGAATTAAGCAGTATTTTTAACAGCAAGTTCTCTCTCTCTCTCTCTCTCTCTCCCTCCCTCCCTCCCTCCCTCCCTCCCTCTCTCTCTCTCTCTCTCTCACACACACACACACATACACAGAGAGGGGGGGAGAGATTGAGATTAAAATGGAAGTAAAAACTGAAATAAAACTCTGGTTGTACATATTTTGTTCTACATGAATCTAAAAAATAGGCTGTTTTAACATAGTAATTTGTAAAACTCAGACACATTTCTGTTTTTAGATGATTTGTGAAAGTTGCTGGCAAAAAGGTTAGTAACTTCTGTTATATATTTAGCTTTAGGCCAGTCTAGTAGATGCTATGTAACCTATGCATTTCAATTATCGTTAAAAAAGCCAATAATCAAATATCTCAAACACTTTTGAAATCAGTGATTGTTGCAGAATAATTGCTGAATTGTTTAATTATTCCTTGAGTTACTTCACATTATTTTAATATATACATATATTGGACTTATAGAAGAGAAACTGAAAGTTATAGAATGCTCTGTTTTCATTTATGCATTTCATTCACTCAAGGACCTGTCTATTTCTAACGCTAGAGCTAAAGCCTATGTCCTAAAAATCTCAAGTACCTGTACTGGATTTGGAATGAGTATTGAATGAGATGTCTTTACTGACTGCTGTCTATTTCCTGTGTTTACATAGACGATGAAATACACTGTTTTTCAATGGCTTATGATTCCCACAATTTTATGAATGTAATAGATGAATATTAATGTATCTTATGCCATTGAGGATCTCTTAAGCAATATAGGCTGTATAAAGTGACCATAGACAAATATATAAATGTAGAACTATATGTATTTGGCTTCAGGTAATGAAATTATCCAGCCCTGTATTCCACAATGATATAGTTACATTTTCAGTTGATTTATAAATCATGGATGGATAATACATGGCCTGATCATAATGCTGTTTTTACATATATATTTTTTAATATTTGCTTAACTAGATAGGTAAAGTCTGTTTTGATTTTTTAAAAAGAAAAATCACACCTATTTAATTTAAACAACCAGCTCTTGTAAATATCGTCCAACGTACAGTTAGAACAATGAATAAATATAGGAATAAAAAATAATATGCAGGCTAGGCTCACACTTCATATTGAGACATAATGCAGTTTTTGATTCAGCTTAGTGTATACAGTATGTCACATGTGCTAGAAATATGTGATTTTGTATATTGTACAACTTAGCCAATCATGTTTTATTCAACAAACTTACTGCTATAAAATAACTGCAATAAAATAACTTACTGCTTAATGTAATTGTATGCATTCTACTATCAACAGATGGGGAGATTTTTTTCTGATATAAAGATAAAGGAGAAGTTACTGTTTCTGCTAAAATGTTGCCACTTTATTAAGTGAATGTTTGCTATGGAATGCCCATTATACTTGGTATGTTAGAAAATAAATGTTTAAAATGCAAAGTAAATGTTTCCTCTGTCCAGTTTTGGGGGCAGTGCTCATCTTCGTTTCTTAGCTGAGGAGCCAGCGTTGTCCAAAGTCTTTTCCATGGCCATGTGGCCAGCATGATTATACACCAAGGCGCACAGAATGCTATTACCTTCCCATCACAGTGGTACATATTTATCTATTTGCATTTGCAAGCTTTAGAACTGTAAGATGGGTAGGAGTTGTAGCAAGCAACAGGAGCTCACCCTGTCATGCAGTGCTTGGGTCTTGAACCTGGGCTGTCAGTTTTCCAGCTGACCCCCTCAGTATCTTTAACTGCTGAGCCACAACACCCCTGTTTAAAATGTAGAAGGTCACTTATATTATGTTCATGCAAAATTTAAAACAACAAAGTTATTACTGAAGTAATTATAGAGCCAGTTTTCAGTATTTTGATGTGGCAGATCATTTTTCTCAGTTTCTGTGGTTTGGGGTAGTATCAAAAGTAATAAAAGGCTTTTATTTATTTCATTCACCTATCTTATGAACCATAACCTCATGCAGCTTAAAAACAGCAATAAAGACAGTAAAAACATAACTATCATAAAACTCTCAATATCACTGGAAAAAACACACTCCCAAACATCAACAAACAGCTTTACTGGGCTCCAGCCTCAGTCAGTTCTACTCCAACATTTGTGGAAAATGCAGGTCTTCTAGGCTTTCTAGAAAGCAAGGAGAGTAGGTGCCTGCCAGATCTCTGGGGGAAAGGTGTACCAAAGGGCATGAGTAGCTATCAAGAAGGCACACTGCCTAGATACCACTAGATGACAACATTTAATGAAAGGGACCTGGAGTGTGACCATCCTATCTGACCTGAGAAAGGGCAAATACTTTGAGTGAGGGGCATTGTTCACTAAAGATCTTAAGTTTTTGCTGTCAGTGAATTCCAGAATATATGTACTTTTTGGCTCATCTGAAACTTAGTGCCCAGTAGCTACTGTTACGCAGGGAAAGTTTCTGCTTTTTAGTGATGTTACTGTGGAACCTCCTAAACTTTCCAAAGAATGCCTTTTCCAGAATACAAATTTGAAATTCACTTAACTTGCCCAATTTGTAAACATTATTTATTAATCAGTTAAATTAATCGATCATAAAGTTTTAATAAGATGTGCCCTGAATTAGAAAATGAATATTTAATAAAGAAACTAACTTTAAAGAGTATATGAATATATATGTTTATCTGCTTTTATTGCTTTTCTTAACTCTCCAGAGTAAAAGATCCAACTTTTTGCACCTAGGATTGCAGATGGTGCTCACTCACAACAATTGTCTTTTTAAAAAACATTTGGCCACTTCTTTTAAATGTTGTATAATTTTGGTTAGTCCTTCTTCCATTTATGCATAGCTTGCATTGATTCTAAGAAAGTTGAAAGAGTATATGGAATGGAAGATACGTGATAGAAGCATAACTTGTGCCTGATTCGTAATACACATAAAACTGCTTTCAATATACAGTGGGGCAAAAAAGTATTTAGTCAGCCACCAATTGTGCAAGTTCTCCCACTTAAAAAGATGAGAGAGGCCTGTAATTGTCATCATAGGTAGACCTCAACTATGAGAGACAACATGAGAAAATAAATCCAGACAATCACATTGTCTGATTTGGAAAGAATGTATTTGCAAATTATGGTGGAAAATAAGTATTTGGTCACCTACAAACAAGCAAGATTTCTGGCTCTCACAAACCTGTAACTTCTTCTTTAAGAGGCTCCTCTGTCCTCCACTCATTACCTGTATTAATGGCACCTGTTTGAACTTGTTATCAGTATAAAAGACACCTGTCCACAACCTCAAACAGTCACACTCCAAACCCCACTATGGTGAAGACCAAAGAGCTGTCGAAGGACACCAGAAACAAAATTGTAGACCTGCACCAGGCTGGGAAGACTGAATCTGCAATAGGCAAGCAGCTTGGTGTGAAGAAATCAACTGTGGGAGCAATAATTAGAAAATGGAAGACACACAAGACACTGATAATCTCCCTCGATCTGGGGCTCCATGCAAGATCTCACCCCGTGGGGTCAACATGATCACAAGAACAGTGAGCAAAAATCCCAGAACCACACGGGGGGGGGGGTGGAGAATGACCTGCAGAGAGCTGGGACCAACGAAACAAAGGCAACCATCAGTAACACACTACGCCGCCAGGGACTCAGATCCTGCAGTGCCAGATGTGTCCTCCTGCTTAAGCCAGTACATGTCCGGGCCCATCTGAAGTTTGCTAGACAGCATTTGGATGATCCAGAAGAGGATTGGGAGAATGTCCTATGGTCAGATGAAACCAAAGTAGAACTGTTTGGTAGAAACACAACTCGTCGTGTTTGGAGGAGAGAGAATGCTGAGTTGCATCCAAAGAACACCATATCTACTGTGAAGCATGGGGTGGCAACATCATGCTTTGGGGCTGTTTCTCTGCAAAGGGACCAGGACGACTGATCCGTGTACAGGAAAGAATGAATGGGGCCACATATCGTGTGTTTTTGAGTGCAAACCTCCTTCCATCAGCAAGGGCATTGAAGATGAAACGTGGCTGGGTCTTTCAGCATGACAATGATCCCAAACACACCGCCCGGGGAACGAAGGAGTGGCTTCATAAGCATTTCAAGGTCTGGAGTGGCCTAGCCAGTCTCCAGATCTCAACCCCATAGAAAACCTTTGGAGGGAGTTGAAAGTCCGTGTTGCCCAACGACAGCCCCAAAACATCACTGCTCTAGAGGAGATCTCCATGGAGGAATGGGCCAACATACCAGCAACAGTGTGTGCCAACCTTGTGAAGACTTTCAGAAAACGTTTGACCTCTGTCATTGCCAACAAAGGATATATAACAAAGTATTGAGATGAACTTTTGATATTGACCAAATACTTATTTTCCACCATAATTTGCAAATAAATTCTTTCCAAATCAGACAATGTGATTGTCTGGATTTGTTTTCTCATTTTGTCTCTCATAGTTGAGGTCTACCTATGATGACAATTACAGGCCTCTCTAATCTTTTTAAGTAGGAGAACTTGCACAATTGGTGGTTGACTGAATACTTTTTTGCCCCACTGTATTCCAGAATGTAACAGATACATAGATAAATAATATGAATTTATTATTAAATAAACACCTGCACAAAACATCTGTTTGATAAGCTTCTGAATAAGTTGCTGTTGAACTCCTGGTCCTTTGGCTCTATTTCTATGGTGAGACAAAACAGCAAGTCTACAAATGTGACTCCCATGAAACAAAAGACTTTAAGTAGCATTAAGAATATATGTGAAAATGCACAATATTATCTGGCAACAGTGCAAAAGTACTGTGCTTAGGAGATGATGGCAGGCAATATAGACATTATAAATTGGAATCTGGATTTTATATCCTATACGATTAAAAAAAATTATAGTCTACTTTCCAGCACTAATATGTCACTCAGGATGGCTGATAAAAATTAGAGCTACTTGCACTTATAAAATGCTATTTTATAAGATTTTGAATATAATGAAATTAGGCAGCAAAAATTTGATAAATGTTTAAGATATTTTACTGTCTGATAAATATCAGAAAAGCAAACTATTTGATATTTTATGTAAAAAGCAAATCTTTGGATGATAAGGTAATAATGTTTATTATAGGTTAATTCATAAGGAACTTTTCTTAAACATACCTTATTGGAATGAAGTAGATTTTGTTAAAAGGCTTTCTTCTTGAATTACTTACTGAGGAGTAAGACTAGAGTAATGTCATTTGGAATCTCCCCTCCAACATCAAAATCTCAGCCCTCATATTCAGTAAATAGAATGCTGATTCCCAGCAAGAAATACTTAAGAGGCCATTAGATTCCAAGAGTAATTGGGGGGTCAAAGTAATGAAAGCAGTATTATAATGTAAGCCCCATCTCTTTTTTGTCTGCATTATGTTATATAGACACATCCCAAAAGGCAGAACTGCTTTCATTGTTTTGACAAAAGTAGCAGAAGATTGCAGATACCACTATTAAAGGCTGTTGATTTTCAGAGTAATACTTGGTGCAAGATTGCATAAATGAAATCATGTTTTTCTTTATTAAACTTATCTAATTTTCCCCATCTGGTTACTTTCTAAAGTGTTGAGTTTAATGAGGTTAGCTAAGGATAAACTTTAATATATTTGAAAGGTACTGGACTTTAGAAAGTTTGCCTCTGTTTATACTACCCCAGGGTTTCTGTATCTAGTTGAAGACAAGATATTCATTTAAAGTTCTGACAAACTCTGATGTTTGACTTTTAGATTTCCCTCACTGGATATCAAAACTTAACAATGAAGTGGAAATTGCATTCATAAATACATCTAAGGAGGTTTTCAGTCATCCGATTCATAGGCAACTGGACTTGCTTTGTTTTTCCTTGAAGATGTTTCGCTTCTCATTCAAGAACTGAAGAAGCTTCTTAGATAAGAAGCAAAACATCTTCAAGGAAAAACAAAGCAAGTCCAGTTGCCTTTTGAAAAAGCACCTTTGGGACTTTCATAAATACCTATGCAGACCAGATTTAGAGATAGATGAAACCATGTATTTATAGTCTTTGTCACTTTCCCGTATTTTCCATTTTGTTTCTATTTTCATCTCCAGGAAAAAATCATTTAACTTTTTAAAATGTAAACTAGTACTGTGCTGGAATGTTTGGAAAATAAGGAAAATGTATATATACCTAAGATTCAATCCATGTGCTGATTTAGTATATATATGAATAAATGTGATACAGTTGATATACCTTCCATAATCTATCTAGCTCATATCAAATGTAACAATGTGATAGATACATTTAAAATAAATAAGATGTAAGATGTGTATTAGTATTTAAGTATTTAATTCCCCATTGTCCTGACCAGTATAAATAGAATCACAATTTAGTTGGTCTGTACAATGGAGAACATTAAGGTGCTATGCCAAGAGAGGCTGAGTAGGAACTATATAGTTGAGATTTCTATGGTGTTGCTTGTTAACTATGTTGATTCAAAATGTATTGCTTTTAAGTTAACAATTGTATGAAAAATTAATTAAAACTTGGTTATCCTACATATGATATTATAAACTTAGGTTATTACATTAATGACAACCAATGTAATCCAAAATTAGGCTTTTTTCATATTTATATAGCTTTTGTATAATTCTCTATGCTACCTTTAATTGCTTTCCAAAAGAATTTGTTTTGAAGTGGGTGGTGGATTGTTTGGAATAGATCTATATAATTAATTTGAGTGGATAAAGGTTGACATATAGCCAATAAAATTTACTTAGGAGCAGTAGTTGTTTAAAACTAGCTGTTAATTCTAGCTCCTTCTGAATACAAAATGCGCATTTCAAATTTCAATTAATTCTAACTCTTTGGAAACATTAACATGTCTGAAATGTTAACCAAGGCATATTATGCTAAAAATGGAAATCTGTTTAAAGTTTAGTATTTTAATCAAGTAATTAAACTCTTTTATAGTTTTTTTTAATGGAACAAACTCTTAAAATAAATTGTGTATAATCTTTGTATAATCTTTGTATCTTAAAATTCATGATTGTAGTGTAGAACGTTTTTATGAATAAAGAGACAGGAAATAACATTCCGTGGCTTTTTTTTTTTTTTTTTGCCACTGATGCTGCTTCAAGTGGTGTAATTGAGTGAAGATCACCTCAGATGGGGACTGCAGCCAAGAAATTAAAAGACGCTTGCTCCTGGGGAGGAAAGCTATGGCAAATCTAGATAGCATACTAAAAAGCAGAGACGTCACCCTGCCAACAAAAGTGCGTATAGTCCAGGCCATGGTTTTCCTAGTTGCAATGTATGGTTGTGAAAGTTGGACCATAAGAAAGGCTGAGCGCCAAAGAATTGAGGCCTTTAAACTATGGTGCTGGAGAAGACTCCTGCGAGTCCCTTGGACTGCAAGGCGTTCAAACCGGTCAGTCCTAGAAGAGATCAACACCGACTGCTCTTTAGAAGGCCAGATCCTGAAGTTGAAACTCAAATACTTTGGCCACCTAATGAGAAGGAAGGACTCAATGGAGAAGGGCCTAATGCTGGGAAAGATTGAGGGCAATAGAAGAATGGGACGACAGAATGAGATGGCTGGATGGAGTCACTGAAGCAGTAGGTGTGAACTTAAATGGACTCCAGAAGATGGTAGAGGATAGGAAGACTTGGGTACGTTGTCCATGGGGTCGCGATGGGTTGGACACGACTTCGCAATTAACAACAACAAATTTAGAAAAAAGGAAGCAGAATAGCCTTTTTTGAAATAGGATGGAAGAAACATCCCTGTTTGCTTAGAGCAGGGGTGTCAAACTGCTGGCCCGCGGGCTGGTTGCATCATACAGAGGCCACGCCCATTCCAGCTCCAGCAATGCAAAAAAAGTCACGACACATCACGTGAAGTGGCGAGTTTTACACTAGTGGCTTAGAGTATTCCTGATACATTTTTAGCTTCCAGCCCAACTCTTAAATTGATCCGAAACATAACTACAATGAAAATAGCTAATCCTGTTTCATTTAAATAACTAATCTTACCTTCAGTGTACTTGTGAGCATTGTATTATGCATTTCCCTAATACCGTGATCTCAATTACTTCTTTTTTTTTTTTAATTGAAAGTTTTATAAATTTTACAAAAAGACAAAAACAATACAAAACAAAAGGCAACATATACAAAAAAGAAACTAAACATTACATATATATATATATAAAAAAAAAAAAACCCCATCCCCCACCCCTCACAAAAACCCTCCCTTCCCCCCCCTGAGCTTCCCAGAGCAGAATATAGGCTTAATTAAAAATTAAGAAATAAAAATAAAAAATTAAATTAAAAAATTTATATTTATATATATATATAAAAAAAATATCTATATATATATATAAAAATAAAACTTATAAAAAAGCTATGTGATATTTTTGTATACCCAATCTAAATTGTATAAATTTTATCCATTTGTCCCAAACAGCAAGGAACTTCTCTTGCGTTTGTTGCTTTAAGAAAGCCAAAATCTTTGCCATTTCCGCCAGATAAGCTACTTTAAGTAACCATTCCTGCAATGTAGGCAAAGATTCCTTCTTCCAATATTGTCCTACTAACAGCCTAGCGGCTGTAATCAAATTTAACATCAATACAACCTCCTTTGTATCACAATCTGTAACAATGCCTAACAAAAATAATTGCGGAGTAAATTTTACCCTCCTTCTAAAAATTCTCTGGATATTCCACCATATTTTGATCCAAAATGCTTTTATCTCTCTGCATGACCACCAAATATGATAATAGGAAGCATCCTTATAACCACATCTCCAACATTTGGGTTGCACGTCAGGGTACATAAGAGACATTTTTTGTGGATCAAGGTGCCATCTATAAAACATTTTATAAAAATTCTCCCTAAGGTTCTGTGCTTGTGTAAATTTGACATTTCTCACCCAAATGGTTTCCCAAATGTCCAATGAGACTGGGACACCAAAATTCTGCGCCCATCTAATCATACAATCTTTAATTAATTCCGTTTCTGAGTCCATTTCAACTAATACCCCATAAATTCTCTTGATATGGGTTTGTCTTTGATCCTTGACTTGCTTAATAAGATTTCCATCTTCTCTAAGAAAACCCAATTTACAATCCACCTTCCATTTATCTACTAGTTGCCTATATTGAAACCAAGAATAAATAATATTTTCTTGCGCTAAATCTTCCCGTATTCTTAACTGCCAGTTTTGCCCATCCCATCTAAGTAACTGACTATAAGACACCATGTCCATTTTTACTCCTCTTTTTATTCCTTCTATCGCATGCCAAGGTATAGCCCATAATGGAACTTTAAAATCACTTTTATAATATTTTCTCCAAATCCTAAGTAAAGAAATTCTTAAAATATGAGATTTAAAGACCCAGTCCATTTTTTTATTAAATATTAAATAGGCATGCCACCCATAAAGTAAATCCCATCCCTCTAAATGAAGTATCTCAGGATTTGTCAAATTTACCCAATCACTGATTAGTGTTAAGACCACCGCATCGTAATATAATTTCAAATTTGGTACCTTAAGTCCACCCCTCTCACGGAAGTCTTGCATAATTTTAAACTTAACCCTTGGCTTTTTCCCTGCCCAAATAAATTTATTAACTCAATTACTTCTTGAGCAGCAGAGAGAAGAAGAAAGATGTGGACTGATTGGCACCTGAAACACTTTATTCACTGTTTATTCACTGTTGGCAAAGACACTATCTCTGTCCTTTCCACTTTTCAAGTGAAAGAATGGAAAATATTGCTTCCTGCTGCTTTTGAAAGAGCTCTGTGGAGCTCCAAAAGCCTGTGTGGCTTAAAATCCCCATATTTGTTTGTTTGTTAAATTTATTGGCCACCCATCTTACAAAGTAACACAGAGGCTTATAATATTAAGAGATAAAACTATGAATAAAATTCTCCAAAAATATAAATATATTATTGAATATGAAGATTGTGATACCAACACATAAGAATATCTGTATAGCTATAGGGAATTAGCAAATCAGCTGGCTGTTGTAAGCATTTCTGGAGGAGTTGGTGACTGCTGGGATCCTTCATTCTGTACAGCTTTGAGTTGCTTGTATATCTGAATTCTGCACTTGCTTTGCCCATATCACCAATTACCAATTGTACCAAGCCAATTTTCTCCTGGTGTTTCTTCTCTGTATCTTCTCTTTCTACTCTGTTGCATGACTTGACTGCAAGCTCTCATCTCAACATTCATGCCTTATGTGCCGAAAGTATTCTCTTCCTACACTTAAGTGCCAGTGTGGCCCAGCTACTACTGACTTAAAGTTTCACAGAAGGGAAAAGGGAAGGGAAAAACCTGTGTGGCAAGGCTATCTTTATAGACCTATCAGTTAGTAGAACATGCAGTATTTAATAAACTTACCTTGATTGATTTGATTTGATTTGATTGACAAGGTGGGATATGCAGCCACATTTTCCAACAAAGCATTAGGATGAATGAAATAAGCATTTTCTTGTCTAATAATGGCTGTGCAAATATATAATGCTAGGACATTATTGGTAAATAAAAAGGATGATGTTAACTTTGGTGTACTCCTGTTTCCAATTGATATAAATTTAAAACAAAATGTGTAAGCATATTGATGCCCATTGTACCACATAGCGGCCCTAATACTTGCTATGAAGAAAATTTATAGATAGGTTGGAAGTGATGGTTTTTAATATTTGCAATTTCTTAGGTCTGGTACTTCTAGCTTTTTAGATTGTTTCTAAAAATGCTAGCACTTTGATTAGGTTCAAACTGTTTGAAGTCTGTGTATGTTAACTGACTAGGGAAGAATTTTGCATTAAAATCTTTCTATTTGTTTAGTATAGACTTTTGAACTAGGTTCATTATGAATATAGTAGTTTTCTTTAACTTTTCAGTTGTAATTCTTTATGTTCTGTGTGTTTTTTTGTTCAAATCTGGAAGCTGAAAATGAAGTCTTTTAGTAAAAGGTACAAGATTTATAAGATTTGAAGAGAAAGCAGAGTATTTTTTTTTTCCCATCAGGGGAAAGCGCAGAGTATATTAAAGAGCAAGTAGTTTACTGTTTGATTTTTGTCTCCCAAGTGGTAGAACTTCAGTATTGAAGGACAGTCCTAGCTCATGCACTTTGTAGATGCCTGTGGTATAGGGACACGTAAGAGGACAAAAATGTAAAAAGAAAGTACTTTAAGACAAAACTTGAGAAAAATCATGTGACTGCATATTAGGCGTTTGACAATCAGCTTGTGTTTATGGCAGTTTTGAGTGTCCTTTGAATATGTGGCCACATTTTACAACACTGTTCCCCAAAACCGGCATTTACTTCAAGCTTTTGGCAAAACTAGCCTATAATGAACAGTGTAATTATTTTACAACCGCAGTGTTCACTTTACAACAACAGCATTCATAGATTGTAAAATTGAGTGGGCCATATGGATGATCCATTTTATGATCCATTTTTATAACAACTTAAACTATGATAGGCAGGATCCATTACAATCAAAAGTCGAGGAGTACCATGTCAATAGCACCATATATATATTCACAATGGATGACTACATACAAGAATGGCTTTCATATCTGTCTTTCTGTCTATCTACCTTCATTGCAAATTTAAACATTCAGAGTATGATTTCATGGGGAAAATAATTAAAGAACTGAGTTTAGAAATATGAAAATTTTAAGTCTTATCAGTACAATGAAAGGGATGTTAGAAAGTAGTGTTTTTAGTGGATGTTTTCTTTTTTTATGTTGTGATTTATGTTCAAATAATAAAATAAAGTAGTGGAATTGGCATTCAGCTCAAGAGTTTAATTTTTTTAAAAAAAACCTTTCCTTTTTTTGGTTAAAAATAAATCAGTATATTCTGCTTTTTAAGATTAATCCTTCCTCAGTGATATAATGAGCAGTAACTGTACAACTTTTTCAATTTCTTTGTCTACTTACACCGATGCTATATCTTTGCATTAACTTCTTAATTTTTCTCCTTTTTTAAAAAAGTTTTTAAATAAAATGATTAAATTAAAAAAGGAAGAAAAAGGAAATAATATATTTTAAAATCATGACTGATTTAGAAACAATATTATTGGAACAATATGCAGCAAATTTTAAAACTACAATTTCTAAAATGCTTAATGATGGGCAAAGTACAGATTGATTGTGTAGAATTGGTCTACTGTTTAGATACTATGTTATTCAGTATTTAGTTTTTTTTCTCATAAGAAATAAAGTAATAAAAATATAATAAATTAATGTAACTTCTAAAATTTATTTATAACTTTTTGCTAGGGATTATAAAATATGTCCCCCACATCTTTAAAATTTAGATTGTGATAATTTTAGTAACACCTAAAATATGTGATATCAATAGGGCAATTAAAAGCAATTGAGAGAAATAATTCATCAGTTCATTCTTTTATGAAGACTTTGTAAAATGGCTGAATATTATAAAAGATTGCCATGGCATGAGAGCAAAACATTGAAATGTGTCGCTTATAGATTTTCAAGCCTTTTCCTAGTTTTTGAAAATTATAACATTTGAAAGTTCAAGGTTGGATGGTGCTAGGTTAAAAAATGATACAGAAACAGCTAGGGAAATGTGGGCAGTGCAGTGTTCTGGATTGTATGCAGTTTCTTTGGTAAACTTAAGATGCTAGTCTTAAATGATCAATCAGTCTATATAACGCAGGTAGTCCTGGCTTATCAACCACTTGTTCAGTGACTGAGGTTGCAATAGTATTGAACAAGAGATACTTACGACCAGTCCTCAAAGTTTCAAGTGTTACAGCAACCCCACAGACACTTGGTTGTGATTTCAGCACATGGCAACCAGCTTGTACTTACGACAGTTGCAGCATCCCGCAGTCATGTGATCACTATTTGCCACATTCCCTGCCAGGTTCCCACAAGCAAAGTCAATGGAGAATTTGGCAGGGAAGATTGCAAGCCACTCTGGTAAGTTGCCCCACCTCACCTGGATTTCCTGTGTGCCACCCTCCTTCTCTTGGCCTTTCTGTATTCTCATATACCTGCACTCTCCTCAACCTTCCTACTCTTGTGCTACAACATAGCACCTCCTTCTCCAACTTGTAAATGGCATGCACAGGGCATCCCAGGGCTCCCCCCCCCACTGCATTTTCACGCTCCTTATCTGGGTCTCTCACCACTTCAGACAATCCTTGTTTCAATTACTATCGTAATCCAAAGACCCACCTCTCTATGCTCCATTGTATCTTTAACCTTAGAATATTCTGTTTAACAGTACCACGTTTGAGTCTATGTGATTTGCAGAGTATCCTGTCTGCCTTTTTCTACAGTTAATGAAAATTCTGTATGCAGCAGTTGCCAAGGGCTGAATTTGAGTATTGTCAGAATTGATCCATTTAAGGACTTTTTTATTTTAACTGTTTTCAGTAGACTGTTTTCAGTAAACTAGTGGTAGATTGATGATATCCCTTTTCCTTAAAAGAGAAATCTGAAATCTTTGGAGCTTGCTGTTCAATGCAGCACATACTCAGTAGAGAATATGTGGAAAATAACCCTTTAGTTATTTAATAGGTTTTAAGTTTGCATAAATTACAAAGGTGTGGTTAAATAATTTAATACTTTTCTTGAAGACTTCAAAAGAGCAGCGTGTTGACTTAGTGGTGAAGACTCTTGCTCCCACTTGGAAGGTGAGAGTTCAATCCTAGGTAGCGGCAGATGTTTCTCTCCTAGGGCACAAAGAAAAAAAATATCTGCTGTCCTCATGGCATCAGGAAGTAAATGCTCAGCTCTATCCAGTCACCCTGACACTACCCTGAATTAAGAAATTATAGGATTGTAAAAAAGGAGTTTTTGAAGACTTCAAAAGTATTACTAGCAATATTAACTACTGATGCACCGTATTAAATCCTAATGAAGAAACATTGTCCATTTATGTTGCTGTAAATTAAATAGCCTCTAGAAGGTACTCCAGAGTACAGATTTAACTATCAATCTCTTCCATTTTTTCCACCAGTGCTTCCATCCAATACTTGTTGGCATCCCCTTACCAGTTGTGTATAAATTTTGTCCCAAATTTGAGACAAAATGAAATTTCATTTTATATTGTTTTAAAGGTTTCACTATTCAGATATTGATGTTGTTTTCCTTAAAGCCACAGTAATTTAAAGCCAATAAAGCTGCAGGAATGAGCTCTGCTTTTTTGATGTGAATGGAGTTTATTGAAGGGGAGGAGTGAGAATTGGGAAGAATTTGTTATGTATACATTGCTGCCAACTAGTAGGCAGGGCTAACTGCTGTTTTTTAATTCTGAAAAAGAGTTCATGCTTTCCTGTTCAAGGAGGTTGCCAAAAGCAAAAGTTGATATGTGCATTAGAAAGAACCCAGCCAAAGCCACAGAAATATATTTTACTGAGGTGGTGCTGGTTAGTTGTAGGTATGTTAAATTGAAAAAAAAGTTGCTTGTTTGCTGAAGTCAGGTCTTAGTTATGCAAACAAGCTGCAAAAAAGCTTTTTAGCTGTTGCTTTCATTGTTTATTCTTAATGAGAATTTTAGTGATTAAGATGAATGGTTTGCTAAAACTTTTTAAGTAGGAGGATATTAATAAATTTACTTAAGGGTGGGGGGAAAAAAAGCAAAGAGCCAAGTTTATTGAATGTAAGTTTGTTTGTGGGATTATATTGGAGGGAAAATCTTGTGTTTATTATGGATGAATGGTTGTTTAAAAGAAATATAAACCTCCGCGTGGAGAAGGTGGATAAATTACATGTAAATATGGGATTTAATGGATAAATTATGATTAGAGTTGATATGGGATTAAATGTATTATTTAGATTATGAATAATTTTTAGTTTTTAATTTGGAATTGCTTATATTGTTATTTTTTTAAAATTTGCTTAAATTTGTTTTGTATTTGAGTTAAAGCACATTATTGATTTTGTTATTTGTGTTATTTATCCCAGATTCATGTTCACTGCATTGATAACGCTATCTAATCATCTCATCCTTTGCCATGCTCTTATACTTTTACCTTCAATCTTTCCCAATATAGGGTCTTTTCCAATGCATAACTTTGATAGATGTGAATGTTGGAATGTGTGATTTTCATTTTCTTAAGGGTTAGAGTTATTAAATATTGCCTCTGGTTTATGTTTTGTAGTTCTAAGCATTATTTTGTTAGTGTATGAAATTAAGAATACTGTGCAATAGTTTACATATTCTATTAGGTCTTGTTTTTTGATAATGATCCATAGATTGACATAATCTGTTGGCTGCTGGGTCATTCTCCAGATTTGTTGGCACAGTTTAGTTGCAATTTCTATTGATTCTTTTTTTGTTGCTTATCATGGTTTTGTAAATTCCAACAAATCCTATAGCCATCAGCCATCCAAGGCAGAGCAAGCTAGGAATCCAATGTCATGTAGGTCAGTACTATTTTTATTGAAAAGGTATACCAACAGCATTAGAATGTTATCTTGCTAGCAGCTCTTCCTCTTGTCCACCAAGGCCATTCCCTCTTCCCTCTACAAAAGCTTTTGGACTTAGTAAAGAACAGATTGCTGATCTAACTTCATTTTACAGTGTTAGAGGTTTTTGTAAATAGAGAGCATCTTCTATTATATCTGGGATGTGGATATGTTTACTGTGCAGAATTTCAGTGTGCTCCTTCCATCTGTATTTCATCTTTTATGAAAGTTATTATTTTTTACTAATAATTATACAGTCCCTGGGCATTTTCCGCATTCAGTTTGAGATTGGAACTTTCTTTTGAGGTGAGATAGAAATTCTCATTGTCTCTTCTAACATCTCTGTCATTTTTTGCTAAGTTCTTTCTTAGATATTTATTTTTTGTAACGTTGATTTCTCTTTTTTTCTTGGCAATTTCCACAATTTGCTTTCTTATAGTTCTTGGCCTTTAGCAGTCCATTTTTGTGCTCAGTGTTAACAATTTTCATTTCCTTCCATACTTCCTTTGGTTCCCTATGAGTTTCAGGACCAGAGTAATTCCTGGTATTTTTCTTGAAGATGAAAGGTACATGGTCAAGATTATATTGTGGAAAGTGGTTAGCTTTGTTGTTCTGCTTTAGTTTGATTTGGAATTTATACCTGAGTGTTGTTTTGTTTGTTTTCAACAATGTATTCCAGCAGTTCTCAACCTGTGGGTCGCGACCCCATTTGGGGTCGAACGACCATTTCACAGGGGTCGCCAAACAACGCAGTCCGCCATTTTTCCCCCTTTTCTTTAGCTGTGCTACTCCCTTTTATTCTATTGGCTTTTGAAAGCCAATAGAATAGACTCTCTTGAATAGAGTCTAATTCTATTGGCTTTCAAAAGCCAATAGGAATTGTCCAGGCTGTCTCTGCCCTGCTGAGCCCGCCAAAAGTCCCATTCTGCAAACGGTGCTGCAAGTTGTCTGCAGCGAAGGCGAGCTGTCTGGAAGTTTCCACCCCTCCCTGCTGAGCAACTACTAAAAATGTAAGTAAAAGAGGGCCAGAGGTGGGAGGCCGGCGGGCGCAGGGAGGGTTGCTGGTGCACATGGGGCCCGGCGGGTGCCTTACCTCCCTTGGGCTGGGCCAGTTGGTGGCCCAGCCGGTGGTCGGCCTGCTCCGTCTCTGCCATTTGCCAGCTATGCCTTGGCTGGCGCAGGGGGCGGCACCACGCATGCGCGGCGCTCCTGGGCAGGGAAAGTCCTCGACTTACGACCGGTTGGGTAGTCCTCGACTTAACGACAGGTTGGGTAGTCCTCGACTTACGACAGTTGGGGGTCGCGACATTAAAAATGTTGAGAACCACTGATGTATTCAATGAAAAAACAACAGATTGGCAGAAACTGATAAGTCATTCTGCTTTATTTCTATTTCCTAGGCCATATAGTCCAACTGTTTTCTTCCTTACTGTTTCCAGTAGGGAAACAGTATGTTCCATAAGCAACATATTAATCAGCTCCTCTTTTTCTGTCTCAGTGGTTGAAGCATAAACTTGAATAAAGGTAAAGGTTTCCCCTGTCCGGTTCTAGGGAGTGGTGCTCATTTCGATTTCTTAGCCAAGAAAGCCAGTATTATCCGAAGACATTTCTGTGGTCATGTGGCCAGCATGACTATATGCTGAGGCATATGGAATGCTGTTATCTTGCCACCAAAGTGGTACCTATTTATCTACTCACATTTGCATGCTTTCAAACTGCTAGATGGGCAGGAGTTGGAGTAAGGATGGGAGCTCACCCTGTTGTCCAGCGTTTGGGTCTTGAACCCAGGCTGTCAGTTTTAAATTAATTAATATGGGGATCCAGTAGCGGTATGCAACAGGGATGGTTGGTAGTTTGAAGGCTCCCCCTCAGCCTTTTTAACTTTGTCTCCTTTTGTATGAAACTTATGATTTATATTTGCAAACCATCCAGAATCACTTAGATCAGGGTGTCAAACTGCCGGCCCGCGGGTCGGACGCGTCATGTGGAAGCTGCGCCCACCCCATTGTGGGCAATGGCAAAACCGGCCCAATATGTTGCGCGACATCATATGACATCGCGAGTTTGACATGCCTGACTTAGATGGGCAATGTATAAATTTGATAAATAAAAAATGTGGTTATTGACTGCATTACAATCAAGTATTGTTTATATCAGTGATGGCGAACCTTTTAGAGACCGAGTGCCCAAAAACCACCACCCTTGGTCCGCCTCCCACCCTGCCTGCTCTGTCCCTGCCTGCCCTGCCCACCCACAGGGCCACGTACCGCCTCCATGGCCCGCCGCAGATCACCCAGGCAGCCCTGCAGTGCCATGGCAGCCACGCCCTCCACCCACACCCTGCAGCATCATCTGCATGCTATGGGGCGTGAAGGTGGAGTCTTGTCCCTGCTGCCCAGCTATGTCCTTGGCTGCACTGCTCCATGCAGGCCACGAACCAGGGCAACTCTCCTTCAGGGGGGCTACTGGTGAGGGGGCTGCAGGGGGAGGCGGGGCTGGGGCAACGGCACGAGTGCCCACGCAGAGGGCTCTGAGTGCCGCCTCTGGCACATGTGCATAGGTTCGCCACCACTGGTTTATATTATAACCTTCCTGACTATGAAAGTATTGTTCCTTCTTTTCTTTTTGTATGTATACGTTTGTGTGTTCTGAATAGTAAATAGTATGATCTTTCAACTGAAAGTATCCAATTCCAGTCCATATTTAAAATGTCAATATGTCATTAATTCATTTCATCTTTCACCATGGTAAGCTTTCCCATATTCATGCTTATTATTTTCCATTTTCCTGCTGTAAATTGTGGATGGATTTTATTTTCCTGCATGGAACTACCAATAACTAAATTTTGAAAGATGTAATCTACTGCATTATAAACAGGATCAGTAATGTACTCTAAAAAATCCTCAATTGTTCCTTAGCATGCTGAGTTCTATCCAATCTGAAGGTCTCATCATGTGACACTATATCATTAATCACCTTATCCTGCCTATGTAGTATTCTTGGTAAAATAAACAAGTAACTTACCATTTCTTGAAATGGTATTTCATGAAATGATGCCTTTGTTATCCCTAAAATGATAATCTCCAGCCTGGTAAAGTCCTTGTTCGCTTAACTGTGCAGCCAGGACAACCATAATGCCTTGGTTACAGTATACCAAGTAGCATTCTTAGTTCATCCCTTCCAAGAACCATCCCCATATCATAAGGAAGTAGTATAGCAGAACTTGAGAAGGAGAGAAAAAAATTGAATATGACTCCATATCTTGAGTCTATCTTTAGAAGATAGACTCAAAATTCAGAAAGACCGTGAACACTGGGCCATATACAACAAAGTTCAATTCAGTGGTGAGAAAGGTAAGGTCCTACAGGAAAACCATATGTACAGGTACGAAATAGGTGTTACCTTGTGGAGGCAACTGCGGGGGAAGGCATGATCTGGCATGCAGCCACCTTTTGCCGCTGCTGCCGCACATAGTCCCCTGTGCGCCTCTGGGACATGCATGTGGGATGATGGGGGCAGCGGGGAGGGATGGGCATGCGCCATAGCTCATCTGCCCCCACCGCTGCCTCCACTAGCATGAGGATGGTCGGCACAGCTTCACTTCCAGATATGCAGCCAGACGGGCTAGGCAATGCAGGGATCACCACCGCCACTTCCTGCTTCCCTGTGTGGTTGGCCGGTCAAGGGGCTGAGAGCAGCCGCCACCCCCGCCCCCGTCAGAGCCACCATGTAGACAAGACCCACACCAGGTGAGGGCTCCTTTCTGGCTGTCTCGGGGCCATCTCTACTTACGCCGATGGGGCTGCACTGCAGAAGGGAGATGGCGACTCTGATTTCCCCCTGCTGGCCGCCCCCCAACCCCCTGCCCGGTGGCCCCTTCTATGCAATCCTACATGACTGCAATGTGGATGAGAGGCTCGGCCAGTGGGGGGCGGCTTTCCTTCGAGGAGGTGTCTCGGTCCCTCCCACTCCCCGGCCAGATTCCCTCACCTTCTCCCAGTCAGGACCTGATGACCCCCAACCTCCTGCCCCCACTCCACCTGACCCCCCGAGCAGCCCAGCCTGACCAAGATGGAGAGAAGGCGAGGCAGATAACCGGTTATTAAAATGATTTTAAACCCAACACTGGTCGTTTCCAAAGGCCGCTCACTCACTCTCCCACCCAAACTGCTCCTTTTATAGGTTCCCTGACTCCGCCCAGCTCTCGCAGCTGTTCCCGGAGTGTGCATGCGTGGGGAGGGGGACGGGAGGAGCCCGGCAATGGTGCGCGTGCCCACAGGGATGGCTCTGTGTGCCACCTGTGGCATGCGTGCCATAGGTTCGCCACCACTGTAATAGACCATTACTTAAGGATAAGTCAGTAGTGTGCTGTATCTGCCAAAAAAGCTAATGCAATCCTAGGTTGCATCAACAGAGGGTTAGTTTCAAATCACATGAAGTGATACTACAGCCTTATACTGCACTGCATATTGGGTCCAATTCTAGTCATCATGATACAAAAAAGATGTTGAGCTGCAGAGTGCAGAGAAGAGCAACAAAGATGTTAAGGAGTCTGTAGGCTAAACCATACAATGAACAATTGAGGGAACTAGGTACTCTAGTCTAATGAAGAGAAGGGCTGGGGTGGTATAGTGAGGGAAAAACTATTTGATCCCCTGTTGATTTTGTATGTTTGCCCACTGACAAAGATATGATCAGTCTATAATTTTAATGGTAGGTTTATTTTAACAGTGAGAGACAGAAATCCAAAAAATCCAGAAAATGCATTTCAAAAATGTTATAAATTGAGTTGCATTTTAATGAGTGAAATAAGTATTTGATCCCCTATCAATCAGCAAGATTTCTACCTTATACGGTAACGAACTGAGATTAGGAGCAGTCTCTTAAAGAGAGTGCTCCTAATCTCAGCTCGTTACCTATATAAAAGACACCTGTCCACAGAAGCAATCAGATCCCAAACTCTCCACCATGGCCAAGACCAAAGAGCTCTCCAAGGATGTCAGGAACAAGATTGTAGACCTACACAAGGGTGGAATGGGCTACAAGACTATTGCCAAGCAGCTTGGTGAGAAGGTGACAACAGTTGATGCGATTATTCGCAAATGGAAGAAACACAAAATAACTGTCAGTCTCCCTTGGTCTGGACCTCCCCATGCAAGATCTCACCTTGTGGAGTTTCAGTGATCCTGAGAACGGTGAGGAATCAGCCCAGAACTACAGGGGAAGATCTTGTCAATGATCTCAAGGCAGCTGGGACCATAGTCACCCAGAAAACAATTGGCAACACACTATGCCATGAAGGACTGAAATCCTGCAGCGCTTGCAAGGTCCCCCTGCTCAAGAAAGCACATGTACAGGCCTGTCTGAAGTTTGCCAATGAACATCTGAATGATTCAGAGGAGAATTGGGTGAAAGTGTTGTGGTCAGATGAGACCAAAATCGAGCTCTTTGGCATCAACTCAACTCGCCATGTTTGGAGGAGAAATGCTGCCTGTGACCCCAAGAACACCATCCCTATCTCCATAGAAAATCTGTGGAGGCAACTGAAGGTTTGAGATACCAAACGTCAGCCTCAAAACCTTAATGACTTGGAGAGGATCTACAAAGAGGAACGGGACAAAATCCCTCCTGAGATGTGTGCAAACCTGATAGCAAACCTGGGGTCAAATACTTATTTCACTCATTAAAATGCAAATCAATTTATAACTTTTTTTGAAATGTTTTTCTGGATTTTTTTGTTATTCTGTCTCTCACTGTTAAAATAAACTTACCATTAAAATTATAGACTGGTCATTTATTTGTCAGTGGGCAAATGTAAAAAATCAGCAGGGGATCAAATTTTTCCCCCTCACTGTATAATCGCAGTCTTTTAGTACTTGAGAGCCTGTCATGAAGAAGGGGATTCTCCTAGGCACTTGAGGACAAGAAGTAATGGGTAGAAGATCATTAAAGAGTGTTCCAAGTTAGAACTAAGGAGAAATTTCCTGAATGATGTGAACAATTAATCTGTGGAATGGATCTTACCTCTGGAAATTGTGGGTGCTTCATCATTGAAGGTTTTCAAGAAGAGACCCAGATAGCCATTTGTCCAAAATGGTATAGGGTCTCCTGCTTGAGCAGGGAGTTGGACTGGAAGACTTCTTAAGTCGCTTCCAACCCTGTTGTTCTATGTTCTTGATAATAAACCTGTAATGAATATACTGTGTAAAGAATTTTATTTTATCTGCCCCTGAATTTCTTGCAATTCAGCATTGCTGTATGAAACAGTATTTTAGTATTAGAGATTATATAAATTTATTAAATTCATGATGTACAAAGCACTTTTATGCTATTTTTCCCCACAGCAGCAGCCTGCGAGGAAGAGTAGTTGAGGAGAGTAGTTGGCTCAAGGCCATGCAGGGAGTTTACATGGCTGAAGTAGAATAGAATTGAATCTCACAGTTCCTAGTCCTGCACTTGAACAACTGTACAAATTGTCTTTATAGAAGAAGAAAACCCTCTGCCTACCCTCTGTTTCTACATCTTTGAATATTATCTCCCCTCTTGTATTAGTCAATGCTATATTTTATCTTCTTTTATATTGTAAATATTAGTAAAAGGATTACATGGAGCCAATTTGATATAGTAGTTAGAGTTCTAGTCTAGAAATCAGAAGATTTAAATTCTATGCTTCCCTTAAGCATGAAAAATAGTTGAATGACTTTGAGCCATTCTTTCTCAGCCTAACCCTCTTCACAGACCTATTGTGAGGAAAATAGGATTGTGGGTAGTCATCACTTGGCAACCATTTATTCAGCGACTATAGAGAGTTACAGTAGTGCTTAATGAGAAGACTAAAAACCAGTCCTTGAAATTGTGGCCATTGCATATAGTCACATTTAGTGATTTAGGATTTGGCAATTGGCATGCAATTATGATGGCCACAGCATCCTGTGGTCATGTGTTCATCATTTATGACCTTCACTGCCAGATTCTAACAAGCAAAGCCATTGGGGGAAGCTGATAGGAAACTGATATTATGTTGAACAACTGTGCATGTGGTTAACAACTATGTCATAATTTGGCACAGTTACATAATGTTTCGCTTTACGATTGCATCACTTAATGATGAGTTGTCAGTCCCAGTTACATTTCGTATATTGCCTTCAGTTGATTCTCTCTATCATCCATATATGTATTGTCCTCAACTTACAATCACAATTAGGGCCAGAATTTCCATTGCTAAGCCAGATAGTTATGTGAGTTATGCCCAATTTTATGACCTTTTTGCCTTGTTGTTAATCACTGCAGTTAAGTGAATGATGCAGTTAAGTGACTTTGCTTGTGGAAAGATTGTAGATGGCTATCACATGACCCCAGGGTATTGCAACTATCGAAAATGGATGCTGTTTGCCAAATGCCCAAATTTTGATCACATGATCATGGGGATGCTGCTATGGTTGTAAGTGTGAGTACTGGTTGTAATTCACTTTTTTCAGTTCTATTGTAACTTCAAACATCCAGTGAATGGTTGTAAATCAAGGACTATCTTTGTGCATGTATATGTGTGTGCACAAAAGTGTATGTTTATGTTTATTAATAAGTAATAAACAATAATAAACTGGCCATGGTGGTCCCAATGATTAGAGACATACTGGGTGTCATACAAAAAGAATATTGGACGGCACTTAAGAAAATCCTGCACATTGACAAAATTTCCATCTATCAATTGCAAAAGGCACACTGCTTGGATTGGCACATATACTATGCTAAAAGATTATGATATCCTAGGTCCGTGGTGGCATGCAGAGCCCTCTCTGTGAGCACATGCACTGTCGCCCCAGTCCTGGGCCTTCAGCTGGGTTTTATAAAACCTTTTTGCTTTAGATCTCCACCACCATGTGCAAAAAAAAAAAAAAGGTTCAATCAATCAATTTCAACTTCTCATGGGAAAAAAAAAAGATCTCGCAAATTTGGAATTGATTGATTGAATTTTTTAGTCCCAACCAGTCTGCCATTACCACTGCAGCCACGCCCACACAATCGGCCACGCCCACACAATCGGCCACACCCACCCGGCACCAATGATACATAAATGGGTTTTGGGTTGCAGTTTTGGCACTCGGTCTCTAAAAGGTTTGCCATCATTGTCCTAGGTTCTTAGGAAGAATTTGTGTGAAGGCCAAAATCAACTACAGAACTGGCAGTTGTGACTTAACATTGTTGTGAAGAGAGAATAATAATCAGAATTTAATTCTAGAGTTATTAAACTAAAATTATTTAGAAAGACTTATTCTAAAACAACTCAATTGAATGAGAGCATCTGTACTTTTTAATTTTGGTTTGGATTGGCTTTAGCATATGTTTGTTACTGAATGTAATGAGATCTCGTCTGGACACTGGTTCTATTTGGCATATCATTTCTGGACAATTTGATAGTTCAAATGTTTAGAATTAGGTTCTGCTGTTTCATAAATCATTGGCATGCACTTTAATAAACTGATTATTTGGAAAATTAATAGAATGTTACCGTGCTGATATTGATTCCTGGTTAATGATGTTTTGATATTTTCAAGTTATTTACAGTCAGGTCCAGAAATATTGGGACATCGACACAATTCGAACATCTTTGGCTCTATACACCACCACAATGGAGTTGGAATGAAACAAACACAATATGCTTTAACTGCAAACTGTCAGCTTTAATTTGAGGGTATGTACATCCAACTCGGGTGAACGGGGTAGGACTTATGGGGTAGTTTGCATATGTGCCTCCCACTTGTTAAGGGACCAAAGGTAATGGGACAATTGGTTTCTCAGCTGTTCCATGGCCAGGTGTGTGATATTCCCTCATTACCCCAATTACAATGTGCAGATAAAAGGTACAGAGTTCATTTCAAGTGTGCTATTTGCATTTGGAATCTGTTGCTGTCAACTCTCAAGATGAGATCCAAAGAGCTGTCACTATCAGTGAAGCAAGCCATCATTAGGCTGAAGAAACAAAACAAACCTATCAGAGAGATAGCAAGAACATTAGGCGTGGCCAGAACAACTGTTTGGAACATTCTCAAAAAGAAAGAACAAACCGATGAGCTCAGCAACACCAAAAGACCCGGGAGACCACGGAAAACAACTGTGGTGGATGACCAAAGAATTCTTTCCCTGGTGAAGAAAAGAACCTTCACAACAGTTGGCCAGATTAAGAACACTTTCCAGAAGGTAGGTGTATGTGTGTCAAAGTCAACAATCAAGATAAGACTTCACCAGAGTGAATACTGAGGGTTCACCACAAGATGTAAACCATTGGTGGGCCTCAAAAACAGGAAGGCCAGATTAGAGTTTGCCAAACAACATCTAACAAAGTCTTCACAGTTCTGGAACAAGATCCTATGGACAGATGAGACCAAGGTCAACTTGTACCAGAGTGATGGGAAGAGAAGAGTATGGAGAAGGAAAGGAACTGCTCATAATCCTAAGCATACCACCTCATCAGTGAAGCATGGTGGTGGTAGTGTCATGGCGTGGGCATGTATGGCTGCCAATGGAACTGGTTCTCTTGTATTTATTGATGATGTGACTGCTGATAAAAGCAGCAGGATGAGTTCTGAAGTGTTTCGGGCAATATTATCTGCTCACATTCAGCCAAATGCTGCAGAATTCATTGGACGGCACTTCACAGTGCAGATGGACAATGACCCAAAGCATACTGCAAAAGCAGCCAACGAGTTTGTGAAGGGACAGAAGTGGAATGTTATGCAATGGCCAAGTCAATCACCTGACTTGCATCCCATTGAGCATGCATTTCACTTGCTGAAGACAAAACTGAAGGGAAAATGCCCCAAGAACAAGCAGGAACTGAAGACAGTTGCAATAGAGGCTTGGCAGAGCATCACCAGGGATGAAACCCAGCGTCTGGTGATGTCTATGCGTTCCAGACTTCAGGCTGTGATTGACTGCAAAGGATTTGCAACCAAGTATTAAGAATGGAAAGTTTGATTTATGATTATTATTCTGTCCCATTACCTTTGGTCCCTTAACAAGTGGGAGGCACATATGCAAACTGCTGTAAGTCCTACCCCGTTCACCTGAGTTGGATGTACATACCCTCAAATTAAAGCTGACAGTCTGCAGTTAAAGCACATTGTGTTTGTTTCCTTCCAACTCCATTGTGGTGGTGTATAGAGCCAAAGATGTTCGAATTGTGTCGATGTCCCAATATTTCTGGACCTGACTGTATTTTCAAAGATACAAATATTTCTTTAATTAGGATTTTTTAATCACCATCATAACTTCAAATGTCACTAAACAGAGTAGTTGTTAAGCAAGATCTATGTGCAATAAATATTTTTTTTCTGGCCTGAGCTGATTTTAAGAATCTTGACATGGTAGTGTGAAATTAGCAGACAGCAATTCTCCAGCATGATGAGTGGAGAATCCACCAATGGGTTAGTTTCGTCTTCTGCCCGTATAGACTAAGTCAGCCAAGTTGCCACACCTCTCTCCTTGGACCAGGAACCCAGTCTCAACTTAGTCTTTCGCCCGAGAGGACATGCTTCTTGGCTCTAGGATCCAGATCACCAGATCAGGTTGTATTTAAGTTATTCTTATTTCCCTTAGAGTGGAGGGGTAGAAAACGAACAGCTGTTCGTTCGCCACCGCTTCAGCCACTCGGAGTGGATCCGGCAGGCTTTGTTTGAAGCCCCAGCTGATCATCGGCAGGCTAACAAAGAGCCAGTCACCATTTTGGCACTGCATGGGCTTTCAAAGGAGGAGGGAGGAATTTTCCCCCGGGTGGAAAGATCACAGCCTAGTCATCGCTGAACCTCCGGATCGCTTGCTATCAGCTCATTCCATCACCAGCTATAGGGAGCGAATTTAAAACGGCCGCCATTTAAAAGACAAAGCTTGCGGCCACCATTTTTTCAAGCCGCGAAATTTAAAAGGACCGACTTGCCAGCTTCCTCTCAGAATCTAACAGGTTACGCATCAATTGCCTCTGGAGCGCAGCAGTGGTAAGCTGCAGCTGGCTCAGAGTGGCACAGTGTGATTTAGCTTCAATTCTCTCCAAATTGAATCAGGGAAGTGCATGAGCCGGTGAAGCTCTGACCAGGGGAGAGAAGGGAATCGCACACCACCCCCTCTCCTCAGCAGCAAAACCATCTTCGTCCAGGGATAATTGCATCCCCCTGTACCAGTTGAGCCACTGACAACCCAGCCCAAATTCAATTTATCACTTGGCTATTCGCTGTGGAGATCCACCACTGGAAGGATCATAGGGTCTGAGACAGAACCTGTACCCTTGGGTTGGGGGGACTTGTGCCCGGCCTCTGGAACGGAAACCAGAATCATAGCAGGCTCCTGGAATGTAGTCTGGTCCAAGGCACTATTGCTATGCAGGAAATCATATTTCCAAATAATTGGGAAGCATAGCCAGGGCAGCTACCCGCTCCCCTTATACCTGGATGTCCAGGGATTGGATGCAGTGTAGACGTTCCCGAGATAGGTAGACTTTGCACCTTCTGTGTCTCTTCACTGCGCCCCGGTGATGAATCCGGGTGGAGGGAACTGTCTGGCTCTTCCGAAATGTACTGAAGACCCGTGACTTGAAGGGTCTTGACAGACAATGGCAGGCCTGACCGAGCCGACTGAACCAAGGAAGATGGAATGAAGATATCGACCAAACAGTACTAGATACGCCCCGGACAGTCCTTAAATGTGCGATCAGTGCTGCCAAGGCCCTGTAAGCACCCTGAGGGCCGATGAGAGGCCGAAGAGTAGGGCCCTACAATGAAGTGTTGGCATGCGTAGCAGGACCTAAGGAAATGCCGGATTGGAGCGTTCATGCCTGAACCTCTCGTATGCCAAGTGAGTATTTAATCCCTTTAAATTCAAGGATTGAGAGGTGTATTTTTGTCTGCATTGCATCGTTGTCTGCCCTTGTATCGTTGTCTGCCATTGCATCCTTGTCTGGCATTGCAATCAGAGATATCTAGGTGATGGCCAAGAGGGATCTTAAAGGAGATGTCTCAGTGGTGTGCCGAGAGGGGTCTCAGTAGTAAGGAGCAGAGTACTGATAGCAGTAGGGCCACTCGATGGAATGAACAGTTGTACTCAAGGACTAAACGTGGCTGCGGGACCAAATTAACGATACTGCCCTCACTCATGTAATGCTCCTGATGGCAGCAGGACCAGTAAGAGCACGTCCCGTGCTCTGGTCAGTGTCGCCATGGTGGTAAAACCTAAGTTCAACGGTATGGTCAGCTCGCAAGTAATTCACTTAATGGCCACGGCCAGCACACTAGCCTTGCTAGTGGCAGTAGGACCAACCTAATTGTATGGCCACCATACCTTCTTCTGTCAGGATAAGGAGTAGCTCACGCTAGGCCGGGGACTTGTGCGAGCCCAAGATAGCCCTTGGGAAGATTGCAGCCAGAATTGAATTCTATTGCTGCCTTCCTGTGTCCTGATGAAATTCAGTCCAAAGGGACAAGACAGGTTACTCTGCCCCTAAAAGGAGCACTCTGACCGAATCAGCCAAAAACAATCACTGCCTCACATGCAGCGTGACTGCGTGGTGCCCAAGATGGTGACCACTGCTGACGAAAACGAAAGAAAGCATCTCCAAGAAAAACAACACAATTGCTGCCTCCCCTGCAATGTGACTGCGTGGCGCCTAAAATGGCGACCACTGCCAGCGAAAACAAAAGAAGAGACTCAAGCCAACGCCTGGGGGCAGCCAACAACAAACGATCCGAAATCGCTTGAGAACCTGCAAACAACAGGTCTCCGCACACTCCCAAACAATGCGAAAAAGCAAGTGAACAAGGGGAATGATCGCACCTCCATGAGGCGTCCTCCAGTGCCCGCTAAACAGGCTGCCTACCAGGATGAGTTGAAGGCTCCCATATGAAGCCTCAATCCCCTAAATGGAGTGATTTAACGCTGCACTATTAAGGCACAGCGACTGGAGAAAAATCCACAATAGATGGAAATAAGTAAAAGAATATTACCTGATCTCTCTCTGGCTAAAGACTAAGCCAATCTTACCACGTCTCATTATGGTGAAGACTAAGTCGAAAACTTGGACTCCTGGGCCAAGGGAAGAGGCATGGCAAAAGTTGATTGACTTAGTCTCTGGGCAGGAAGACAAGGATAGTACTGCTATGAAAGGGGCGTTGTCCTACCTGAACGCCTTTTCTCAGCATGACGATGGAGAATCCACTCCCACCCTTAGGGCCTGTCATGTCCTGTGTCAGGGAAAACTGAGCCAATGTATTTGAATCATAGCCAATAGCTGCGCCTCAGTTGAGAGTGGGTTCCTGATCCAGGGAGAGAGGCGTGGCTGGCTGACTTAATCTATACAGGCAGAAGACGAAGCTAACCCATTGGTGGATTCTCCATCGTCATGCTGAGAAAAGGCGTTCAGGTAAGACAACGCCCCTTTCATAGCAGTACTTATTATAATATAGTAGTCTAGCTTTTACAATTCAGTTTATTGTATTAACAGAATAACAGAGTTGGAAGGAACTTGGAGGTCTTCTAGTCCAACTCCCTGCTCAAGCAGGAGACCCTATACCACTTAGGACAAATGTCTGTTTAGTTCTTTTCTAAAAGCCTCTGTTGATGGTGCACCCACAACTTCTCCAGTATGACGAATGGAGAATCCACAGATGGGTTGATCTTGTCTTCCTACCCTAGAGATTAAGTCAGTGATGGCGAACCTTTTAGAGACCCAGTGGCCAAATTGCAACCCAAGCCCCATTTATTTATCACCGGGTGCCAGGTGGGTGTGGCCACTGTGGGCGTGGCAGACTGGGTGGGTGGGGCCAGGGAGGCGGGGGCCAGTCCCTTGCCATCTCCGAAGCACGGCATGCGTGCCCACAGAGAAGGCTCTGAGTGCCGCCTCTGGCACGCGTGCCATAGGTTCGCCACCACTGGACCAAGTCAATCAATCTTTGCTACGCCTCCTTAGGCTAGGAATCCTCAGTCATGACTTAGTCTTTGCACGAGAGAGACATGGTAAAGCTTGGCTCTTAGTCTTAGACAGAAGCAGTGCTCAAGTTGTATAGTTATTGCTTTTTTGTTTTCCCCCCATTCCCTTTACTGCGCTGTGAACAACACAGCGCTAAACCATCCAGTTCTTCAACAGACTTCGCAGGCTTCAAAGGAAGCCTCAAGCTTGTCTGTTTCGGTATAGTTCATTGCAGGCGCCATTTTGGGTGCCATGTGGGACACTTACTTCACTCGTTCTTTTTTCCTTTTCTGCGCTTGATTTGGGAATGTATTGGAAAACTTGGAAGTTTTTGATGCAGTTGGTTTCCTTATTCTCAGCTAATGGAAAGATTTAAATGGGATAAGAAGAATTATGAATTTGAAAAGGGTAAAATTGAATTTGATGTAGAGCTCTGTACAAATGATATATTGCTAAAATATATAAACTGATTAAAAATGGAAACAGGTTAAAAGATTGTATGATGAAATGGGCAAAGCATATTGGATACAATATATAGTTGGATCAGTGGGACAGTATGTGGAAGAAAGAGTTGAAATTTACATTGAATTATAATCTTACAGAGAATTTTTATAAAATGATGTGTTGTTGATACCAATTGTCAAAAATATATAAATGAATTTCAAATATTGGTTGGAAATGTAATCAAATTGAGAGAACATTTTTTCATCTTAGATGAACATGTAACAAAGTGGAAAATATTGGAATCAATATTTATTTAAATGCAGAAAATTTTAAAAGTGAATGTATAAATTAAACCAGAGATCTTTCTTTTGGGCTTAGTGGACAAACAAATGAAGACAACCTTTATATGCTCACAGGTGAAAATACTTAACAAATACTGTAACTGCAGTGGAAAAATAGATGGTAAAGCTGGTGGAATTGGTGGAAATGATGAAATTGACAGCTTGATGAAAGGAAAGACCTTGACAGATTTTATTTCTACCTAGACACTATTTTTGGACTTTTTGCGAGAAACCAAAAGAAGTGAAAGGTTGATTTTGAGATTTGACAATTAGAAATATAGAATTTCTATCTTTAGAAATATAGAATATATTAATTTTATTTAAATTTAGAAATTATCAAAATAATGTACACAAATATTAACCTTAGAGTAGGAATTTGATTTTTTTTGCTTAAATCTATACTAAAAAAATAGGAAATAATTCTTTTTCTATTTTTCTTTTACTCTTTCTATCTTGCACTTTCACTTTTTCTCTTCCCTGAGATTCTCCTTTTTCTTTTTTCAAATCTTTTTTCTCTTTTATAACACACACATACTTCTATGTCCCATCATGATCATATACCTAAATTGATTATTTTATGTTATAAATCTGATGTCTTGTGACTGAATTTGAATTCACCAATTGACATGAATATTTTCCATGAAATGAAAAAATATTCATAATTCTTTGCTTCTGAAAAATTATTAGTGTAAAAAGCCCAGCAAGACACATTATTCAGTAATGCAAGTACTCCCTGCTAAGCTTGCTTATAAGGTTTTTGAATTAATTTTACAAGATTACTTATCAATCTATTTATATACCGTTAAAAAGTGCCAATGGGGATAGTTACTTTCTCCATTGTTTCTCATCCAGTCAGTAAGATGTTATTTTAAATTGTTGTCTTAGGTAATATGAGAGACCAGTATATTTGTTATTGTTATGATAACCAAGTAGTTATATAAGTGTATTCTGACCAAATATGAATTAGAAAATGGCAAATTCAAATTCAATAAGATATCTTGCTTTTGAACCACTTATAGGTAGTTCTTAAGTTACAAGTGTAATGGAGCCTGCCCATTCTACTTGTAACTCGAAAACTCATGGGAGTGAATCTCGTACCTCAAATGAGATTACTCCCTTGCTCATTAAGACGCATATGGCTCATTAAGTGAACATGAGGTATCTCAGGATGGGGAAGGCCATGGAGAGCCTAGTGATGGAACAGGCCCCTAAGGTCTTTCCAACCCACTAAGATACCTCATGCTTCCCCTTCCCTTCTTGCCGCACCGGACTCACCTTGAAAAGATCAGTCTCCTCTCTGCCGTGGTTCCTGCTGCTGCCTGGATCTGAGCCTGGGGGATGCTTCCATGCCCCTCCAGGGGCCCAATCTGGGCACCAGACGTCTTCTCCAGGCTGCTGCTGCCCAGATCTGAGGCTGGGGACGCTTCTGTGGCCCTCCAGTGGCCCAATCCGGGTACCGGATGTCTTCTCTAGGCCACTACTGCCCAGATATGAGGCCGGGGGACACTTTGGTGGCCCGATCCAGGCGCCGGAGGCCTTATCCAGGCTGCTGCTGCCTGGAAAAGGGCCACTGGAGGGCTGCGGAAGTGTCCTCCAGCCTCAGATCTGGGTGGGAGCGGCCTGGAGAAGGCCTCTGGTGCCCAGATTGGGCTATGGAAGGGTCTCCCAGCTTCGGTTCCTTTCTCTGTTGCAGAGAACAGAAGTCTAAAGTACCATGAGATCATGTGAGATCAGTAGTGTGAGATCTTGCCCCACTGATCTTGCGTTAGCTTAGGCCTCCACTCTCTGCAAATGTACCAAAGGCCTGGAGCAGCCAAGAAAGTGAAGTATCTTAATCTTAGCAAGGTGAGTATTGAAGGCCTGGTGCCTAGGAAGATCCGGGGCGTGGATGGGGAGGGAGGGAATAACCAGGGTGAATGTTGCAATGCACTGCGGTTGCTCGTAAGGGCGAAAGACTGCCGTGGTGCTGCAATATTCACAATTTTGGGACTTTCTTGTAAGCACTAGGGGACACTTATTGCATAACTTCGAACGAGCATTAAGTGAACTCTTGTAACTTGAGGATTACCTGTATTCTGAAATTTTCAGTCTTCTGTATAAGTCCACATTTTATTACTCTCAGCCTACTTCCATTGTGTTATATGTAGAATTACCTTTTATCAAATATTTCTTAATATGGTAGCTAAAAAAAAGGTAGCTAAGAAAGTACAGTATGATTATGTAATTATGGGTATAGCAAATGGAATTTGTTAATTCCAGCATTATGTTTGCTACAAAATTACTGTATATGCTTGCTGTAAAGTGGTTGTTAAGCAACAAATCATGTGATTGCTTTGCTCAACAACTGCAATCTTGGCACTCCTAGTTGTTGATGTCAAGCAATTATATAGGTCATTAAGCAGACAGAGTTCCAGGTATGGAACACGGGATACTTTGTGGGTGGGGGGGGAGAACCATATGAGGCTCCACGTAGGAACTGAAAATCCTCCCTGCTGAAATCCAAGCAGGATTTTAAGCCCCTGAGCAGAGAGATGCTTGTGCGCACCCTGTGGCTGGCCTCCCAGGGCCTCTCTCTCTTTCCTGAGGCACTCTGTACTCTTTATCTTATCACATTGACTCTCCACTATTTGCTTGGATTTTAGCTCCCTCTTACTGGTGGCTGACTGAAAGAACTGTCTGCCAAAGGAGATCAGCTCTCCTCCATGCACAAAAGGGAACTTCTTTGGTAGAGTGCAGGAACATGAGTGAAATCTTCAGGATTTTGGGCCCAATTCTGCACCCATAAAAGGAGTTCGGCTTCCCTCTGTGCTTAGAAGGAAACTCCTTTGGTGGGGTGCTGGAACAGAGCTGCAATCATTGGGATTTTGGCTATTTCTGCCAAAAATAGGCCTTTGAAGGAGTTCACTTCAGTTCCTCTTGGGAGACAACTTTTTTTGGCTTCAGATTTGAAGTTGCACATCCTTAATGGTATGAATACTGGCATGTATGCTTTCTGCGGCCCTACTTGATGAAAACTCCATGATATAAAATAGTTGTGTCAGCATTCTTGGGGTATACTGAATTTAGTATTCATATATTAAAAAAAATAAGATAAAATAAGATGCTAATTTAGTGTATAAGTAATACAAGAAAATTATTATTTTCTTAAATATGTAGTAATGAATATGGATGTAAATCACAGAGTGCATTTTCTTAAAATCTTATTTCAAAGTGTTTGTTCAGCTTATTCTAACTTATTTTTCTCTGATTTTTAACAACTCATGTGTGCTGTTACATTTCTGTTTCATTCATTTTGTATGCATTTTAGTAACTATTAATAATATTCCTGAAAATTTCCTACAGTGTCTGTTTATACAAAGAGATTATACAAGTGAGACTAGCTATAAATAAAATTTGCAGGATGGCAAATTATTAGCAAATATAAAGTGAAGGTTTTAACATTTCCTAGCTGCTGTTTGTCTGCATGTTTATAACAATCTTTATATGCTGCATCAGTTGGACAAAATAGCTCTGAAATCCTTATTCCTCAGTCCAATTACGATACAGGTTTTACTTAACTCATTTAGATAGTGGCAAATTTTCAAAGTGTGTTATTTGGTGTATCTTTCATGCACTGCTTTGCTAAATCTAAACAAGTTAAATAGGTATAACTTTCTATTAAGGTTATACAACCTAGTCTACAAAAGTGTATTTTGGCTTTATACAGAAAATATTTTAAATGTAAAGAGAGTTTATTAAAACATATTAAAAGATGTAAAGCAGCCCAGTTTTTCCAGATGCTGTCTTTATAGGAAAAAAAACCCTTTATTTTTTCTAGGGTCCTTAGTGGAAAAATGACATACTTGAGATGAAGGATGTTCAAGGAAAGATGGAAAATTACGGAAGAAAAGAGGAAGGAATTTCTTCTGAATTATAATTAGATATTTCATAGCAGTGCTTTATAGTAGCATTGTTATAGCCACTTCTCTCTCTCTCTCTCTCTCTCTCTCTCTCTCTCTCTCTCTCTCTCTCTCTCTCTCTCTCTCACTCACACACACACACACACACACACACGATCTTAAAGTATTAATGTTTGTGACGATAGCATTTTATTTGTGTCATCAATTTATTTGCTCACTCAGCGCACAATTTGGAATGCTATTGCCCTTTGGCTACTTTCAAATGTTGCATAATTCAGATCATTTTCATAAGTGTGATATCAGAGTATAAGATAGAAATGTGTTATAGATAGTCCTCGGGTTACGCCAAGAATTTATCCTGGAATTTCCATTGCTAAGTAATGCAGTTGTAAAGTGTAATGTTACATGACCACATTACTTATTGATGGCAGTCCTGGTCATTCCCGTTTCTGTAGTTAACAAAGGATTAACAGGTTGTTAAATAAGGCTTTCACACGACTGTGACATTGGAAGAGGTAAAAAACCGTATCCCAGGGTAAATAGGCCGGTGGATGATTGCTGTGGGTAAGTGTTAGGGGGTCAGCTGGGCAAGGAGATGCTATGGATGCTATGGAATATGTGTGGGTGAATGGCTGTCATTGGTGCTATAGAGTGTGAGCAAGTGCTATAGGGAATGCTATGAAGTGCAGGTTGAAGAGTGCTATGGAATATGAGATCTCCATGCTGCCTTGCAGCTCTTAAGGAAAAAAAAGCAGTAAGAGCTACTTGCAGGAATGGCTTGTGACTTCCTGCCAGCTTCCCCATTGACTTTACTTGTGGAAAGCCGGCAGGGAAGGATGCAAATAGTCATCATGTAACTGGGACTCTGCAACAGTTGTGAGGGTGAGTTGCCAAGCACCTGAATCACAGTCATGTGACCACGGAGATGCTGACATGGCTGCAACTTTTGAGGACGGGTCATAAATCCCCCTTGTTCAGTACAGTTATATTTTTGAACAGTCATTGGGCAAAAGGTTGCAATCCAAGGACTACCTATAATCATATTCATTTCTCATTTTTCCTGAATTCCTTGTGTATGAAGTGAGCACTGAATGCCTTTTTTCAGTTCACATAAACATTCCATTTTTCAGAATCTTAAGGAGCGCAAAGTGAAAGTTGAAGATTATAAATTTCAGTCCATCAAATAGTACTTTTTTGTTTTTGATAAAATTAATTCTGGTATTTATTTCCATTGAAACCTAAATATGAGTTTAGAAACTGAAATTCATTTATGTTTTGTTAATGATGTAATAAACAGTCATTTATCAGTTTAGCATGCTATATTTTGTTGGATGAAGGTAGATGTAATCTATTCAATTCAATTTTGTAATTCCATTCCATTTTATACTCTATAAAATGTTCTGTGTCCTAGTTTTAGAGAATTATTTTCTCATGTCTTTGAAAAAGCCTTTCTTCTATGTTAGTAACATTGTCTCCATTTGCTCCTTTCACTTTGAATCCTTTGTTCCAGATGTTTTACTATATTTTCAGAAAGTCATTCGCTAGAACTTGGGGGAGGAAAAGCAAATGGGAAGGAGATGTTTCAGGAATGCAAAAGGACTTGAGACGTAATATGTGCATAATATTTTTAATATTTACATAAAGTTACTGGAGAAGGCTATCTATGAGTAGGGTATGATACCATCAGTGTACATTATCACCTGAAGCTATACAAGAGATGTCTTATCTATTTCTGGAAACAGTCAGAGATGGGATGAAACAGGCTGTAGTTGAACCCAAGCAAGATAAGAGTTGCTGTTTATGTAGCAAGGTTCTTTGTTAGCACTGATATTTTCTCTTAACAAGTTGGTGCACCTGATCTATGAAGCAGTCAGAGATTAGACATGCCCCCATGTTGTTGTCTTTCTAGAAGTTAATGAAAACTGAGTATTTTCTGTCAAGGTATTGATTTAACAGCTAACCAGCTTATGTAATGTAAGATAAAAGTTGTAATGGTGGAAATGACTCAACAGGGTCTGTGTCTCTTTAAGAGCCTTTATATAAAGGGAAGGCTCTGCTGATGTGTTCTCTTTTCCGTTTCCTGCTGTAACTGTGTTTTGTTGGATCCTGCTATATTAGCACCTGTATGTATATTGGTCCTGGTGTATGATATTGTAGATAGTGTAAGATAAACCACCATTTATTATAGACCACTGTTTACTGTATTTACTCCTGGGTTATCTCGCACAATAAGACTGTGCACGCTCTGACAGGTTATGGGCCCAGAGAGAGGAGAAACCCTGTGAGAGCTTGACCCAGAGCCAGAAAAGTTAAGGCTTGTGATTTGTGGTAGTAACAGGCAATACGGACTCTGTCAGCGTAATGGAAGGAGGTTTTGTAATATCTCGGCTGAATGAGACAAACTACCTCTCCTGGTGTCTGAAAATGGAGATGTAACTGCGAAGGGAGGAGCTGTGGGTGATAATTGCTGATCCACCTGTAGCCCTGGATGATGGGGACCGGAGAAAGAATGAGAAAGCAGTGACCAGCATCATCCTGAGTTTGGAGGATAGCCAGCTGATACACATGAGGGGTATATATAGACAGAGTATGGAGGTGGAGATGCTATCTATGTTGCTGTTAATTACAAATACATGATACATATTCTGATATTATTTGTTCATTTATATGTTATTTATGTATGTTATTATTTTAGTTTTAGTTTAATAATTTTTATTGTAGACATTTTGTTTATATTACAGATAGTTTGGAAGTTAGGACAGATCTACCTGGTTTATAGATTACAGGACAGATCTTACAAACTGGCTGCAACATTACAACGGCACCCCCCCCCCCCAATTGCATGACTGCATGCTGGGCACTCGGCAATCAGTCTGCATTTGTATTTCCAACATTTTTGCTTAATGACTGCAGTGTTTGCTTAATGACTGTGATGAGCACTTTATAACTGGTAGTCACTAATGATTGCCGGGAAAAAAATTATATAAACAGGTCATTCATGTTGCTGATCCATTTTACAACCAGCAGGCTCTATTACAGTCATAGGTTGGGGACTACCTACACTGTGGATTATATTGTTCAGGTAGTCCTCAACTTACAACAATTTATTTAATCACAGTTCAAAGTTGCAGTGGCACTGAAAAAAGTGATTTATGGCCGGTTTTCACACTGTGGATCATTGCAGCATCCCCATAGTCAAATGTTCAAAATTTGGGCATTTGCCACCTGGCAAAATCCTGGAGACATTTATAATGTTCCCAGCTGGCTTCTAACAAGCAAAGTCAATGGGGGAAACCACATTCACTTAAAGCAATGGTTCTCAACCTTTTTAATGCCGCGACCCCCAACCGGTCGTAAGTCGAGGACTACTCAACTGGTGCAGCACCGTTTGAAGAATGGGACTTTTGGCGGGCTCAGCAGGGCAGAGACAGCCTGGACAATTCCTATTGACTTTCAAAAGCCAATAGAATAAAAGGGAGTAGCACAGCTAAGGAAAAGGGGGGAAAAAAGGCGGACTGTGTTGTTTGGCGACCCCCGTGAAATGGTCGTTTGACCCCAAATGGGGTCCCGACCCACAGGTTGAGAACCACTTACTTAAAGACTACTTGATTCACTTAACAGATGCAATGATTCATTTAACAAGTATGGCAAAAATGTTGTAAAATGGGACAAGACTCACTTAACAACTGCTTTGCATTACAATGAAAAATTTGGACTCAATTATGATTGGACATCAAGGACTACCTGTATTTTTACCAGGGCATTTTATGCCTGTACCAGTTAAATGCTTGGTAATATTTAGCTTTCTTTCTAGCTGTAACATTATGATAATGGAGTTCTTACCTTTAGGAAAATAGATGCAATGATTTATATTAACAAGTCAGAAGACTTTTCTTTCTGTTTTTTATTCTGAATAGCAGACAGACCAAGACTATAAACTTCTCATTTTGTGTATCCCATCAGTAACGTCCTGGACTTCAAAATATAGAATTTATTTTGTTTTATATTAGCATTATTGTAGTAGTTAATAGTGAAAGATGCATAATTCAAAGGAGATATTATGTTTAGAAATACAAACTGGTCTACCAAATAATAATAAGTTGCATCTTAAACCAACATATAGCATTGCAAATGGAAAGTAATCAGCTTCTTTGAAACCTTAAGTGTACAATATACATTCAGCACTTTTTTGAATTAAAATTAATGTTTTAAATAATTGCAAAAATTTGAGAAGCACAAATAAAGGCAAATATATGTGTTCCAGGATAATATCACAAGATCTAGTCTTCGTTGGCCACTAGGACCAGAGGTTTAGTCTTCCGAGCTTTCAGACTCGTTCTGGTGCCCATCCTCAGGGAACTTCTCTCGAATTAAACGTCTTGTCCCGGTGACTAACCCAGATTGGATCCTGTAAATTTGAAAGTGCCATCTGTTTCACTGCACATTGCAGAAAAGATTAGAAGACTACAATGCTTTTAGTTTTAATATATATTTGTGAATTAACTATAGGTAAGTCTTGTGCTCCTAACTTTTGTATTGCCCTTGTGTGTACACACTAGATCAGTAAACTTGAGATATATCACTGTATATTCTATTCTAAACTGCTGCAGGATTTGAAATAACTGCTCAGTTATTGAAATGTTAGATCACCACTGATTTAACAACTCAGACACATTCCCTTGTATTGTTTCAAAATTTCTGGTTTTTCTAGAAGAAGTCAAGGCTGTTAACAATAAGGATTTTAAAAGTTTAAAATATATGAATACAATGCAATTGTGTTTACTAATATTAAATAAATATATAGATATGCAGCATAATATTTAACCGTGATGGACATGTGACTGATAATTGCATTAATACACCAGCTTTGACTTCCTATAATTTAATTACAAAGTTTTTCCTATTGTGATAAAATAAGTTATTTTGTATGAAAAACTATGATGTGTTCTTTGTTTCTTGGTAGATGATGATGTACCTGCAGATATGGTTGCAGAAGAATCGGGTCCTGGTGCACAAAATAGTCCATACCAACTTCGCAGAAAAACTCTTTTACCTAAAAGAACAGCTTGTCCTGCAAAGAGCAATATGGAGGTATTAAAAAAACATGTAGCTTTTTAGAGTAGATAAATAATACTGTGGGCATAATCTAGTCCAGAGAGTTGTCAAGGGAGCATATGTAAGAATACCAATATCAATAAAAAATCGATGAAGACTGGTTGGGATGCTTGACTGTATCTACTGTGTTTCCCCGAAATTAAGACCCGCTCTTATATTTATTTTGCCTCCAAAAGAGACACTAGGTCTTAATTTCAGAGAATGTCTTACCTTAGGACCAACATAGCCAGGCCTCTCACACCCTGACACCTGTCGCACCGCTGCCTGATTTCTTTGCATTGTGCCATTGCTTCTCCTCCCGGCAGAACACCGCATGGTGCTTTGCGCCATTTCTGCTGCTCGTGGCAGGACACTGTGTGGCTCTTTGGGCCATTTCTGCAGCGAGCAACAGAAGCAGCCCAAAGCACGTGAGCAGCAGAAGCTGCCCAAAGCACTATTAGGCACCCTGCTGGGAGAAGCAACAACAATGCAATGCGCCACATGGCTTCTGGCCACAAGTGGCGACAAGTCTCAGAAGTCAATTAGCGTTGCAACAGGTGTCGAGGTGTGGGAGGCCTAGCTGTGTTGGTCCTACCGGTAAGGTAAGTGGGTGCAGGGCGCGTGGGACAGTTTCATCCCCCTACCCCCACACTAGCTTGATTTTTAGGAGTGTGCCTTGCCGCAAAACTAGGGCTTAGTTTTGGAGTAGGGCTTATATTAGGCCTACCCCCAAAAATCAAGCTAGGGCTTACTATCAGGCTGGGTCTAACTTTTGAGGGGTAGTAGCTAGAAGAGCTGCTTAAAATGTTTTTTTTCTTGTCAGGGTGCTTCTACTTCAGCTACAGAAAACTTCGGCCATCGAGCAAAACGTGCTAGAGTATCTGGAAAATTACAGGATTTATCAGGTAATAACTGTTTTATGGTATAGAGTGCGGTGTAAAAAAATTTAGTCTTACATCCTTTGAATTTTTTAAATGGAAAACAATTAGGATGCCGACTTTAGATCTCTTTGTTTTAAGTAATCTGATTTTAATAAATATCAGATAAGATAAAGTAGTCCTATTTGCTAGGTAGAAGAACAAGATTTTTAACTGATAGATGCAGTTAATATCGTGTTTCCCTGAAAATAAGTCTGAATCTCATATTTATTTTTGGTCCAAAAGAGCCATTAGGGCTTATTTTCGAGGGATGTCTTATTTTTTTCATCACAAGGCCCAGTCCGGCCGGCGCTTCCTATGTTACTCAGGTTTCTCTTGGTGGGGGAGGAAGGCTTTGGAAACCGCCTTTTCATTTACATTCATCATCAACATTGTAATCCGTCCCTTTATTTTTCAAAAAAATGATTTGTATTTAACACGATTAGTCTCCTTGAATGTCAGTGTCAACTCTGCTAACATCGGATGTTCTTGCTTTGATAACAGATGGAAATGCAGCCATCTTTCTCTATTGCTTTTAGAGTTAGTTGATGCTGGGAGGGGGAATGTGGATGAGAGTCCAGCTAGTCATAACAATAATAACTCAGCCTTGGGAACCCAAGGTCATTGGGCTCAGAGTTGATAGAGTTTTGGCAGACTGGAGAGCTTGGGAGAAAGCCCGTGCTTCAAACTAATTGGGGAATGTGATTTATGATTAGAGGAAGGAGTTGTGCTTTGATACTTTGTGTCCAGGGGAGGAGAATTTAGTTTTTGGTTTTGACTATGTAGTGCCCATACTTAGTTTCTCAAATAAAAGATTCTTTAAGGTAAACAATGCCTCAAAGTTCTTTTGAAGAGTTTCATCTGTCAGAATCATGATAGTCAGTGGGAAGGCATGGTGTGAATTCTGCGCATGAGCCACAGAAATACAAACACTCGCACCCTCAAATCTCACACTTCCTTGCTCAGGGTTCACCACTGCTTTACAGGTGCATTCAACTTTGTAGCTCAGCTAAACTCTTCAGCTGCAGTGGGCTGCAGTTCTCATCACCTTCAGGAAACCTGGGCAATAGAAACCTTAGGCCAGGCTCCTCGCAGCTGAAGCAATCTGGCTCGCCCAGAGTCAGGTTGGCCATCACGGGAGGCGTGGCCCATCCCCATCCTCCACCTCTGCTGCACATACGGGACGAGCCTCCCACGACAGCCAACCTGACCCTGGGCGAGCCGGATTGCTTACAGGGAGAGGCTGCGCGTTGCAGCAGGATGACTGCCAAGGGTGTGCATTGATCCCTGCAGCTCCTGGAGGCTCCGAGCACTGTTTTTGGCACCACTCAGTTTCCCACCCCATCCCCGCCAGGCTGATCTGGTGGGCAGAATTGCTTTCTGCCTTCCCCGCCACTGCATTGGCAGCTGATGCTGCCCTCCCGAGAGGCGGAATGGCAATTGAACAGTGGCCACACTACGAATGGGGATAGACCATTCCCCAAACCTCAGCCATCCTTTCCACGGTGTGCTGCAGCTGATCCAAGGCGGCCAGCCAGGCACCAAAGTGCTCCCGAAAACAGCAAGGCAAATGGGCACACAGACGCGCACACAGATGCGCATATAGACGCCGCTTTTTTCGGCAGCGCTTTGATGCCTGGCTGGCCGCCTTGGATAAGGGACGGATTACAATATTGATTATTAATGTAAGTGAAAAGGCAGTTTCCAAAGCCTTCCTCCCCCAACGAGGGAAACCTGAGTCGCCTCTCATAATGAGACATCTTGGGATGCCCAGATTTCTTTCCCGCCCTTCTGCAGAGGAAGAGAAAGCTGGCAAAGCCCGTGGGACAGTGCAGGCCACCTCTGGAAGCTGCTTCGTGATGTGGGTGAAAGAAGCTGATAGTTGAGGCCCTGGCCAGTTCCCACCCCTGCCTGCCTGCTGGATTCCCCAATCCAGGGTAGGGATAGAAAAGAGGCAGCTCTGCTTGCCTCAGGCCCCGGCTCTCTTAAAATTCAGACCACCTTGTAGCAGCAGCACTGGCAGCAGGCAAGGCGGGGGGACACACGATCCGGCCTGCCAAAAAACTTACGGTGGGGCAAAGTGGGCGGGGTGTCAAGTAAAGTTTATTTTGGGGGTAGGGCTTATATAAGGCCCAACCTCAAAAATCAAGCTAGGTCTTATTTTTGGGGTAGGTCTTATTTTTGGGGAAACGTGATAGCACTTCTGAACAACACAATCCTATGAGTCGTTTTAGAAGGAAGTAAAAAAATCTCATCTTATAGAGATATAGTAAAGATTACAGCATTGTAAACCTTAAAACACCTATTTTTGAGTGTTCTGAGCATGAATTGTCTTTTCTAAAATTCTCTTTCAAGCACGAGACAAAACTTAGTTGTTTCAAGAGGTGTCATTTTGAGGCTTTTGTAAGCAGTGTAGTTGAGCTGATATTCCTTGGCTTGTGATTGGTCCTGCTTGTTTCCTCAAATTTATTGTAGCTTAGCCACATTGCAACAAAAACCATCAGCATGTTCTTGCTATTATCAGCTTAGACCAATGACATTATGTGGGGATGAATTGTTGGAAAGGAAACAGTTAAAATATAGCTGACAGAAGATTTTAACAGTTGCATGTTGCTACTGTTGTTTTGTATACTACTGCTGTGGTTCTTCTTAGACCTCATATAGATATCCATTTTCATGAATGTTGTCTGGTGCTTTATTTTGCAGGTTGATAATGCAAAGATGTATGTACACTAATTCACTTTGCACAGAAGTATTGCCAGTGTTGTTGAATAAATGTCTAGCACAGTGCTAGTTTGGTTGATGTGTATCTGCACATTATCTTTGTAGTAATGCTAATGTTTATTTGTTGATTCATTTTATTAAATTTATGTGCTGTTCATCTCACTATCAAAGTGCCTCTGTGCAGCTTAAGTAGCAGCAGGAGTCTCACCCATCCCCCCTTTTCAGCCTATTACCAGCTATATGTGCAAGTAACTAGAATAGCCTCGAAGAAAAACTGGAAAAAATAAAATCCATAAACCCTGCCTACAGTAAATTGGCTATAGAGGTATTTTTTGGTTCTCAAAACTTTAAGCAAACCATTTAAAAGAAAAGTATTAATATCAAATAAATATGAAGAATTTAGTTGCTTTCTTTGTAATCTTTTGACTGGGTGTTACAAAGAAATTTATTTGAAGAAATGGAAAAATCTCTTACATGTTCTTTGTTGCTTAATGTGCCCTTTTCCCATTGCTGTTGTACCAATGTGCCCTCATTTATTATTTTTATTGTATTTAAGCAGCTTGAGCAAAAGGAATAAAATATATAAACCCATTACATTAGAAGAATGTCTTTGTGGAGGACATTCCATTTGGAATGAGGAATTCTTTTAGGAACGTCTGGGTGTTGGAGAACTTTTTATCCCCTCCTCTTCCTGTATTTTCCTGTCATCCAGACAGCTGAACTTACACTGGTCCTGAGTGCTATGTCTTTAGAAGCTCTCCCCTCATACAATACCATGCTGCAAGCAAAGCTATTTTGAGTATTCTTTTGTTCTGCATCAGCAAAGTTGGCCATCTACCAACTTTGGTTCAACTTTTGTATGATAAGGTTTTGCTTACATATTGTCCCCTTTGTATAGAAGTCTGCTGTTGTAGTTATTCACTAAATTGGGAGTTAATGTAGGAATAATTTCTCCTAACACAGAAAGACTGGAAGATCTCCACCAGCCATGTATATCTTGACTGTTATGAATTATTCAGGAATGCGAAGACTAGATTTTGGAATATGCGCTTGCCTTCTTTGATGGCTCCTTACTTGAAATTAAGAGATATCAAAATCTTTGAGTGATTTCTGTCTACATTGTGCAAGTATCAGGAAGATAAAAAAAATCAGAAATTTAATATTGTTCACTGCCTGTCCGTATTGATTGCTAAGCAAGGGTGGTTTGTTGGAATTTATCCAAAATCTGTCAACATACCTAGTTTTATGCATACCTAGTTTTTATGCTTTGGTAAGTAACCTACAAGCTGCTTCTTCTAATAACATCTTTTTCAGTCAGATCATGAATATAAGAAAGATACAAGATGTCTATGATCTTTCTTGATAAAAATAATCCAGACAATTCAATCCTGTTATTTTGTATTTTAATAGCAGCACCTGCAGAACAGTATCTTCAAGAAAAATTACCTGATGAAGTGGTTCTGAAAATCTTTTCATACTTGCTGGAACAAGATCTTTGTAGAGCAGCATGTGTATGTAAACGCTTCAGTGAGCTAGCTAATGATCCAATTTTGTGGTAAGTGAAAAGATAATTCTTAATTATTCTGAAATATCCTACATGTTATCAAGCAACCATAAGAAAAAATGAATTCCTACTTAGTTGTTCCTATTACCTTGAATGAAAACAGATATTTGACTTGCAAGAAATTAGTTTGGCACATGCTTCAAACTGTATGCCTACTTTTCTTTAATGCATCCTGTCAGTCTAATTTGGCTAATCACAGAAATTTCGCTATTTTTTAAATAGAAACCTATTTGTACACTCAGAATTGTGGAAATGCTGTTGAAAAATCCAGAAAAGATTTCTGAATTCTTCATAGTCAATAGGATTTTTGCTTTCTCTAATTTTATTTCCACCATTGTAAAAGTATGCTAATAATGTTCTGATTATCTCCATATCAATATATATTGAATACTAACTGTTAAGTAAACTCCTTAAGTTTACATTTTACTACTAATGACTTTAGGAAAACATCCCTGTAGCTTTACAATCCTACTTAGTTTCCAAGCCTAAATAAGATTAGCCAGATGCTGCCACCTGCTGAGGTGTAAGGACTGTATTTAACATAGTTTTTGAATGTTGTTTTTAAAAAATACAAACAAAAGATTTGTAAAATAGAAAAAAAATCGGTCACAGGAAAAAAAATAAAACAAAACAAAAATCTATTAAAACAAAACAATAATAAAAATAGAGGTCTGTAAATAACATTATACATCTAAAAAGGCAGTTCATATGTCATCAAAAACTTGATTTTAGCTAGCACCTAAAATAAAAAAGCTCTAGCTTTAAAAGTTCCAGAAAAACATCTACTTCTGCTTCATTGATTATGCAAAAGCCTTTTGCCAACAAAAGTGCGTATAGTCCAGGCCATGGTTTTACCAGTTGCAATGTATGGCTGTGAAAGTTAGACCATAAGAAAGGCTGAGCGCCAAAGAATTGAGGCCTTTGAACTATGGTGCTGGAGAAGACTCCTGCAAGTCCCTTGGACTGCAAGGCGTTCAAACCGGTCAGTCCTAGAGGAGATCAACCCCGACTGCTCTTTAGAAGGCCAGATCCTGAAGTTGAAACTCAAATACTTTGGCCACCTAATGAGAACGAAGGACTCACTGGAGAAGGGCCTAATGCTGGGAAAGATTGAGGGCAATAGAAGAAAGGGATGACAGAGAATGAGATGGCTGGATGGAGTCACTGAAGCAGTAGGTGTGAACTTAAATGGACTCCAGAAGATGGTAGAGGACAGGAAGACCTGGAGGAACATTGTCCATGGGGTCGCGATGGGTCGGACACGACTTCGCAATTAACAACAAGCTTTAAAAGTTAATGACCTTGAACACAGAATAAATCATGAATCAATGCTAAAATGTGGAAGTTCTTTCACCTCTTCAGATATTAATTTAAGGAAGGACTATTTCATAACAGGAGTAATATATATCTGTATTTGCAGAGTGCATTCTTTCATAAAACATCATGTAGTTCTATGAATGCTGCTTAGCAGTTGCTTGATTTAATTTTCCATTTAGAAAATGGAAAAAGGCAGCACATCTTGCTTTTATACAAGAATCTTTAGTAGAATAAGAGGATTAATTTGTGAAGGAAAAAGAGAAAAAAAGAGTTGATAAACAATTTCTGTTCAGCCAGGTGCTTTTATAGATCTATAACCTTAATTCCTTGTTCATGTTTCCTTGTATTCAAAGAAATTTATATTAAAAATTACTCTTAATGATTATGATTTCATATAATTTTTATCTGTATAATTTATATCTGTGTTCTCTTAAAATTTATTTGCAATTTTCTATTCATAATGTCTTTATTCAGGAAGCGATTATACATGGAAGTATTTGAATATACACGTCCAATGATGCATCCTGAACCTGGTAAATTTTATCAAATAAATCCAGAAGAATATGAACATCCAAATCCATGGAAAGAAAGTTTTCAGCAACTGGTATATATATATGTTTTTTAAAACCTTATTTATGTTACATGTTTACAATGGTTGAAATGCTGAAGAATAGTCAAGAGTAGGGATACTCAACATTTATTCATCTGCTATCTTTCAATCAGTTCATAGTTTTGAGATCTTGATTTGCGCTACTACCATGATAGCTTCATTTCCTAAGTCCCTGGTTCAGTTTTATATTCTCAAATCATTACATTAAAGTTCCTCATTTCTACGCTGATGAAATATAATTCTTGAGATGTTATATGGTGCATTTAATATACAGTTCTTTGGGCTAAACTGCAGTGAAAAGGGTGCCTTTTATTTTGAGAAGAATGTTCTATTGGGAGCATATTAATAGAAAAACTTAAAAACTAGAGAAGGGAACTGATCAAAGGGTATGAAATAAAAGACAATTAGTATGTCAATATTGTAGTATACAGATAGTCTTAGGGACCATATTTGGTTCCAGAAACACTTTATTCAGCAAAGTGATAACTAACTAAATCCACAACTGTATTTAGGACCTTACTTCAGCTTTCCTTTGCTTTACAGACCTGCAAAGGTCGTAAATGCGAGGATTGCTCATAAAATTACTTTTTCATCATCATCATCACAACTGTGAGTGGTCGTTAAATGAGGCAATCTGTAAATAAGGACTACTTGTAATATGAATAAAGTGTAAATAACATTGAGTGAGAACTCAAGAATTTAAGTCAAAAGTGATTACTAAAATGAGAAGTTTTAATACTCAATCCATATACATTCTATTGTCACATAATTTGTGAAATCAAGAAAAGGTAAATCAAGAATAGTAATTAATATGACTAATTCAACAGGTTGAGAATTCTTAGGAAATCATTTTATTCATAGTCTCTTTTATTCATAGTCTTCCTCATTTTTGCTGGCTTACGGCAGTGCCAGTGTATTTTAATATATTTGTGTGTGTATGTAAAGCAAGCAGTAACATGGCTTAGGCAGTGTATAATAGCAAAATGCATAATATTATTTTGCATTCTTCATACATTATTGAGCCAGCTTTATGGCAAATTCCAGTAAGTTTTAAAGAATGAAGTTCACTGTATTTCAGACCAAGGGCACATTCTTCTGGGAGTCCTATGACCAGTGTTGCCTTTTAAAGTTGGAAGCACCTCAACAAGATTCTAATTAGGTCTGTTTCCTAACTCCCACCAAATTATTTTCATATCTGTTCTTGAATTAAAGAAGCCTGAAATTTAGAACCATCTACTGAGCACAATTAATAATGTATTGAAATGATGTGAATTACTTCCAGGTGTTTTGCAATGCAATATTTAACACGTGTGTTATTATTTCTCTCTTTCTCTGGTGTAGCTCAAAAAATACGGTTTACCATAACTTAACATTTTTTTCTCAAATTTTAGTATAAAGGAGCACATGTAAAGCCAGGATTTGCTGAATATTTCTACAGCAACCCAGCAAGATACAAAGGAAGAGAAAATATGCTGGTACATCTTAAAATTACCCTAATTGATTACTAGTATACTTTTTCAATAGCTATTTATCTCTAAGCAGTTCCTTTGTTTTCTTTTAGTATTATGACACCATTGAAGATGCATTAGGTGGTGTACAAGAAGCTCACTTTGATGGACTTATCTTTGTTCACTCGGGCATATACACAGATGAATGGATATACATTGAATCTCCTATAACGATGATTGGTGCAGGTATTCAATTTGAAAACATCTTAGTATCACTTGCTTTAATTAACCATTGTATTTAACTTTCATAAACAGAGCCATTTGCTTTATAGTCATGTGAGAAATACCAAGACAACAAGCTACAAAACTAATAAGTTATTTTTACTACACTAAGTTCCAGACAGCACTCTTTATTTCATTTCGTATTAGGGTTTTTTTTGTTTCTGAGGAAACATTAAAACATTGAACAAGCTCCCCCCTTCTTCTTTTCTACAATAAAGTTCAGCCTCATCAGATTTCTTTCTTAGAAAGAGACCAGCATTTAAGTTATTTCCCTCTTTTTTAATCCAATATTTCAAATAAACCCACTTATTTTGCAATAGCTGGTTTCTCTTTTTTATGATTATTTTATTGTTCTTCCTCTCTTGAGCTAAAGTAGAAATGATTATATATTTTGCACTTTTGTAAAACTAATTCACTTTATTTTTTGGTTTCTATATTTGATACTGCATTTTTTTTGTTCCTAAAGCCTTTCTACTGACCTTGACAGAAACAGCTTAATAAACTGGAGTTTCCTTAGCAGAGGGATGTTAATTATAAATTTCCTAATTGTGTTCGGGGGTTTTACTTTTGTGTTCTGCAGTGGAAACTTCCATGCAGTATTTTACCCCAATGTTTTTCTACATTGGATACAATTTTATTGTCAATAAATTTTTCTTTTGTCCTTAGAATATGTTATTTTAGTTTAAAGATGCTAGCCTTGCCCTTCACATTAACACAGAATTGTGTTGAAACAATTATGAATAGGTTGGCCGCTTCTTACTTTATGTCTTTTTTCTGGCAGTTCGTTCTCCCCTGCCTCCAAATGGACAGGCACAAAAAGAAATTAGACGTAATTTAAGATCCTAAGCAAGCCAAGATCTTGATAAATGTAGTGGCTTATATATAAAAAATAAACAATGGTTTCCTTTTGGAACATGCTAATACATTATACTAAACAGAAAACAAATTACATTATGATGTAGTATTAAATGCCAAAAATAGAGGAGCGCAGTGGTTCACATGGTTAGGATGCTGGATTGACTAATAGCAATGGCCGGGTGAGCACCCATCATTTACTTCAGGTCCTGTCAATCTCACAGTTTGAGAACAAGTTATCACAAGTAAATAGATGGGTACCACTTTGGTGGGTGCATTAATGGGGACATGAAAAAAGTTCCTAACTGGGTGTCCTCTAGGCAACCGTGATGTCATCAGCTAATCCTTTCAACCCAGAAGTGCCTTAGTTGCTTCTGACACAAACATGACGTGCCAATAAGGAAACGACAACCGTGCCAACTTTGAGGCACTAGAGACTAAGATATTGTGGTTGGTTGCACAGTCAGCCAGATGTTTAGACTAGATTTTGAATTTAGGTCCACCTATCAAGTCCTTCCCAAGGACCTGGATAGATGTTGTTATTTAATAATATTAAAGGTGCCTTTTGAATCGACTGATATAATTATTGGGTTAATTAAACTGCAGACACCTTAAAATCTTCATTCATTTACAATTGAATCAAACAGCTCTCCTGGTATCTCACAACCTGCAGCAATCAAGTTGTTTAGTTAGGTGTGTGTTAGTTGGAGATGGAAGATATACATAACCTTTTTCATAGCATAATTTGCCATTCAAAATTCATGTAACCTTTCTTCTTTTCTGAAGGAGGGAAGGATATATCCGGGAGGGAAGGATATATCCGGTGGTGGGATTCAAATATGTGAACAACCGGTTCTCTGTGTGGATGCCGTTTCCGGAAGTCAGTTCTGGTCCTGGGCAACAAAAAATTAGCTACCGGCTCTGCCGAAGTGGTGCAAACTGGCTGAATCCCACCACTGGATATATCTCTTTCCCAAATAGCTTTTAATAACTAAAAGAGTGATATTTGTGGATAGGAAAACACGATGGGAGAAAGAATAATAATTTCCTAGTGCTGTTTTCCTAATCTAATACCAATGTAATGTAGTGATTAAGGTGCAGGAAAATTGGGGTTTTAGACTACTCTCAGCCACAGAAACTCAGATGTGGCTTTGGGCCAGTCACTGACTAAGTCCAAAATGTCTGAATAAACATGTATTTATATGTATGTTCCAGACTTGTAATCAAAGCCATTAGGAGCCAGCAAAAATATTTAATCATCTGCTTGGCCTCCTCCAAATCAAAATCTTAAAGTACTCCCCTGAATCCATTTAACTCCCATGGACATTAATGGATCTTCTGAGTTGTATTCCATTTTGCCTGAATTGATCACTGCACACAGAAGAAAATAATGTTTGTTGCCTCCAGAAGAGCATTATTTGATTAAAGGTACTGTTTCCATGAAACTCTTTTGTTAGTTACATGTTCATATGAGCTTGATTACAATTCATTCTCTACTGCCAACTGGGAAAGTGGCAAAAGAAGAATAAACAGTGGTCACACCTCTGTAGCAGAGTAAAGGGAAAGGAATGGAGCCACTTACCTTCAATGGTTCTCAGTGAAAGGATCTTACTGCTCATTAGCCAAGACAACAGTCATGCACCTTGGGAATCTGAGCCCAAGATGCCCCTACAATCTCACATTGCTGGTACCTTGCAAGCAGACAACTCTTGCTACCTTCCCAATTCCTTTCCCAATTAATGGTTGATGGACGTTTTAGGTTAAAGTAGCCCTACCATTGCCTTTAATTTCTTTGCTTCTTGATCATAATTCTTAGCTGTCCATTGTGATCATTTGTGAATTATAAAACTGGCAAATGCATAGCGGATTTCACTTCTTTTGGTCAAATGTGCAATCACAAATCTTCCTACTGTGGCTGGAGCATATTCTTTGTTAGATCGTTTTTTCTATCATTCTACCAGACAGGACCAAAGAATTTACTTTTATGTCTCTAGGTACAATGAAAGACAGTCTCTTGCCCACTCTGGTAAACATCGTGTTCATCATGTTCTCTGAGATTTACACTTATGGTTATGTACCTGCAGAGAGACCAATATAGGATCTTCAACAGTTCAGTAGCCCCCCCCCCCCATGCATACCATATGTCTAAGCATAGCTACTATCATAGGATTAACGCATATGTGGTTGAATTAATTTTGAAAAGTCTCTATAGTGGTATTCTCTAATCCCTTTAACACCAGTTCTTCCATTTATGGATTCTTCTTATTAGTAGTATTCATGTTTTTCCAGTTATGTTCAGGTAGAGGAATTAATCTCAAAGTGAGATCTTGTTATACTTTATACTGATTGAAATTGAGACTTTCTCCTTTGATGATTTTAATATCAGAATTGGTTACCTCATGAGGTCTCACTCTAGAACAGCCAAAATATAGGAAAACAATTCAGTACGTGTAATAGGCTACTACTTTTGTAGTTATTATACCACTGTTCTTCTTTTAATTTATAATTGCTGAATACATCTACCAGTTCAGTGTTGTACTGTTTGACTTCCCCATGCTCTTGAGATTTTTTTTTAAAAATGAATTGTTATGCTCCTTCACCATCAAGGTATTTTGTTTCTTTATTGGGTGACTGTGCCAGTTGTACATTCCTATGCTGAACTGTTTCCCTGGGTAACTCAAGTCCCTCTCCTTCTACTATCAAATTTTCAGGCTTGAACTTTGCAGAAGTTCCCAAGATATTTAGGTCAAGTATGTGATCACAAATCTTCCTGCTGTGGATGAAATGTATTTTTCACTAGATTGCTTTTTCAGTCATTGTGTCAAGCAACAACAAGGACATATTCTGGCCAGTTTTTCCTAATCATTCTGGTAAACATATTGTTACTCATTATGATTTCTGTGATTTACATTTATGGGTTGTGTGCCTGCAGAATTGTTAAACTTCAGTTTGGTATCTGTTCAATAAGGCATGGCTTGATAAGAATCTTTATTGTATGTCAATAAACAAGGTCATTTAATTTTGCTATGCCAGTATGAAAGTACCCTTCTTGTACTGATAGTCCTCAAGAAACCACAGATCACTTAATGAATGTTCAAAGTTATGACAGATACCCCAAAACTACATATGACCCTGTTTCAAAGTTACAACAGTTGCAGCACCCACCCACCCCGCCTCTCTTCCTTCCATCCCAAAAAGACCCTGCACTGCTTGGGCCTGCTCCCCATTTCTCTTGGAAGCAGCTGCCATTTTCAGCACCCTGACAATTCCTTGCAGAAAATGGCAGCCGCTTTTGGAGCTTTCTGCTTTGATCAGCTAGCCTTTGCAAGGCTGCAAATGTCTCCTGGCTTTTGCTAGACTTTGGGCAATTAGCTCTGCATACAAAACCGGCAGCTTCAGGATAAACTTTTCAAAACCTTTTCCTTGTTTAATCCCTCCCTCTTTGAGGAAGTCACAGTTCTTCAATGAAGAAAACACAAAAAACTCGAAGGGTTGGACTTTTGCTGTCTCCCCACCCCCATCCCTCAGAGCTAAGTACTAAAACTAAACTCTCTGCCTCTGCTCTCCAATTTCTAACCCTTTTAAAAACCTTACCTTGATTCCAGGCTGAACAGTAAAGGGATGGAATCAAGCAAGCAAAGAACATCTTTCTGCAGCTTTTTGCCTTGAATTCAGCTCCAAAAGTTTAGCTGACACTGGTCCTTGCAAACCTGTTTGTGTGACTTAAAGGCAAGTCCTAGTGGATCCATTGTCTCTCCTGTTTTGCTGCATGTATATTGTATCCTGCTAAACTTTTGGAGCTAATAGGGAGAAAGTTCTGAAAGCTAGAGAACTGGTCCTTTTTTTACCCCAGAAAGACAGACCACCTTGGCAAGAGAAAGGGTAGGAGCAGAATTAAGAAAGGCAGGCACACCCAGTGTTTTCCTTCCCCATTGTTTCTCGATGGAAGACAGTTGTTCAGCTGGCCAGCATGCTGTCATAGGAAGCACTTGGGGTAAGAAGCCGAGCATGGGATATCTTGGAGTGGGGGAGGCCTGAGGCAGATGGGCCTGTCCCTGCACTAGACCTCCCAGTATCTCCCACCCCTGACCTCCACTTAAAGACCATATATTTGTTTAATGAATGCAACAATAGCTAGTTGTTACTTGAGGCACTTTATTTAACATTTGTCCCAACTTCCAACTTGATGGACTACTTGTACTCCCATCACTGAAACTGGGTTTTCAAACAACCACTGAACCTATTTAAAAAAAAAAAACTGGAACAATTGAGGCAAAGCTGTAGTGATAGAAAATTGGCTGCATTTGAGTGAACTTTATTTGTTTTTGTCCATCAAGATCCCATGGAACCCTAGAGCTCCACAAACCTTAGTTAGAAAAGCCCTAAATTAAGTTATGCTTTTTCTTTCTCCCATATTTCCCATAGCTTAAACATTAAGCCTGCTGCTTCTCAAACATGGAGCTAAATGGTTACTGTACGTAGGCAACAGTTCTGCCCTAAGATATTCCTAATGTAATCCAACATTTACCATCCATCAATTTATGGCTCAGTTATAAAACTTTCATTCTTTCTTTGCAGATTATCCAAATCATAGTGGCACATGTAGATGGCTCCAGAGGAGCCATTTTCCTCCCATTATTGCAACTCTGTATTCTTCAGGTACTTGTATTCAAGATCTCCTGCATAACAACAGTTAAAGTAATTACTCTCCAATTACTAGGCAAGTTTATGAGCTAGTTTTAGTATCTCCCTCCCCCCCAAAAAAATCAAAAAGTGCTGTCTTCATAGAAAACTGATCTATTCCCCTTTACATCACAAAAATACAAGAAATGTATGCAGAATCTTGCCACTTTAACTTGCTCATATATATTATTCTCTGTTAAGAGTAGAATATTTGCTAAGAATTCTTGTTTTGTAAACTTAACCATTTCAAAAGAATATTATTAATCAAAGCTCTGAGATACTTATTCTTTGGAAATTTTTCAGTCTAGGTTGCTAGAAGAAAACAGGCATAATAGATATACATTCAGTTAATTGTTTTCCCATCTGCTATTGGTAGGTACTGGTCCTCCAGATGAATAGGAGACAATTCATCCTCTTGGTTTGCCTGCATCAAATCCCTCTGCTGGTGACTGATTTTAAATATTGTTACATGACCAGATTGTCAAGGTTATTTCAGAAAATTCCATAGTAGACTGGTCCATAAACAAGAAGTCCAAGGTTTTTCTTGCACCTTCCATTATAGGTTTTGCATTGACAGATACATTGCTGTATTTTCATTTTTAGTAATCCATACTTAGAAACCACAGCAGTATCAACAGAATCAGAATCAACAGCTAGAAATGGTAATTGTATCCTTCAGCAAATTCCACTGGAATAACCACAAATGTGATCTGCTTACCTCATAGGCCATGATGCAATGCCTAACCTTTTGTAGTAGGGTCAAAGTAGACTTCTCAAGTCTCCCAGCAATGCCTTCATTTTATCTTTCTACTGCTTTAGGTCCTCGGCTTGCTACTGCCAGACAATGGGGTTTTTGGGGGGGCATATTCCAGGTTTGACTACACCTGTTTCAAACTTTTTTCTTGATCTTGATAAGCTGCTGGGACCATCTTCGCTTGCAGGAGGAAGGAATGATTCTGATGGGGAGGTAGTGTAAAGTAATGTCAGAAGAATGTAGAGAGCACCTTAATTGTATTAGGCATGTTAAACTAGAGAGAGGTTAAGATACATTCCAGGACCCTCAGGGACTCTTGTTTCCTGACGCCCCGTATCTCAGAGGGTTGACTGAAGAACATTTGTTCTGATTCTGATTGTTTCAGAATCTCGAATGAAAACCAAGTGTACTTAATATTGCTGAATAGATTCAGTTACATATGTCATATTCAAACAACGTGGTCATCTAGTCTTTTGAAAAAATGTTTTTTTTAATTGCTTTTCAATGTCCTGTGTAATTTGTGTTTTTAGCTTTGGAAAAGGGAGACTGAAGGTGAACATGATTACAGCATATAAACATTATAAATATTGTGAAGAACTTGAATAAGTTTTCATCCTCCCAGAACAATAGGATTTGAATTCTTCCAGTGAAGCTCATTGGAAGATTTAGATAAAAGAGATAGCATATACTTAACCTAACTACCATATTTTCCGGCATATAAGACGACTTTCTAAAGCATTCAAATTGGCGCCGAAGTCGGGGGTCGTCTTATATGCCGGAAATTACGGTAGTTTCCGGCGTATAAGACGACTTTCTAGGCATGCAACTCGGCGCCGAAGTCAGGGGTTATTTTATACGCCGAGTCGTCCTAGACGCCGGAAAATACGGTATGTATTTTATGTTGTGATCACTAACTTGGAAGTTTAAACAGGGACTGGATATATTCAAAAATGAGAATTTGTGGTGCCACTATTGCTTTCTCTGCGTGGTCTATGCCCTGTTCCTCAGTAGTCTTGGCATCAACCAAGAGTCAAATACCTCCTCCTTTCCTGATCTCTTCCCTCTCACCATTCCCCTCAGCGGTCATGGTGTGGAATTTTACGCACATCCCTATATCTCCCAGTTTATTATGGCTGTTATTCTGAGTGTAAGCCAAGGAGCTTCTGGTTGTTTATAAATAAGGGGCAGTGTGCAGTGGTTTATTACCATCAAAAATGTGATCTTATTGAATCTTGTTTCTAAGACAGTCCAAGTGTTGTCTCAAGGTCTTGATTAGCAGCATTTTTTCCTTTTATATGTTAGTATTTATATGTATTATTCTGGAAATACTTACTGATGAGTCATATAGAATTTCATTCAAATATATGTAATTAATGGCAAAAGTATTTTAAGAGGGACAAAGTTAGCTTTTATTTATATTGAATTTGTCAAAATAAATTATAGGGAAGGTGAATTATATGTAAGTATTCCTTTTAGAAATGTAACATGACAAGGAAGAAACAGTGCAATTCTGGAAGCAGATATGGGATAACCCAAAGAAATACAACAAGGATGCAGCTTGGTTAAAAGAGGTGGATGCAAATAAAACAGAAGTTGAAATGAAAGAACTAGTAATAACAACAAAAATGGTAGAAAAAAGAGCAAAGAAAATCAAAAATTGGTCAGCACCAGGTGAAGATGAACTGCATGGGTTTTGGTTGAAACATCTAACTGTTATACACCCACTCATTGCCAAGCAATTCAACAATATACTACAAGGAGGAGAAATTGAAAAGTGGCTAACAACTGGGAAAACCTACCTAATAATGAAAAATCCAGCAAAAGGGGCAACACCAGGTAACTACAGGCCAATTACCTGCTTACCAACAACTTTCAAATTACTAACTGGTGTGGTAGCTGATGCAGTACAACAGCATCTAGTTGAAAACAATCTCTTTCCACCTGAGCAGAAAGGAAACCGCCCCAATAGCAGAGGAACAAAAGATCAACTCCTAATAGACAAAATGATCTTGGAAAACTGCAAGAGAAGGAAGACCAACCTGAATGTGGCATGGATTGACTACAAAAAGGCATTTGACTCTCTGCCACATGATTGGATAATCAAGTGCCTAGAAATAACAGGAGTCAGTAGAAACATCAGAAAATTTGTGCAAAGATCGATGGCACAATGGAAGACACAGTTGCAGATCAATGGTGAGAGCTGGGAGAGGTTAATATCAAGAGAGGAATATTTCAAGGAGATTCATTATCACCATTACTATTTGTTATTGCACTGTTTCCTCTGTCAACAATACTGAATAACTCAGGACATGGCTATCAAACATCAAAAACATCTGCTAGACTATCCCACCTCCTTTACATGGATGATCTGAAGCTGTATGGAAAAACATCATCTGAAATAGAATCGCTGCTCAACACTGTCCGTATATATAGCCAAGATATTGTAATGGAGTTTGGCTTGGACAAATGTGCCACACTTACTATCAAACAAGGAAAAATAGTGAAAACTGAAGGAATCAAGATGCCCCACGAAAATAACATTAAGAGTCTGGATGAGGAAGAGTACTACAAATACTTGGGTATCCTTCAAGCTGACAACATCAAGCACAATGAAGTCAAGAAAAAGATTAGAGGTGAATACATCAAGAGAGTGAAGAAAATCTTAAAGTCCAAACTCAATGGAGGAAATACCATAAAGGCAATCAACACCTGGGCAATCCCAGTCATTAGGTACACAGCTGGAATAGTGGACTGGACTCAAGAAGAACTAAAAGCAATGGATAGGCAGACCAGAAAAATAATGACAATGAATCATGCCCTTCATCCACGCAGTGACATTGATAGACTTTATCTACCAAGGCAAATAGATGGGCGTGGACTGCTACAAGTACATCAGATGGTTGAAGAAGAAAAATGTCTTTGGAAGAATATCTGAAGAACAATGATGAAGATGCACTGAAATTAGTATATCAGGAAGGCTTACTAACTACTGGAGAGATCAAACTGGCCTACAAGAAAGACCAAATGAAGAACAGAATAGAGGCATGGGAAGACAAAGCACTACATGGCCAATACATGAAAAAAATAGCTGGGAAAGCCGATAATAATAAAACCTGGCAATGGCTAAGAGCAGGAAAATTGAAGAAAGAGACCGAGGGACTAATTCTGGCTGCACAAGACCAAGCCTTAAGGACAAATGCATACAAAGTCAAAATTGAGAAGACAGCAACAGACAGTAAGTGACGCCTATGCAAAGAAGCTGAAGAAACAGTGGACCACTTGGTAAGCTGTTGCAAGAAGATTGCACAGACTGACTACAAGCAGTGGCATGACAAAGTAGCAACAATGGTGCATTGGAAGATCTGCAAAAAAATATCATTTGCCTGTAAGCAAAAACTGGTGGGATCATAAAATAGAGAAAGTCATAGAAAATGATAAAATTAAACTGCTCTGGGACTTCAGAATTCAAACAGACAAGCACCTGCAACATAACACCCAGACTTAACAATTGTCAATAAGAAAGACAAAAAAGTCTGGATAGTGGACGTGGCAGTGCCTGGAGACAGCAGAATAGAAGAGAAAGAACTGGAGAAGATAACAAAATACAAAGACCTACAAATAGAAATAGAAAGACTGTGGCAAAAGCAAGCAAGGGTAGTACAAATAGTCATAGGCTCCTTGTGTGCAATCCCAAAACAACTGGAGCACCACTTGAACACCATTGGCATTGACAAATTCGCTATTAGTCAATTGAAAAAGGCGGCCTTACTAGGAACTGCTTCCATCCTGCGACGATACCTGTAATACCATCAAACATCCACATCTGCCTATCCCAGGTCCTGGGTAAGGACTCGATAGGTAGACAAAATGCCAAATCCAGTCTGAACATCTGGCTGACTGTGCGATGATTGAAATAATAATAATAATAATAATAATAATAATAATAATATAATAATAATAATAATAATAATAGTAAAGTGGAAGGGACCTTGGAGGTCATCTAGTCCAACCCCCTGCTCGGGCAGGAAACCCTACACATTCGGACAAATGGCGTCAGTCTCTTCTTGACAAAACTTCCAGTGTTGGAGCATTTACTGCGTCTGGAGGCAGGCTGTTCCACTGATTAATTGTTCTCACTGTCAGGAAGCTTCTCTCCTTGACTAGTTTCCACCCGTTGCTTCTTGTCCTGCCTTAGGTGCTTTGGAAAATAGCTTAATTCCCTCTTCTTTATGGCAGCCCCTGAGATATTGGAATACTGCTATCATGTCCCCCCTTGTCATTCTCTTCGTTAAACTAGACATACCCAATTCTCGCAACCGTTCCTTATATGTTTTAGCCTCCAGTCCCCTAATCATATTTGTTGCTCTTCTCTGTACTCTTTCTAGAGTCTCAAACATCTTTTTTTACATCGTGGTGACCAAAACTGGATGCAGATTCCAGTGGCTCGGCCCTTACCAAGGCATTAAAAGAGTGGTATTAATAATCACGTGATCTTGATTCTAATCCCTCTGTTCATGCAGCCTAGCATGTGTTGCCTTTTGTGACAGCGCAGCACATGCTGGCTCATATTAAGGATTGTCTAACTAGTGACTCCGAGGTCCTCTCACAGGTACTATATTGAGCATTGCGTCCCCTATGCTGTACTTGTTGACAGTTGGTTTTTCTTGCCTAAATGTAGAACCTTGCTTTTTCGCCATTGAATTTCATTTTGTTAGTTAGTCGCCCAGTGTTCAAGTCTGTCCGATTTACTTCTGTCTAAAAGCTGTTTCTGGAGTGTTGGCTATTCCTGCCAGCTTGATGTCGACTGCAAATTTGATGAGTTCCCCATCTATCCCTTCATCCAAATCATTGATGAAGATGTTGAAGAGCACTGGGCCCAGAACAGAGCCCTGGGGCACACCACTACACACTTCCTCCATATAGATGCGGTTCCATTGAGGACCACTTGCTGAGTACGGCCAGTCAGCCAGCTACGGATCCATCTGGTGGTGATTCTGTCTACCCCACATTTTTCTATCTTATCAAGTAGTAGGTTGTGATATACTTTATCAAATGCCTTACTGAAGTCCAAGTAAATTATGTCCACAGCATTCCTCTGATCCACTAATTTTGTCACTTGGTCAAAGAATGCAATAAGATTTGTCTGGCATGATCTATTTTTGACAAACCATGTTGGCTTTTAGTAATGACTTTGTTTCTCTAGGTGTTCGTCGTTGATTCGTATGTTGATTATCTTTTACAGATCTTCCCAGGTATTGAGGTCAGGATGATTAGGTCTTCTGTAATTCCCTGCGATCCATTTTTTCCTTTTGTGAGGATGGGAAACTACATCAGCTCTTTTCCAGTCCCTCGGGTAGTTTTCATGTGTTCAGGATCTTTGAAAAATATAGTTCCCAGTGCTCCGATATTACAGCTGCCAGTTCCTTTGAGAACTTGGGGTGTAATCCATCTGGTCCTTGGCGATTTGACTCATCTAGGCTGGACAGGTGCTCCCTAACCATTTTCTTGCCTATCTTAACTTGTGTTTCTGTTTTGTTTTTTATGGCACTATTTTTGATAGGTTGGTCTGTTTTTTCCCTTTGTGTAAAGACAGATGCAAAACACGAGTTAAATAGTTCTGCTTTCTCCCTGTTGTTTGTCACCTATCCATTTGTTCCTATCCATCCCCTTATCAATATCAGATGGAATGGATACCTTCCTTAGATTTAATGGAAAAAATGTTCCAAAATGACAGCATGTTTCCTGTGCTGAATTTATCTTGAAAATGTACTCTTTCATTTTTACAGCTGGCTAGTTTGTACATTAGCACTGCTGAGATTAAAATTCAAATGATTAATTATAACTTTGTGCTCCTGGTGGTTTTTCAAATAGATATTCATTTGCTTAAACTTAGTGCAGATATAGGTACCATTATAACTTATTTTGGTTTTAAGAACTTTACAATAGTATATAACAACCTGAACTCTTTAATACTTTATAATCAGTTTTGTGTTCTGTTTCTCTGCCCTGAATGAGATTGTGTTGTGAAGTCAATATTGGCTCATGACAACTCTATGGATAGTTGTTCTCTCTTCAGTTAGGTGACTGATCGTTATTAGAATAACAACTATGACTGTTGTTGTCGTATTAATCCATTGCATTGCGGGTTTTCTTTTGTCTATCTATTTTCTTAAATAAGCACAAAGATTTTCTCTTTGCTTGTCATGTCCACTGTATGAAAGTCATTGTTTGTCATTTGAGCTTTGATTGAGGGTCTAGTTTCTTCTACTAAAACTAAAATTAATGTCTGATTTAAATATGAGAAAAAACAATTTTTGAATTTTTTTAAAATAAAGTTACTGGACTGAATGTCTCAATATACTTAAAACAATCCAAACTCATCTGAACTGTTCAATATAAAGTTTGATTTTGAAAAAAAAATGATGGCAGATTCTGTGTTATTACTTTTTAAAGAAACTAGAAACTATGGTTTGTAATTTTCATCTAGTAATTTATTTACAAATTTTATATTTTTGTAAAGCTCCTGGGAAAGTAGCAGATAAAGTTATTATTGAAAACACAAGAGATTCAACCTTTGTCTTCATGGAGGGATCAGAGGATGCTTATGTTGGTTATATGACAATCAGGGTAAGAAGAAACATGGGCAAATACTTGTCTTGAACCTACTCCACTGAAAGAAATGAATAGCTAGTAAAGGGATTTATTGTATGTTATTTCAGTTTAACCCTGATGACAAATCTGCACAACACCACAATGCGCACCATTGCTTAGAGATTACAGTCAACTGCAGTCCAATAATAGATCATTGTATTATTCGAAGTACTTGTACAGGTAAGTAATTTCTTTGTAGAAATAATTAAGTAGCGAATATTATTTGTAGATATCTAAATTGTGTGTGTGTGTGTAATAGAACCTGCTTTCCTAGGTGGTGAAATTTCATGTGTTAATATGAACTTTCAGCCTAATGAGCTTTACTTTTTAAATGTTTCTTCACTTGTTCCCAGGTGTCCTTAACAGATAATTTATGGTAGGGATATGCAAAAGTTCCATTCTGAGGAGTACTTGAAAATGTTATGCTTCTTACAGCTCAACCCAGTCCAGCTGTTCTGGGAGTGGTCTGGTAGACCTCCAGAACAGGAGGTGGTTTGTTGTGTTCTTACTCCACAGAGCTCTAGAGCAGAGTATTTTGTATATTCTTAATTTAGTACTATAGATTGCTACACTGCTCTTTGTCTTCTATAAAAAGTAATTTACTTAGCTTAGTATTGTATTTTGAAAGGCCAAGATTACATAAATTGCAATAACTATTCAAGTTATTCTAGTTGCAAAAACAATTGGTCGCATTTGTTTCACATATATTATGAAAGTCAAACACTTATTTCATTTTTTATATGTACAAACTTCATTTTCAGTTGGTTCTGCAGTTTGTGTTAGTGGCCAAGGGGCTTGTCCCACTATCAAGCATTGTAACATAAGTGACTGTGAAAATGTTGGACTCTACATCACAGATCATGCACAGGTAACACTTCTTGCATTTTTCTTTTTTGCTATCTCTTTTATTGTTTTCTTAAGTATTTTAACTCATTCTAAAGCCATTCTTTTCCAACCTTTTAGGGGATATATGAGGATAATGAGATTTCTAATAATGCATTAGCTGGGATTTGGGTTAAAAACCACGGAAACCCTATTATAAGACGAAATCACATTCATCACGGGCGCGATGTTGGTGTTTTCACATTTGACCACGGCATGGTAATGTATATATATTTCTTTGTGTGCATAAGTACACAAGCAAATATAGATAGATGTGTTTTGCAGACAGATTTTTATGTGTATGTATGTCTCTTGGGAAGTGAAGCTTTTGTGAACATTCAGGATGTTTTTGTTAGCTCATTAGTGTCCTTACCAAAGTAATGAATTCTCTTGCATCTATAGAACAAGTATATAGTATGTTTAACAGGGATATTGAAGTCAAAAAGCTTGAGAAACAATTGCCTTCAAGACATCCTTATGTTCCATAACTCCTATTCTCTGTGTATTTAAGAGACATAATCAATTGCCACTTAAAAACCTAAACTCTTCTAATGCTATTTTCAATCTTTCAATCATTGCTCAGAATTGTCTCTGTAATACTTGTATATTAATGTGGCAGCTTTTTTTTTGTTGTCTCAAAAATATAACTGCAAATTCTCTTTACTTTTTTCCCCCTTCCAATCTTGGTTACAAAGGCACTGTTGTTTTATATTCCAGCAAGACATAAAGTGGGAATTGCAAACAATGAAAGCTTGAAATGAATGAGTTTTTTCTCTCTTCGTTTTATATTTGGATATGTAGTGGCAGTTCGGATGATGTTTGCATAAATCCCATATCACAATATCTTAGTTTTGCTATTTCTCCAGCAGGATGGCTGTAGAGTCCAAATGGATGGGTTCTATGACGGCCTTCCTGCCTGGCAGACTGGGTAAAAACTTCGGCCACACCCCTTCCTCTGTGCGTGACCCCAGTTTTGACTCAGTCTCGAAGCCTGGTAGAAGTGCGAGAGGCAGCTCTCAGAACAAAACTAATTTAACTCAAAAAAAAAAGAGAGAGAAAAGGAATCCCCTCTTCCTCCAGTTGAAAGAAAAGTTTCCTGGCAGCTGATAAGACTTGAGAGATGCAGCCAGGATCGGCGGACTCGTGAGTGGGGCGTCAGGGACTAACGGGAGGCTTGGAGCGGGAACGGATCGCTCGCCGATTTCCGGCCCGCCGAGCAGCTGTTTGGCGCGGGGACCTCACACCGGGTTGCTCGTCGCCCTCCGGGTCCGCCAAACAGCTGAGTGGTTTGGCCGACAGAACGAGGTGCCGCTCAGTGCGAAACAGCTGAGCCGCGCGGGAAGCGGCAAACCGCGGCGCCGCTCGGCATAGATCAGCTGAGCGGCGCGAGAAGCAGCCCGACAAGAGCAGAACTAGCGCTAAATTTTCTTTCTCCTCAGAGGAGAGGCGCAGCCCTCTTAAGACTAAAGGAGTCTCCCTGATAGCTAAATTCAAAGATCCGCCATTGTTTTGAACCTCGTGGATTCCCGGGCTACCATTGGGAGGCGTGGCTTCTTCCCCATTCGCCATTTTGAACGAGCGGATCTACCCGCCGTTTTTCCCTTGGGGGTGGGGCCACCACCCGGACTCCATTTCCCTGCAGACAAAGGGGGACCCCTTATGCTATGATCTGAGGTTATCTCAAGAAATTGAGACAAGAGGAAGGAAGAGGGAAAAGAAAGAGAACCGTTCTGATCGTGGTCTGTTGCCACAGCCACAGACTGGGGGAGAGAGAGATATAAACTGCACTGTGTCTGGACTAGGTGAGGAGGTGAGGAGGAGTATTTTTCCCTGACTGTTCCTATAGTGGCCTTTAGTCACTGCCTTGCAGGATCTTCTGTCAAAAGACTCCTGTCTGTCCGGCCATTGTTTGTATAGGCAGAGGAGGGCTCAGCCCCAAGCATCTGCATCTGATCTGCGTATCTTATTCCCCCACTCCAGGCATTACCGACTCGGGGTGTCTGGCACAATGGCAGACAATGTCTCGTATTCAGTCACGCAGGTCCCTCAATTGTCCCCCCCACAGCAACAACAAAAACGCAGATCTTCTGAATCAGAGGGGGGGGGGAAGAAGAAAGCTAAAACAAAGCACCTTTCTCAGAAGGGACAGTCTAAAACGGCTGAGCGAGAGGCTTTGAGGAGACATTTGGCTTTAGAAAGGCAAATTAGCAGGGCACAGAGAACCAATGCCAATGGGACAAATTTGGTTTCCCCTGTCCCAGCGGTGGCACCCAGCACAGAACCTACTGCCGAGGAAGTGCTCAAGACTTGGTCTCCTCCTGGGGAAACTGAACAGTTAGATTCCTCCAATCCCTCCTCACCAGCTTCGTCACCCGACCACACTCCAGCGCCTCACCCCAACGACAAGGCGCAGGAGAACATATGGTCGGCACAATTTCATGCATTCATGCAGGATGCATTCTCCCAGTTCATGGCTTCTAAGGGGCAAGTGGCCTTTCACACACCCCGTAAGGGATGGGCTAGGCCACCCCCTACCAGCACCTCTGAAACTTCCTCTCAACTGGGAGAGGGTGACTCAGTAGACCTTGACATGTCAGACATGCCCCTCTCAGAGGACGAGGAGACTGCACCTGAGCAGGCGACGAGCTCTGGCCTCTTTAACCCAGCGCTCCTAAAATCACTCCTGATAAAGGCAGTTTCCACAGTCAACCTAACATCAGTACAGGATGAGAAGCCCTCAACAAGCAAGGAGGCCAATCCTCTATTTGCCAAAAAGGTTCCACAAGATAAGTACATTCCATGTGCGGAGGTCTTTATGACCACGCTGGAGGAACAATGGTCCTCACTTGCAAGCCCACCGGCACCTAACAGCGCGGAAAGAAAGCTTTTCAACCTATCTCCCTCCTTCTCTAACATGTTAGAGGTTCCTACTGTAGATAACCCCTTGATTTCCTTATTTTCTACCTCCGCGATTCCAGGAGACATGGCGGAGGTCTTGAGACCTGAGGAGAAGAAATTTGAACACTCCTCCGGCGTTCCCATATGGCTGCAGCCTGGGCGGCCAGAGCAGCCACTTCATCATCATTCTTCGCGAGGGCCAGTATCATGTGGCTGAGGGAACTGCAAGGCACGGTGCCTCCAGACCAGGTCAGAGTACACCAAACATTGGCTAAGCTCCTCGCGGCCTCGCAATTCGTGTCTGACGCTTCACTGTACGCAACAAAGTATGCGGCACGATCCATTGCGGCCACAGTGGCCTCGCGTAGGCTACTGTGGCTCAAAAATTGGAAGACAGACCTGAGGTCCAAATGGCGTCTTTCGACGTCCAAATACAGTGGAGCAGCCCTATTTGGTTCCATTCTGGACCCACATGTCAGCGAAGGCAGAGACAAGAAAAAAATCCTAGTACATCCATCAAAGAAGTTAGACAGGAGAGGCAGTCAGGACTTCCGGAGACAGGGCTCCCGCCCAGGAAGCCCCTGGGAATGGAGACAGCCCTTTAGATCAGGGCAATCCTGGGACTGGCCCAGAGGCTCACGATCCTTCTACCCGAGACAGGATCGAACCCAGGATCGCCAAAGCCCGGGAGCCAGGGGCCAGTTCCAGTCCAGACGCCCATATAGGGGAGCGGGAGGCAGATCCTTTAAGCGTACCAAGTGACGCCAAACAGGATACTCCCATTGGGGGTCGGGTAGGAAATTTCATCGAGGTCTGGGAGCAGACCACGACCGACGCCTGGGTTCTGGAAACGATCAGGCATGGCCTGACCTTAGACTTCTGTTCTCCCCCACCAAACCGGTTCATCAGATGTCCCATCTCCAGACGAGTACACAAGACGAGGCTGATAACTTCGGCCATAGCCCACCTCCTGTCAATTCAGGCCATAGAGAGGGTACCAAAGGAAGAGGAGGGAAGAGGATTTTATTCTATCCTCTTCGTTATCCCAAAGACATCAGGAGGGTGGAGAGCAATCTTGGACCTGAAGGGCCTGAACTATTTCATAAAGTACAGGAGGTTCAAGATGCACTCCTTGAAATCCATCCTAGCCAGCGTCAGGGAAGACGATCTATTATCCTCAATAGATCTCATAGAGGCGTACCTACACATCCCCATCCATTCCAGCTACCGGAAATTCCTCAGATTTACCTACGCGGGTCGGCATTACCAATACAGGGCATTACCCTTCGGACTATCATCAGCACCAAGGGTATTCACCAAGATCCTAGCTGTAATAGCGGCCCATCTCAGGTTGATCCCGGTTCGCGTTCAGTTTTATCTGGACGACATCTTGATTCAATCCAGATCTCGGGAGCAAGCAAGGGCAGATCTCGAGACCACAATCCGAACCCTCCAGGGGCACGGATTCTCGGTCAATCTAAACAAGAGCCACCTCATTCCCTCAAGGAGACTGCAACACCTGGGCGCGGTGATAGACACGTCACAGTGCAGGGTATTCCTTTCCCAGGAGCGACTGATCAGCATATCCACGCTAATCCACCAAATTCAAAAGATCAGGAGAGTGCCCTTGCTACAACTCTCGAAGCTCCTGGGAAAGATGATATCTTGCATGGGCATCATCCCATGGGAAAGGCTCCACTCGAGGGAGTTGCAGTGGTTCCTCCTACCCTACCAGAGGAGGAACCTCAGCACCTCCAACAAGAGAGTGCTGGTACCAGCACAGGTGATGAAATCACTAAAATGGTGGCTATCCCCCACGACACTCAAGGGGAGCATATTCAGGGAACCGAACAGGGTCACACTCACGACAGACGCGAGCCTGTTCGGATGGGGAGCCCACCTGGGAACCCAGATAGCACAGGGCCAGTGGGGACAGAAGGACCTGTCACACAGCATCAACTGGCTAGAGCTCCGGGCCATACACCTGGCCCTCCGTCAGTTCTCTCACCTAGTAACGAGGAGGCACGTCCTCGTGCTAACAGACAATGTAGCAGCCAAGGCACATGTAAACAAGGAGGGAGGAACGAGATCAGTGGAACTAATGAAGGACGCATTGGCTCTGGCTCGGTGGGCAGAAACCAATGTGAGTTCCATCAGAGCGGAACACATCTCAGGGGAGACAAACACCCAGGCAGACTCCCGGAGCAGAGCCAAGGTGGACCAGTCGGAATGGCGTCTGGACCCGGTTCTCTTCGAGGAGATCTCCCGGAGGTTCGGACAACCGCACCTAGATCTATTTGCCAACCACAAGAACACACAACTCCCCAGGTTCTTCTCCAGATTCCCGTCCCCGGGATCGGAGGGAACGGATGCTCTCAGGTGCCGGTGGCCGGCGCAACTCCTGTACGCCTTCCCACCGCTGCCATTAATACCAGCGACCATACGCAAGATGATCCTGGAGGGTGCAGAGATGGTCTGCATTGCCCCTCACTGGCCACGGCGCCCGTGGTTTGCCGACCTCGTGGACCTTTCGATATCACCTCCGTGGAGGATTCC